>NC_139815.1:12778916-13256416 GCF_963457635.1 Microchirus variegatus | reverse complement strand
AGGCCCCCCTGTATTTCGCAGAGTATGTGGGACACAGTAAACGCATGTAGTTTCTCTATTTCAGACTATTCTCTGTAAACTCTTGATGGTTGTGCGTTAAAATAATCCCAGGTCAGCAGTTTCTGAAATACTCAACAACCTTAAATCACCGTTTCTGATGCTCGTTGAGTTGCTGCCGTTTGATTGGCTGATTAAATATTTATGCTAAGAAGCGGTTGAACGGGTGTACCTAATAAAGGTTCATGTGTATGTATGTATATGGCATGTAAGGAAATGCATTTAAAAATGTCTAACTCGTCAGCAGCTAGACCACCCACACAGCGCTGGGATGACCGTAGTGTTTTAAAGATCAAACGTCAATATCGTCAATGTTATTCATTTTCTGTGAAAATCCAAATCTCTTTAAAATCTTATAAAGTATCATTCAATACAAGTGTCACAGATAATGTTTCAGTTGTTGTATGTGCATAGAAGAAAGAAAGAAAGGTGTGGTAATCCATTAAACAGTTCCTTCACTTATGGATTAGGTGAGGCCATCAGCAGATAGCTCCTTCACTCTCGCACAGGGACATTATGAGGACCAAGCTTTTAGTAATAAGCTCGATGTCTACAGCACACCATAAACACCAGCACACTTCACTGACTTAACTTTACCAAAATTCACATTTTACCCCTAAACTCAGGCAGATCCTCAGAAATGATGTTCTGTCTGATTTAGGACCAGCCTTTGTTGACTCCTGGACCTCACAAGATCAGTGTTTATAACAAAAAAGATACTAAAGGGATCACAAAAACGTTTATGCGCACAAACCCACAAAGGGATCATTGCACATTTCCCACTACTGTAACTCTATATTTCTTCATTTGCTGAATTCTTTTTGTTTTCCCCAACACAAACTCATTCATCCTCTGAAAGGAAGACTTTCCAATTTAGTGTGGTCTTTTTTTTTGACAAAGAGTAAACTAAAAGCCTTTGACTTAACACTCCTGCCAGAGGTCAGCTTCTCGCGTCTGATATCTACGGGGTATAATTGCGGGGTCATCCCTCTTCTGGACGGTCAGAGCAACTCTAGCCAGGATCACTAGGCTATAGTGACCAGCAATTGCAGTGCTGAAGCCTCAAATAATGCTGATGCACCAGTTGTCTGGGGCAGGTTCTGGTCCACATGATGGATGACATGCACTGATGCACAGGCTCTAAGTGATTGGGGAAGACTGAAGACACCCAATTCACTTACAGTGGCTTTGCCCTCCATTCCATAACCAGGCAATCAGAGCGATAGGCACATGTAAAATGTATACTTGTAGTATGTGCTGGATTTACCGGACTGCACTGCACTGCAGATGTTTCACTGCATATCCTGGTTAATTGTTGCATTACTGTCGTTGAGCTTCATTCTGCACCATTAGACTCTAATGTGTTGAGTTTTAGAAGGAAATTATGCAGTTTAGAGTTAAAAACTCCAATACAAAAAAGTGTTATCATCATTTCTGGACATTCAATTATTGTGTGTGTTGCAGCAGGTGAATAGAAGATATTATGAGAAACACCACAAATGACATGTACCTAAATGGAAAAGAAAATTATTTTAGATTATTATTTTCCGGGGGAACTGCAGTGTGCTTGCTCGGGTGCATTTCACTAATGGGAGCCTGATGATGCGTGGCAAGGCAGAGCTGCACTTGTGCCGGTTAGATGGTGTAGGGGCAGTGACGAAGGTGTACAGTTGCCTGGGTGTGGTCATGTGATAGGACGGTCATGAAATATCTATAACATTTTAATGGATTTTTTTTTTCAGATCTTGTGCTTCCTCATATTGGAGCCCCTTCCTTCTGGTAACTTTTGTGAGGCTTGGTCCAAGGATCATGTATGTCAAGTTTTGTGAAGATCGGACAAAATGTGTGACCTGTGAGAGTTTAGTTTCGCCTTCTATTTAATCCAATATGGCGGAAGAACGACAAAGGGTCAGTAACACTATCTTCAACTTCCACACTACACCGGTTCCGTCCAGACGTTCCAGAGTTTGACCGGTGGAGATATCTCAAAAGGTCTGGAAGCAGGAGCTGACCAAAATCTGGCTTACAGGAATAATAAAACTTGAGAAGGACAATAGTGTGCTGTCTTTCAGCAAGCACACTAATTACACATACAAATAAACCAGGTACGGGTTTTCTATTGCTCACATTGTGGATGTTTCCTCACCTGAGCTCTGAGGATCTATACCGACACTGCTCTGCTCTGCCTGGTCAAATATTTCAGAGTCTGTTGTAATGAAACACTTAAAACCTACATCTTGGCTCTTGTTAAGTGAAGTCTCCCATACCCTCAGGCAGGAATGTAGGCGAGCTAAGCTTAAATGCAAGAAAGGCGGGCTTCAGGTGTCCTTTCACATTTCTAAGCTCGTCCGATTACCACCAAGTGTCAAAGCTACAAGAGCAAACATTCCTCTCAATAGGTTACAAATAACCTTCTTGTTCCTCTTGTCTTCTGAAAGAGGTCTTTCATGGCTCCTTATATTTGGGACTCTGGAGGCCCAACAGTTGCCAAAGTGTGAAAAATGATGAGTCACTCATGTTTTTGTTGTCCTCCTCAATCTAAGTACAGGAGATAAAACACGTGATGTTGACTTCCGCGCTACTTGGGGCGTCACAAGACCCTAAGCTCCGCTTCGTCCGCAAAACACGCGAGAGTGCTGGCGAGGGGCAACGGTATCTGAAAACCGTGAAAGTCCGCGAAAAGTTCTATTCTTGGCTCCACAGTGCAGCATAGAGTTCTACACAAACTTCCAGCCTCAGAGGATTTATCTGTCCAGTGGATACATGTTTTATATGACGGCAATGTGCCTGCTAGAGCCTGCAAATGATCACTTTTCCAAATGCTAACTGCTCTTAGCTCCCAGTAGACTCTGTGGCTGATGTCATTTCCTTTCCTTCATTTCGTTTTACTTTTTCTTTTTTTTTTTACTTTGACAAATAGGATATAATATGAGACCTTGAATTAAAATCTAGTGGACACGCAGAATAACCGTGCCGTGCTGAGGTGAGTCGAGTCAAGCTCGTGGAAATGCGTCATTATGATGAATGGGTCTTTTCTATAGAGGGTGTCTATTCATTCGAAATATGAAGGATATTTTTAATGGACCAACTAATTATAGTTTATAATTTTAATGATAACTGAAATCCATCATAAGTTCTCCTGTGCTTTTTATCCTTCAATTTTTTGTAGGTATTCATGATACCTTAGGTATTCATGATCTCTTCCGGCGCTGTGTCGAGCGGCAGCCAGCAACAGTTGCTCTCTCTTTTTTCCGCACTTTTTAGCTATTTTTTCTTATTTTATTTTCTTTTATTGGTGTTTTTTTCCCAGTAAGTTGTTGTGCTAACCCTAGCCAACCATGTTTGTGAACTTTTTTCCATGTTTTTTGTCCGTGTGTCTCATTCTTGGGACAATTTTTCCCGACCGCATCTCCGTCTTGTCGCAGCAATGCGGCGAGTCTATTGTTTACACCCGAGACCAGCTGTTGTCGCTAACACCATCGGCGCTAATGCGAGAGAGGCCTGAAATCCCCAAAGAACTGAGGAGAAAGTACAGGGGATGTAAGGCTGGACGTAAACAACGGGAAAAGAAGAGGAGATACAAACCTTCTCTCCCTTCCATCACCATGGGGAACGTGAGGTCGCTGGCTAATAAGATGGACGAGCTGGCGGGCCTGGTGAGGACTCAGCGGGTGTATCGTGAGAGCAGTGTGCTGTGTTTCACGGAGACATGGCTCCACGAGGACATCCCGGACTCGAATGCAACTGTGGACGGCTTTCAGACTGTTCGGGCGGACAGGAGTCACCGGGAGAGTGGCAAGAGTAAAGGTGGGGGACTTGCTATTCTTATTAACAACAAGTGGTGTCATCCTGGTCACGTTACTGTGAAGGAGCGTGTGTGCAGCCCGGACATTGAACTGCTTGCCGTGGGTCTGCGGCCATACTATCTGCCGAGGGAGTTCTCACACGTTATCGTCCTCGTTGTTTACATTCCTCCGACCGCAAACGCGGCGCGCGCGAGTGACGTCATACACACCGTCGTCGCGGATCTTCAGACACGGCACCCAGACGCATTCATTGCAATATCTGGGGACTTTAACCACATCACTCTAGCTGCCACACTGCCCACTTTCAAGCAGTTTGTGGACTGTCCCACCAGGGAAAACAAGACACTGGACTTGCTGTATGCCAATGTTAAGGAGGCTTACAGCTCCACTGCCCTTCCTCCTCTTGGAAGATCGGACCACAACCTCATCCACCTGCAGCCCCTGTATAAGCCCCAAGTCCAGCGGCTTCCTGTGACCACCAGGACTGTGAGGAGATGGTCACAGGAGACTGATGAAGCTTTACAGGGCTGCTTCGAACTAACAGACTGGGAGCTGCTCTGTGATTCACATGGAGAGGACCTTGATGATCTCACGGACTGCATAACGGGGTACATCAATTTCTGTGTGGACAGCGTTGTTCCTAAAGTGACTGTACGCTGTTTCCCCAACAACAAGCCGTGGGTCACCAGAGACATCAAGGTCCTGCTGAATGAGAAGAAGAGGGCCTTCAGAGATGGGGACAGAGAGCAGATGAGGCAGGTCCAGAGGGAGCTTAAGGAGAGGATTCAACAGGGCAAAGACAACTACAGGAGGAAGCTGGAGCACAAACTCCAGCAGAACAATGTTAAGGACGTGTGGAGCGGTATGAGGAGCATCACTGGCTACAAACCATCTGGTAGCCAGACAATAGGAGGTGGTACTGAACGAGCCAACGAGCTGAATCTGTTCTTCAACAGATTTGATGAAAGGGCTCCGGACTACCCCTCCCCCAGCTCCTCCACAACCATTCACCTCCAAACCTCCAGCCCTGCTGACACCCCTCCCCCTCAACTCCTTCCTGACTTTACCCTACCTGTCCCACCTACCCCCCCGCCATCACCTTCCCCCCCCACCCCCCCGCCATCACCTTTCCCACCCCCCCCCATCAACACACACAGCAGACAGACCTTCACTGCAGAGCAGGTGAGGAAGGAGCTCTGCAGACTCCGCCCGGGCAAGGCAGCTGGTCCCGACGGTGTCAGCCCGAGGGTCCTCAAAACATGTGCGACCCAGCTGAGCGGAGTCCTGCAGTACATCTTCAACCTCAGCATGAGTCTGGAGAGGGTCCCGGTGCTGTGGAAGACATCCTGCCTGGTACCAGTACCGAAGAAGGTGCGTCCCAGCACCTCCAAAGACTACAGACCGGTGGCGCTGACGTCACACTTGATGAAGTCCCTGGAGAGGCTGGTCCTGTCACTTCTTCGGCCCCTGGTCAGCTCATCACTAGACCCTCTACAGTTTGCCTACCAGCCGAGACTGGGTGTGGAGGACGCCATCATCTTCCTGCTCCACCGTGCCTGCGCCCACCTGGACAGACCGGGATGCACTGTGAGAATCATGTTCATGGACTTCTCCAGTGCGTTCAATACCATCCGGCCTGCTCTGCTGGGGAGTAAGCTGACGGCGATGCAGGTGGACCCTCCCCTGGTTTCCTGGATTACGGACTATTTGACGGGTCGACCACAGTATGTCAGACTGCAGGATGGTGTGTCTGACACTGTGGTCAGCAGCACTGGGGCTCCACAGGGAACTGTTCTTTCCCCCTTTCTGTTCACCCTGTACACCTCAGACTTTCAGTTCCTCTCTGAGTCCTGCCACCTGCAGAAGTTTGCTGATGACTCTGCAATTGTTGGCTGTGTCAGTGAGGGGAAGGAGGAGGAGTACAGGGGCGTCGTGGACTCCTTCGTCGACTGGTGTGGAGCTAATCATCTGATTCTCAACTCCACCAAGACTAAGGAGCTAGTGGTAGATTTCCGCAGGAGGAAATCTACCCCCACA
Source organism: Microchirus variegatus (assembly GCF_963457635.1). Taxonomy (NCBI): domain Eukaryota; kingdom Metazoa; phylum Chordata; class Actinopteri; order Pleuronectiformes; family Soleidae; genus Microchirus; species Microchirus variegatus. The sequence goes on along the minus strand of NC_139815.1, from coordinate 13,250,516 downwards.
CCCATCTCCATCAACGGTGTGACTGTTGATGTTGTCCAGGATTACAAGTACCTTGGAGTATACCTGGACAATAAACTGGACTGGGCCAAGAACACTGAGGCTGTGTACAAGAAGGGCCAGAGTCGTCTCTATTTCCTGAGGAGGCTCCGGTCATTCAACGTATGTAACACCATGCTGAGGATGTTCTACCAGTCGATGGTAGCCAGTGCCATCTTCTTTGCTGTTGTGTGCTGGGGCAGCAGGCTGAGGGCAGCAGACGCCAACAAGATCAGCAGGATCATCAGGAAGGCTGGCTCCGTCCTGGGGGTCCAGCTGGATTCTTTGGTGGTGGTGTCTGAGAGGAGGATGCTGTGTAAACTGCACAGTATCCTGGACAACAACTCTCACCCTCTCCACCAGCTGCTGACTTCGAGCAGAAGCACCTTCAGCAACAGACTCATTCTCCCCCGGTGTAACACAGAACGCCAGAGGAAGTCTTTTCTTCCTGTGGCCATCAGGCTGTTTAATTTAGCTACTTCTGGCCGCATTAGGAACAGTGGAGACACTGTGTCCTGATCAAAATGTCACTTTACCATATCACTTCATCACTTTACTTTGTTTGCACTATGCTGATATCATTAGTCACCTTATCACTGTTTATCACTTTCAACATGTGCTCACCATATTTAGTTGTACTTATTTTATTTCCGTGCGTACTGCTGTATATTATATATACCTACGTTGACTGTGATTCTTTTTTGGATTCTTTTTTGTGGCATTGTTGCATTTAAGTTACTGTTGTAAGTTACTGTTTTTCCTTCTGTTTGGCACTTTGTTGCATTGTCTTATTTGTTTATTTTACTTTTATTTTTATTTTATTTTTTTGTTTTATTTTTATTTTTATTTTTATTTTATTTTATTTTTATTATTATTTTTATTTTATTTTATTTTATTTAATGTTTCTTTTAACTCTTGTACATCTACACTTTTACCTCCCAATTGTTGCACAATAATTTCCCTCGGGATAAATAAAGCATCTTGAATCTTGAATCTTGAATCTTGAATTGCATAGATGGCGACACAAGGATGATCTGAAACCTGCTCATGACCCAGTTGGTGCTTGCTCTGTTAATATGAAAAAAACATTTTGAAGAGTGCAGGCTGATTATCTATGTTTGGTTGTTTTTCTCTTTAGACTCCTTTCAGGGTGTGATCATGTGATCGTTCATGAATGTCCTTGATGAATTTGTCATTGATTTTCCTCACAGTGTCGTGCTGATTTCCTCTTGATGAGCCGTTGAGTAATTCCAGTTTGTATGTGTCGATTGAGAACGACGAGGCGTTTAAAAACAGCGCAGGTTTGGTACACCAATGGTTAGCCGCAAAGTAAACTTCAACCCAGACGAAGTGGAATTTTAGTAATGTAATATTTTACAAATACGGATATTTGTTGAATAACTTCTCGTAACATAAGAATAATTTACCTTTAGATTCTCCAAGTATTGTATTTTATTTCTGCCTCGTGTGAATGCAGCTCCAAGGCCTGAAGCTCCTTAAAAAGTAAATCTCATTAAATGTCCTTGAAGAATTTGCTTCTAAAATGTCTTATCCATTAAGTGTCCTCAAACATTGTGTGAACAGCACTGAGCTAAAAAAGAAAAGGATACCAAATTGAAAACCTCTCTTTTAATCAAATAATCCACTTATAATGGATAATGTGTGTTTTATTGCAACATGCAACACATGGAGGACACGTGAATTAGTGCTAATTATGGTCCCTGGGTGAGTGAGAAAGTTAAAGCATTTGTGACCTTTGACCTTTGATTATTAAACGATTACTAAATTAATCATCAACTATTTCTGATAATCGATTATTTGGTTTGGGTGTGTTTTCTAAAGAATTAAAGCCGGTTTCCGGCAAACCGGCATGTTGTCTGTAAAAACATGCGAGAGTGCTGGCGAGGGCAACGGTATCTGAAAACCGGAAGTCTGCAAAGTCCGCAAAAAGTTCTATTCTTGGCTCCACAGTGCAGCACAGAATTCTACACAAACTTCCAGCCTCAGAGGATTTATCTGTCCAGTGGATACATGTTATATATGACAGCAATGTGCCTGCTAGAGCCTGCAATTGATCACTTTTCCAAATGCTAACTGCTGTTTGTAATATCCTGTTCCTTAAGTATCATTTTACTTTTTTAAGGTGGACCTAAAGAGATACTTCTAAACGGAGTGTTCTGAACAGGACTCTTTTGGCAGGGTGATTGAACTGCTGTGGTGCTTCATCCTTATGATATTTTGACCAAAGCATGTCACAGACATGTTCATTAGGACACCAGGGAACTAGGTTGACTTGGAGAAATAGGGTATAATATGTCCCCTAAGTAAATTTTAAACGACATACTTTTTTACTGAACCTTTTAGACCAGTACTTTAGCTTTAAAATAAGTCAAATGTTATCAAAATTGTGCGAACTGATGTTCGAACCAACGACCGTCTTGCTGCGAGGCAACACTGCCAGCCGCTGCTCTGCTGTGTGACCAAATGCATGAACTATACTTAGGAAACGTAATGGACATAGTAGAAAAGGAAATCTTTTTTTTTTTTTTTTTTTTTTTTTGTACAAGAAAAGGAAGGATAGTGTGACAGTGAGATTAGTGTATTTTTAGCTGCATATCTGTCACATGTCTCTCTCTGCCTTTTGATGGCTGGTGTCCATCAGATCTCTGGAGCGTGGTGGCCTCAGCCCTGAAGCTGCGTTTGGGAGATGCGCGGACACATGCACACACACCCACTCACACACATACAGACAGACAGACAGACAGACACAAACTGTAGGTGGCAGAAAAGTAACGGAAATGAAAAGAGGAGGACAGATAAGATGTTGACTGTGCATAATAGGAACACCAAAAGCAAATGATCACAGTGGTAAACGCTCAGCAAACACTCGCGCTTTCTGTTGACAGACAGCATCCAATTCCGTGATGTGACAGGTCTTGTTGTTTTTGGTCTTTAGGGTCTGGAGGTTTGTCAGGCAGCTCCCCTCCTGGGAGGACACAAGGATTCTGGACACTGGGGAGGTAAAGATTCCTCTCCTCCCCTGTCAGCCAGCTTCATTAGCCGCACACACACACACACACACACACACACACACACACACACACACACACACACACACACACACACACAAGCAGGCACAGCACACATAGGGGTTATTCATTCTTAAAAGTTGTGTTTGTGGCTCATTAAACCTGCTAATTTAGTCTGGAAAACTAAATTAGAAAGTGTCTTCCATGGTAGTGTGGCAGCCTCTGCTGGCCTCTTTCTCTTTTATTTTACATCTGGATTCATGGCACCAGAATCCCTCACCTCTACAGTTTGTGCAGGAGTTGCAAAAGTTTTCTGTTTACACTAACAGAGCTTGTTTTTTTATATATATATATATATATATTGAGCTGCCTCTTGAGATTTCAATGTTTAGAATGTTATCTCGATGATGACGCATGGAGCCCCAAGGATGTTTTTGATTCATTTATCCTTCAGTTTCATGTGGTAACAAATCACAATTAGAGACAAAAATTTTTATGAAATATACAATTCTTATATTCTTATAAATATTGAGGAAACATGCTTTGCCTCAGGCCTTTTTGCAAAGCAATACCACTAAAGATATTAAGGAAGTGTTAGCGTCTAACGTGATAATTGCATTAGCCGTGTGCAGGCAGATCCTACAATCACTTCATCCATGACAACAAAGATGACGAATGATCACCTAACCTGCCTTTAAATGATGTAAGAGCCACTCAGTAATGGGACGTTGGTCCCTGAAACGTCACACTAATGACTAATTAGTAATTAATAACTCTATGGATGAATGGGAAAGATGTGGGACAAATGCAACACTGCACGTTTTGCACAGTTCCACTCTCCGTAGGACAGGAGGCCCAGTTGCCATGGTGATGCAGTATTTCTCCAGAATTGCACATATTGATTTGCTGAGGCGTCAACGGCCTAGCAGGAGTGAGAAGAAAAAAAAAAAGTGTGTGTGTGTCTGTGAGTAGAATCACCACACAGTGTCTTCTGGTGGTACTCTAATACACATAGACACACACACACACACACACACACACACACACACACACACACACACACACTGTTCATGTTTGTTAATGGGCTGCACAGTGGTTAGATGGGTAGCACCTTGGGGGTGTGCAATATTGACAGATGATTTTCAAGGAAAACTATGTCCATGATTCCGCCGAGCTAAATTTGAAACCTTGTTTTTGAGTTTGGCAACGTGAATTCTTCTTAGGAAGATGAATTTATCCAGAAGTTTTTATTCTTCTCTTTAGCTACAGGTGTAGAATATGAAGCATCTGCAGCACTGACCGGCACCAACTATGTCACCGATGACCCTGTTTTATGTCTCATACAACATATAAGTATCACATAAGGTGACATAAGACATCTCTTATGTCTTATGTGTGTGTGTGTGAGAGAGGGAAAGATTCATGATCTGTGATGTTTCAGACAAAACTAACTTCATGTAAGTGAGCTTGATCTCCTGACACGGATTGTGAGGCTGGCGGTGTCTGCATTTAATTTCCTTTTTCGTTCATTTCACTCACTCGATGCAGGAAATGTGCAGACTCTCAATGTGTGTTTTTTTTATTTATTATGTTTTGCCACGTCAGTTAATTATTGATCATTTCAGCTTGTATATCATTGAAAAGCGAGATTTAATAGCAGAAAATACATATCACACACCCTTAGTATCACTGAAGCCTGTGTCGGTTGGACCGAGGCCTTTCTGTGTGGATGTTTTCAAGAATGATTGTGGTTAGATGGACTCTAAGTGGTCTGTAGGTGTGAATTATTATTCTTTGTTTGTCTGCGTGTTGCCTCTGTGAAAGACTGACAAGCTGTCCGGGTCTGACCCTCAAAGGATAAACAGTAGAGAGTGAATGAATGAACAATGCAGAAGTTGATTTTGAAATAATTGCACACCAGCCACGGAAACAAGTTATACCAAGAAAACTGGTTAAAGGCAAAACAACCGTTAAAGAGAGGGGGAGCCTTGCTGAAACAGAATTCACATATGTTTCTCCTTGTATGCTCGACAGTTTAATCAATATTTGTGCACATGAAAAACTGTCTCCTAAAGCCGAATAGCAGGAAACCAGAGCTCCGGTCTGTGATGTAATCAAAAGACAAAGCCCACAGCTGCTGTAATGATAATTATCCGGGAAAAATTTGGCGAACACCTCCAGGGAAACGTTTCACTTTACCGTTTTTTTTTTTTTTTTCCCACAACTGTAACGGCATGCAAAACCTGAAACCCATGCATGAACTCGAAAAGATGAGCTTCTGCAGTGAAGTAGAAGAAACGATTGTAATCACCTTTTTTTTTTTTTTTTTTAGGGGATGTGATCTTGGATTTTAAAGGATATTGTGAACTATATATAAAACAAAGACATCCACAAACAAGCCCATAAGAGCAGCAACAAATCTGTGCACATACTGTGTAAAGGTAAACGACGTCTATCACTGTGCAGTTTCGCCTTGTGTTTCACTCGTCGGGCCAAAGCTACAAACTCGACTGACATTCGCTCCGGTGTGTTTGTGGTATTTAACAAAAATCAAGGCCATTAAATTGGCAAGCAAGCAGAGATGAAGGGAGCAGGAAGCCTGTTTGAAAAGCTGTGTGGATGCGAGAGCTGAATTCCTTGAACGCTGTTTGAAAACTGTAATCCTGGCCGAAAGGTCAAAAGTCTCAGCAGGTTTTTTTTATTTGTGTCTTTGTGCTGCTGTTTTAAGCCCAGAACACGCTTTGTACTTCGTTCAAAGAGCAACACGAGGGGTCTGTGAGGGGATTAGTCTGAATGATGACGGTGGAGGCGTGTGTGTGTGTGTGTGGGTGGGTGGTTATGCACGCGCAGACGTGCACACACTTGTGTTCCTGCTGTCATCTCAAAGTCTTGTAGTACTACAAGTCAACTTATCAGCTGATGATAAATAAATAAATCAACAATTGTGACTGAAAGCAGCTGCGCCTTAACTTAAGCTGCAAATATCAGATGCTAAAATCAAATATCAGATATCTAAATGAAATATAAAACACATATACCAAAGGGAAGCCATTTCACTTGTGCCTTTTTATAGCGATTGTCATCGTCGTCGTCTGTCCAGCCAATTGATGCCTTAAGAAATAGGTCCCGATAGGGAAGATGGTCAAAGTATGGCCGTCATCTTCTGTGTGTGACATTAGACTTAAATGCAGTCAAGAATGGGCTCAAAGCTAAGTGCACAAAAAGGGTGTCTTTTAGTGAATGATGTGAAAGACACAAAGTAAAATGGTTATCTGCTCCTCAACTCATGTAACCCTTTATTTTTTTAAATTTAGAAAAAAATTAAAATATCAGAAAATATATCAGTAAAAAAAATACTAAATATTTTATTTTAACCCTCGGCACACAGTATATTATACACATTAGAGCTGCAACTAATGATTATTTTCCTAGTCTATTAATCTGTCAATTATTTGGTATATAAAATTTTAAAAAACCTTGATCTGTGTTTCTCAAACCTGGAAATTATGATGTTCTCATATTTCTTGTTTTGTCCACAAACCAAAATTATTCAGTTTGAATGATTTCTTTGTTATGAGGAGCAGAGAAAATATTCACATTTAAGAAGCTGAAACAATCAGAAATCTTGTTTTAATCATGAAAAAAGCTTCAAACCGATGAATCGATTATGATTAATTTAGTCATCAATAAATTGTTTCAGCTCTAATACATATAGGCAATAATAATCTGCAATATAGAGTTTCTTATATCCTTTTTTCAGCACAACTTATGCAATCTGATGAAATAAACATGTTTTTTTTACCAACTTTATAAACCCACCTGAGCATAAAGTACTCAAAATATTTAAAATCGAATTAAATTTGTTGTTCAAAGTTCACTTGGCTTGTTTTTATGAACAAAAAGAAGGAAAACGGTTTATTTTGTGACTTCTGCACAATTATTGATACTTTATATCGCGACTTAAAATGCGATATAAAATGAAGCCTGAATATGTGACCTATAAACACACACCCCAGGACGTCCATATAAGGAGTGTATTTTTTAGTGCTGTGCAATAGGTTAACGCATGACACGTTTCCATGACGATTGACCGAAAAGACGCGCATGACGTCATGTTTATGTGCCGCGTCACCGGAGTCCAGGCACCGTTTACCTGTTAGCTGCATTAGCTCCTTTTAGCACCGGTTAGCGCGCCTACAGTCGAACTGGAGTGGTCTGTTTATTAAATGAAAAGAGCAGCGCTACAAATACAGGGTATCCGCAGGGTCCTAAAATCTCATAAAAGGTCTTAAATACAATTTGGAAAGGTCTTAAAAATCTATCAACATTACTTTTATTTAAAACATGCATAAACTTCAGTCTTGCTTTTTGAGGATGCAATAACCTAACAACAAAACGGAACTAAAGTAGGCCACCTGTGCTGCCCGGTGACAATTTATCAAGCACCACTCGCCAGTGTGCTGTGCGTGCGCTGCGGTGTGTTGCAGCTTAGCGTAGCAGCAGAGAAAACTTAGCCACTAACAGCTAAGCCAAATTCTTGCATATGGGTAAGTGCAAGTTCAACGATTTGTGGCTCCAATTTTCCTTCATGTCTTGTACTTTTTTGCCAGTATGGATTTGAAATGGGTCTTAAATTGTATTAATTATGGTCTTAAAAAAGTCTTTAAAAGTCTTAAATTTGACTTGTTGAAACCTGCAGAGACCCTGAAATAACCAATGTGCCTCTGTTTTTAAAGTTTACTTTAGAGACTCATTTTAACAATCCGGAGTCACGTAACATGACGTCACGTGCGTCTTTTTCCGGTTAGTCGTCATGGAAACGTGTCATGTGCTAACGTTGAGGTCGTTAAGCGATGTTGACGCACTAGTTTGACAGCACTAATATTTTTCCCACGGCAATATACCATGGGCGCACCTGTGGCACAGAGGTGCCACAGGTGCGCCTGTGTGATAAATTTTGTAACGTTTCTTTTGTGTTTTTTCACCAAATTTACTCGACCTGTCTCTAGTGTTCAGACAATTAGAGAACAAGAATGGAAACACACAACACAACACAACCTTGGTGGTGAATGAACTGAACTGGGCCTTTATTTTGTCCGGATTGGTTGCTTATTAGAGAAAGTGTTTATCGGCGGTTTCAAACATCGGCAGTTGTGCCTACACAGACACAAACACAGATTATCTTACGCACAGCTAGATTATCTCAAGAAAAAGATAAAGCCTGCACAAAGCACACATATACACTTGTCCCAAAGCGCACACACAGACACACACACACACACACGTCCACAGAGCATGCGGGCAAATGTTGCACAACACAGCATACACAGCTTTAGCCCAGAGGTCCTCCGGCCAGGGACGACGGCTGAATTTAAGATCCTCAATCACTTTCTCAAAAACACAACTAATCCTCTGTCTCTTCACAACAAATACACACAGAGAACACCTCTTCCCGCTCTCACACTCTTTTGCCCTCTTTCCCACTCGACATTCAATGCGGTGCGCTCACGACTGGGAAAGGGAGCGCGTGCGCGCGTACGTGTTTGTGTGTAACGGTGTGTTTATTTGTCTTTGTCTGTATTGTGATTGCGATGGTGTGCTTGGAGACATTGTTAGCCCCCCAAAAGAGGATTGCTGCCGTGTGTTTCAGCTCAAGGTCTCAGCCTCCGTCTCTGGCTGTGGTCTCAGCTCCTTCCAGCTGCTCCTGAAAGCTCCACTCTGCCTGAATGAGCTGCTAACCTTGGCACCAAATCAATATCAGCCAAACTCTTTGAAGAATCACAGATGGAACTGGCCTTACTGCTCTGTGCTATTGGTGCTGTGTGATCAGTGTGTGTGTGTGTGTGTGTGTGTGTGTCTGTAATTGCTGCCAGCCTTCCCTTTCCTTCTTGGCCTGTGTCCAGAGAGTTGCACAGTGTGATCTTGGAGTATCTCCTCTCGTCCATGATTAAGGGTGAGGTTTAGGGTCATCCTTCCTCAACACACACACACACACACATCCACACACAGGTGCACATACATACACATAAAGTACACCATCATCACCATCATTCATAAGGTTTTTCTTGTGTAATTTTATTTTTTTTGAGCTGGTGGGTGGGTGTCGGGTGTGTGAATTAAGGTGATGCCTGCTTCGTTTCTTGCAGCCATCTTCGTCCTTGGCCTACACCTACACTCACTCACACACGCGCGCTTCCTGTAACGCAGCTCAGTATCATCTGATCTGGGTGTTGCCGAAGTTGATCGATGGTTGTGTTGAAATATCTCAGGCTATGATGGGATGCTGCATTCACGCCGGCACAGAAACATATCAATAGCCTGGACACTCGGACCCATCATCTCTGTTTCCAAATACAATTAAATAGCTTCTTTTACACAAATGCACTCAGTGCACAAGCAAACATTCATACACAGTCATACGCACGGGATGGATTTTTACAGTTGATATACTGGGTAAACGACAGCGCCGGTCTGATAAATTAAGAGATGGACAGCGAGCGATAGTCGTTCAGCTGGGAGAAGATCTCAGCAGGGTTGACAGGGTTGTACAAGGCTGAGATATTGGTGTTGGTTTAGTCCATTACAGTACAAAGTAAAACTTGGATCAAATGGAGATTGACGACTTTTGGGTTTACAACTGATTTAAATTCAAATACATCTGTAGATACAGCAGAGAATTTGAATCTGATATAACTCATGTACTGTATGTTGTAGTTTTTCACATTTGTGAACAAATGCCATGTCACATGTGATGAGATTTATTTTTAGTCAGTTGTTGGTTTGTTATTTGTTATTGTTATTTTCACCCCCAAGCCCTAAAAGAGTTGTTTTAAAGTGCAGGGTTTTTTTTTTGTATTCTAAAACGCAAGCTCACTTTGCAATACTGTAATTACGCAAAGGTTTGTGCTACCGGGAAAAATTCAAACGGTTCCTTTCAGCATCTTTGTCACCAGAGAACACCTGTACATGTAAAAGATTTTACTCATTGAGACATAATTTTAAATATGTTTTATGCTGCTCAAATGTAACTTTGTTTTTCCTTCATTTCAAATTGTTAATACACCATTTTAACATGCAGTAAATTGTGAATAACTGCCAGATGGGTAAAAGCACGTATTCAAAGGATAATTTCTGGGCCTTTTATGGTTAAACTAAGCAACAACAAAAAAACAATGGATATTTTGAGGCTTGGGTGTTAAAAAAGGGTTAAAGGGATGATGTTGTCTTTTGTCTAATTTCCTTTCCACTGCTGCTGTGGGCATTCTCCTCCTTTCTTAATCACAGACCATTATTCTAACTGGATAAAGTGTTGGAAAGTGGAAAAGTTTCCCCTAAAATCTACTGTCAGAGTCCTGAGACTGAAAAAGCCACGACACTGAAACGCTCCAGTGCAGTGATACATGTCAGAATGTAGAGAGCTACAGTATGTAACACAAACACAACATGATCGGCCCGGAAGCTGTTTCCATTCAACTCAAACTCGAAATCAAGTGGCATGCATTGCATATCTTATACCTTTTAGCAACAAGTTGTTAAAGTATGAATGAAGAAAAAAATCTGCTGCGTTAATCAACACAAATAGTCAATAAGCATCAGTGTGTAAATGACGAGGTATTTACTGCACCATTGAGTCGGAGAGGTCTTTAGAAACTGAAAAGAAAAGAAAGGCTTGTGATGGCAAATTTGGCCGTCGACTGACTTGAGCCTATTGATGAAAAGGAAGGACAGCCACACAATAACAAATATATTCTTCTGATTGTATTCTCCCATCATTTTTCTTTGTCTCCTTCTTTCAGCTCTCCTCTCTCATTTCTTTCCCCTTCCTCCTGTCCTCATTATTTATCTTTAGTCTATTCTATTACCTCCCCCCCAGTTCTTATGCCTTCCTGCCTTCTTGTATTGATTTTCATTTATAGGTTTTCATCCTTTTCACTCCCATTTCTCTGCACTGATGGCACCTTGCAGCTTGCCTCTCACTCTGCCTCTTCCCTCACCTCCTCACAAGTACAGTAACTGCCTTCCACATTCTCCCGCCGTTCTTTTGTTATAATATCAGATTCCTCTGGACTCTGCAGCACAGAGAGACCAGTGCTGTGGCAAAGAGCATACACCACAGGTGAAGAGGTTTTGGTGCCTTTTACGCTTTTCAAAAGCCATAAAGGTCACTCTGTTTCCCTTACAAGATGCTGCAGAAAGGGACTTAATGTTGGACCCAGAAAGCTTTCTGTGGAAAAAAGATTAAACCAGCTGATATCAAAAGATTTTGTGTAGACTAGAGCGTATTCACCGCTGCATGATGTTGATGTTACACATCAGGTGCTGCCCGTGAGTTATGAGTCAAGAGGTAGATTGGCTCAATAAATACAACGTTTGGTCTCCCTGCATCCACATCGTAGGTTCTGTAATAACATAAATGTGGGATGTGAGGGGAGAAATTAGGGAAAAACACAAGAGTATGGCTTGTCTGTGGAAATATAATATATATATATATGCATATAGATGTTTTACATTAAGTTTAAGCACATAATCATTGCGAGAGCTGGAGCATCACTTGCTCTATACTAATGAAGAAAATACACATGCCTCTAAATCTACAAAGGAAACAGTGTGTACTCTATCAGATGGATAGCGTTTAGATTGTGTGCAAACCAAACTGTTTGTCTTGACTCTCCAGCCAACGAGGAAGTGGCAGACTATCAACAGAGCAAACTGTCAACTTTGCAGAGATAACGTAATGGCGTCATCGCAAATGTATGCCCTTATTCTTCTGCTCCTTATGCAAACACGCTAATATCGATGCTGGTTATTAATTGACCAGACAAAGAGCGATCCAAGAACGCAGGCTGTTTCACGCTGATAACGACAGACACCGTCTCGGCTGCTCAAAGAATCACGATAGCGAGAAACTAGAAAAAGGACAGACAGTCTAGGAATTGACGCTCATGACGGTTGTCTTTACTTTTTTTACGTAAATTCATCATTCACTAATGATCACATGTCTGCATCAGGATGCCTCTTAGAAAAATCTCAAGAATAAACAGAATGCTTTTAGTGCATCACCTTGGTTTGAAGAGTGGCTTAGAAGAGAAAAAAATATGTAATGCTCTTTTAGGGGTGAAGCATAACAAAAGGATACTGCGTCAGAAACAATTGACGGAACAATAAAACTCAACGTAAAACACACAACTAGCTGCAGGCTCACTAGTTATTTCAGACTAATTTATGCTGCCTGGTAGATGATGACTGCTGCAGGAGAGCAGTTGAGATGTTATGGGGCATAAACAACACTCTCCTCTCACACACAAGTCATTGCTGTCTAACATTATCACACTGCAACCTGCGTCTTACACTCACTACCTGTAGCACTGTATGTGATATTGTGGCTGGCTGCTGCACGATTCTCCTCACTCACAATCGAGGGAGCTCTATAATTCCTACAATGCCTGATGAACAGCATCACGCCCTAACAGTTCACTACGAGGACATCTCGCACCATTTCTGTTTTCACAATGTGGTGGGGACGAAATGTTATAGGGATGTGTAAAAAAAAAAAAAAGACAATTTTGTTGGCTCAGTCTTATAAAAGTAGTCTGAAGAGGCCTGTAATGAAAAGGCATTTGGTTCTTACTACGCTCTGCTTTAGTTAGGATGTAATTCACTGGTGTCTGTGAGTGAGAGTGTGATCATACATTTTGCTTTAAAGATGCAATTACATCTCGGCCCTGCTTTATTGCAGGGCCTCTTCTCTGATTCAGAACTGAGTGAATCCATGTCTGCTCTGTTGATACCAGTGGCGATTGCTCTAAAGGCTCTGGTGGTAGGGTCCTGTAGTATCCCACTTCAACATCGGGTGGCGGTACAAGTCTGGATGCAGAGAATGGGACGCATTCCTACCAAGGAAGAAGATAACGACGCTACTGTTCACCCGTCGAGCAGGGGAGTCGGGGTGTCGGCCGGTTTGAGGGTCGCCAGGTCGAGGCTCGGATGACTATCCTTTGCGACTACTTCTTCTGTTGTCTAAATGGTTTTTCTGCTTGATGAGCGGGGCTTATACTCCACCTACTGGTGGGTGGAAGTTCAGTTCGCAAATATGCTGTCCACACATATGTGGCACCCAACCCGCTCTGTGCGCGGTTCCAAAATCTGCATGTGCGTTACGCTTTGACACATTTAGCGTCACACGTACGGTGTGCGTTGGGTATACAAGGGCCTTAAAACAGCAAGGGAAGCCCAGCTTTCTCTTATATGTTGTCAAATATGTACTGTATTGTATTAACATTTCAATACTAAACGTGCGCAAGAACGCGATTAGAACGTGTCACTAGTCCGTCCAGAATCAGTTGGTTATCACAGATGACGGATCGTCTTACGTGATTTACATATTCCCGTAGCAGCCTCCATATTAAAACAAATGCACAATAGTGCTGCATTTGATTGGACAAATGCGGCACAATTGTCCCTTCCAGTGGATGGGTCGCTGGGCTTCTGCATGAAGATAGGAGGAAGTGTCTTAAAGGCGGGACTACCTTTTGATTGACAGCGTTGCAGAACAGCAGTCCTATGTGGATTTTGCGAGGGAGAAATATCTGGTCATTTGCTCAGCGATATACTGTAGACCATTTTTGTTTTTTATACATACACTGTAAATAAAAACACTATTACCGTATATTTCAATTTTGCACAATTATCACATTTCCTTATTCTAGTTGTTCATTTGCAGAATTTACGTAAAAATTAATGTATAAATAACTGGGCCTGAAATGAACTTCCCCTGCTTCAAAAGACGAGCAACCGCCACTGGTTGATACTTCCCTTCATGTGGCCCCACTACAGGTCCTCACCTCCACGACTACTTTGCTATTTTCCTTTATCTGATTGAAAAAATCTAAAAGTGTCCAGTAAAACAAGGGTCTTTACCCCTGCAGCCCGGCATTACCTAGAGTCCTGTTATCCTCAGTGATAGCTCTGATACATGAACACACACACACCCATGAACAATGGCACATCGATCAACACATTCTGACATTATGAAACCCCCCCCCCCCCCCCCCCACACACACACGCACAGTTACAACAAAAACATTGATTGCCCCCTCCCTCTGCAGAAAAATGCTGCCAATCTTCGCCAGGCTGTAATTTTATGGCACAACAAAATGAAAGGGTAATTTTAGCGGAATAGTGAGGGAGAGGCACAATCGGAGATAAAGGGACAAAGTTTGGTGTCTGAAAGGCCAATGATGATGATAGCAGCTGTGTAACGAGGGAGAGAGAGAAAGAGAGAGAGAGAGAAAGGCCGTTTGACAAGGCTGACAGCATCACGCCTCACTGCCCAGCTCAGCAGAGAAAGACAGGCGCTAAAATACTGCAATTTAGATAGTTTACATTGTCAAAGCACAAGCACAATCTGTGGAGGCTTTAACGGCTTTAACCCTCCTATAGTGTTCAAGTCTGATTCTTTTTAAATATAGATGTGTGCGAAATATACCTTCACTGTGTAATATTATGATCAGAGAACTCATAAGAGTTCATAATCGTGGTCTACTATATGACACCGTAGAGCACCCGTTGATGTTTTGGTTTATTTGCATTGATATAGGACAAGTTTGACAGGTAATTATGGGTTAATTACATAGAAATGTTTGCCAAAATAATTATATATTACATGGTGATTGTGTGAGTAGTGGCACTCTTCACCTAGTTTCACTTTCAAGCCTCACCCCCCCCCCTCTGCCTTCTACTTTATTTCATTTTTGATGCTAAATACATTTATTTTATCGGTGACAAACGCTGCGTTTCTTTTAGATTTGTTTTCTTTCTTTCTTTACTGTGTTAGAAATAAACTCGGTGGAATACAATTACTGATAAATCACCCTCTCTGTGCAGCTTTTATAGTCTCACGCTATAAAAATAAATTACAGCTGTACTGTTTTTGTGTTTGGTTCGATCCAAAGTTGAACAATAAAATATCCGCCGTTTACAGACGTAATCCTGTCAATATCTTTATAATGACACGATTATGTCAGAAGTGGTTCATTAGTGTGACAGGAGGACTGTTTTTTTTTGTAATTAGTTGCTGTTGCCTCTTCTTTATTTCTTTGTCCTCTTTTGTGGCACTGATGAAGAGAAGCTTTGCATTTTATTCAGGCTGAAGGAAGATAGATAGCATTTGATAATTTGAAATGGAGGCTTTGGTCTGTGCTTCGCTGAGTGGGAGATGTCTGAAATATTCTTTTTCCTGCTCGACAAGAGAGGAATGCTGCCTCTGTATTGACAAAAACACTCTGCAAAACCAAGAAGTCTTTGACAGTTCATCAGTTTTCCTTCTTTTTTGCCTTTCCACTCGTGCCATTTGCTTATCTTTTGCTCTGCTTAGTAGACATATTTGTGACCAAAGCATAGAAGTCTAAATGTTTCAAGTCATCAGTATTGACAAGAGGATTGACTTAAATGTCTTTTGAAATACATCTAACATACAGAATAAACTTGTGAAGACACAGCAACTCTGAGATTCCCGCCAATTTAACATTTAACCTTAAACAACATATAATCTATTTTGACAATGCAACACAAAAAAACATTACTGATGTACTATATCTGACCATGATCTCTACAAATGCTATAGCAGTCACATCGTTTCAATGAATGTAAGAAACAAAAAGAATAAAAATACC
This sequence comes from Microchirus variegatus, assembly GCF_963457635.1. Classification (NCBI taxonomy): domain Eukaryota; kingdom Metazoa; phylum Chordata; class Actinopteri; order Pleuronectiformes; family Soleidae; genus Microchirus; species Microchirus variegatus. The sequence continues at coordinate 13,234,780 of NC_139815.1, read as the reverse complement.
TTATTTTTGAATGTGAAAGTAACTCGGGGTTCGACTTCCTGTTTATTAGTTTCCTCCTATTATACGAGTATGACATGAGGAAGTGGCCTCATGTTACATAGGAAGATATCTTTATTTATTTATTTATTTTTTAAAGGGACAATGTGTAGTATTTCTGGGTTTATATAACCCAAAATACACTTTTTTATACATATTATGTGCTCCTGCATTGTCTAGTCGCTGTATAATAGTTTTTGTTTCATTTTGGTTTTGTTTCAAAAGTCATGTTAAATAACATGGTCGCGGGCCGCGGTTGCATAGCCACTGTTAGCAGCGAGACGCCATGTTTCTACCGGAGCCTGTAAGGACAAACGCGAGAGAACAAATCAAGCGTCTCTTTACTTGTAGCAGAAGTCCCGCCTCCTCTCTCTCCGCTTCGTCTGCTAAGGCCGCGGTAGCTCGCCCTCTCCCTCACCTCACGAACCTCATCTGCTGACACGGAGAAAGACGACGAGGACGACATTTGACCAGCTGAGGATACCGTAGCGCTCAGGGAAGGGAGGGGGTGAGCAGAGGAGCAGTTCTTTGTTGTAAATTTCAGCCTCTCCTCTAGATGGCACTATAAACTACTTACTTCACCTTTAAACTCTAGTTTTTATTTGATTTCAGTTATCAAAGAGGTTCTTTTCAATTGTAGTTTACGTACTTTATTAACTCCTCACTAGAAATATATTTTGAGACAAAATTCTCACCTGGAGATGGAAATAGATGTACATGAGACATCCAGCAAGCAGCTAACCACACTTTGCGAACAGTAGAAGGCACATAGAGCAGTCAACAAACACACAGCAAACAGCAAAATGGGACATCAACTTTTAATAATTCAAATCCTTATATTTGGGACTCTGTAAATCCTATCAGTAGGCAAAGTGTGTAACTCACTCATGTTTGTGTGGCTCTGCTTTGTACGTAAAACATGCAAGAGTGCTGGCATATAAAAACCAGAAGTCAGTAAAAAGTTCTATTCTTGGCTCCACAGTGCAGCACAGAGTTCTACACAAACTTCCACCCTCAGAGGATTTATCTGTCCGGTGGATACATGTTATATGATGGCAATGTGCCTGCTAGAGCCTGCAAATTATCATGTTTCCAAATGCTAACTGCTGTTAGCTCCCAGTAGCCTCTGTGGCTGATGTCATTTCCTGTCCCTTAAGTTTCATTTTACTTTTTTTTTTTTTTTTTCAAGATATACTACTCAACAGAGTGTTCTGAACAGGGCTGTTTTGGCAGGGTGATTGAACTGCTGTGGTTCTTCATCCTTATGGTATTTTGACTAAAGCATCTCACAGACATGTTCATTAGGACACCAGGGAACTAGGTTAACTTAGAAATAAGGTATAATATGGGACCTTTAATGTATACTTAACAGTCAACATAAAAATTTGAATGAAAAATGGTGAACTGAAGGACAGATAAATGGATGTGGTGCAGTGAGGATAAATGAGTGGGAGACATGAGTTTGGTGGAGGGGTCGCAGTTTAGAGGTCATAACCTTGAGTATTGATCAGGTTTTGTCATTTCCATGGTGACTGGAGGCCCCCTCTCTCTGACCTGCTGGAGTACATTAGACCTGAGATCCATAACGCACGTTTGTTCCTCTGTTTCTCTCTCTCCTCTCTCCCCTTCTCTATCTGACACGCATATTACGCCACACCTCCACAATAGTGCAAACACACTCATCAGTGCACGCGCACACAGACACAAAGCTGCTCATCCAAGCACAGGAAGAAACTGAATTAAACCTTAAAAAACAATCTGGGCCTGCGGAGAGGACGATTCATCATGATCTCTGTGTGTCAAGCGTGCGTGGAAATGTGTGTGTGTCTGTGTGTGTGTGGGTTTGGTAAGGTGCGGAGGTGGACGGGGCGACTACAACATTCCGGCCACTGCCCAGTTGTCCACGCACGGACACAAACTTTGCTCACTGCACGGCGCCGCTCTTTAAACACTCATCCACATTCCAGCCAAGGTCAGCTGGATTGTAAATGAAGCTACATACAGTGTCTGTCCAGCAGAGTGTGCATTTGTCTGAGTGTGTGTGTGTGTGTCTGTGTGTGCAGCTGAGTGAGAAAAGTGAGACGGGAAGAATGAGATGAGAGGCAGGGGGAATGAAAACGAGACGAGAATGAACACAGAGTTAAGGGCATGAGCAAAATCAAGGACGTATGTCAGAGATTGGATAATTCAACATCATTTCAGCCATGGCATGGCAAAATGTATTTTATATCTATTTCCTTTATATCCCATTAGACGATGCACTACTTTTTCATCCTTTTTGTTCTGCTTTCTCATTTGCAGCTCTTATTGCACTTATCTATTGATCACTTGAGCTTTTCTCTTCTGTCTATTTTCTGTGAATGCGTGCGTGTCCATCACTCTGGGAGGTGACTGAGGCAGAAGACGGCCTCTGTCCCTTAGGCTGGCAGGGGCCCACAGAGCTGAGGGGCAGCTTCTGTGAGGAAATGATTTTCTCGGTGCTGAGGAGGACACTCCAAATCATCTCCAGCAATCTCAGTAATGGCCCTGAGATGCTGCAGCCTTTGTCCTGTAATGGTGACAGATGACTGGCCAGGCAGACGGGGGCTGTCCAGACGCCTAGTGAAGGGGTGAACAAACCTCCATGCACACACACACACACACACACACACACACACACAAACACTTGCATAAAACGACACTCCGCTTGCAGCCAGTGTGATTGCAAGTAATTGTCTCTTTCTGGGCTGTGGTGTGAGTGGTTATCCTTAACGATCATTTTCAAAGAAGGGGTTCTAACTATCAGTCCCTTTCAAAGCAAAGATTATTCCACTTTACAGAGTCATGCCGGAGCACCGCACCATCACCACCACCAGTAGCAGCTCCTCCTTCAAACACAAGAGCCGAGGCAAAATACTTTTTACTGTCAGTGCATTAAACGTGCCCTGGCTCCTCCCTTTTTCTGACATGTGGGCCAGCGGGCATTTACCGTAAATATATGGTACATTCATGATATTTGATTTACTGCACAACATTTTAAGAAAGACTATATTTTGCATGATGAGAAACGTAACATTCAGGCTATCACGGTGATAAATGATTTGACTTCCTATGAACCAGTGGTAGGAGGTAACTCGGTAGTCTGTGCTTTTATGTATTTTTATTTACTTTAACTTCAGTTTTTCCCCTTTGATGCCACGTCGCTGAATCATGAAGAGTAGTTTTTACTCTCAGATTGTCCATTAAGTAAAAGTAATCTCTAATTATCATTCGAAAAAGTTGCTGCAGTATTTATTTTTTGTAATTTTAAGTCCATACAAGATTTCATTTCCATATGGGTATCTGGCATGTAAAATGCACCTATTTTTTACCTGAATAATGCTTGTTCTTTTTGATATAACTCTAATCCTGATGGATTAAATGACTGTATACATGTGTGGTTTAGACTATTAGAATAGTTATTGATTATCATGCCAGTCATAATTATCTTATACTCCAAAAATGTACGTATTTCTATGTGTAGTAGGTTTAGTCAAATTTATGTTTATGTATAGAGCCGTTTATGTATAGAGCCATTTCTGTATGTATAGAGCCATTTCTGTATCCTGATAATTCTGGATTTCTTTACTTTTTTTGGTCTTACCCTTTGTTAAAATCATACCCAAAATAATTATATATTACATGGTGATTGTGTGAGTAGTGGCACTCTTCACCTAGTTTCACTTTCAAGCCTCACCCCCCCCCTCTGCCTTCTACTTTATTTCATTTTTGATGCTAAATACATTTATTTTATCGGTGACAAACGCTGCGTTTCTTTTAGATTTGTTTTCTTTCTTTCTTTACTGTGTTAGAAATAAACTCGGTGGAATACAATTACTGATAAATCACCCTCTCTGTGCAGCTTTTATAGTCTCACGCTATAAAAATAAATTACAGCTGTACTGTTTTTGTGTTTGGTTCTATCCAAAGTTGAACAATAAAATATCCGCCGTTTACAGACGTAATCCTGTCAATATCTTTATAATGACACGATTATGTCAGAAGTGGTTCATTAGTGTGACAGGAGGACTGTTTTTATTTTTTACCTGAATAATGCTTGTTCTTTTTGATATAACTCTAATCCTGATGGATTAAATGACTGTATACATGTGTGGTTTAGACTATTAGAATAGTTATTGATTATCATGCCAGTCATAATTATCTTATACTCCAAAAATGTACGTATTTCTATGTGTAGTAGGTTTAGTCAAATTTATGTTTATGTATATGCTACACTCTTAGAAATAAAAGGGCTAAGTAAAACCATATAAGGTTCTTCGGCTTGTCCTCATAGGAGAACCCTTTTAAAACCCTGTATTCAGGAAAGGGGTTTTAAAGGGTTCTCTGGATCAAAATGGTTCTCACTGGAACCATTAGTGTTACCAAGAAACCTTGAAAAACCCTTTTCCCGAAGAAATGGTTTTTCAGAAGCAAATGGTTATTTCTAAGAGTGTATTACCTTAATACCTTAATTATTAATTATATGGTTTGGCTAGTTTCTAAAATCCGCTCAGTTTTTTTGACGTCGCCGCGTCTCGAGTCCTCACATTGTCTCGCTTACGAGACATAAAGGGGACACTTTTTGATCTCATAGGTCGAGAACATGAACCAAATCGACCAGCTGGTGTCCTTAAGTTCGACTTGTAGCCAAACAAGACTCCAACACATGTCACAACACATGTGGAAGAATCAATGGGTGTAAATGGAGAAAGCCTGTTGTCTTGTTTAAGGCCTTGTAAAAAATATATATAAATAAAATAAAAGAGGAGTGAGATGTTCAGACGCAGTCCCAGCAGTCTGAGGTGTTGCCTTTTATTTTAACTTGTTGGGTGTTTAATGTAGAGCCATTTCTGTATCCTGATAATTCTGGATTTCTTTACTTTTTTTGGTCTTACCCTTTGTTAAAATCATACCCTTTACAATTTAATTTTGGATTGTGTAACAAACGTTAATAATAACATTGATTATGTGTCATTTTGTAATTCTTTCACAAGCAGCTTCAGCGTGAATACACTTGTACTTATGACCGCGCAGTCAAATTTACAGTATTACAGCAGATCATTGTCACTCTTTAAATTACTCGCCTTACAATTATTTTAGCCTTTTGCCCATTGATCTTTAATTCCACAACTGCAGAATCCTATTAGTGCATGTCACCCATAAGAATCAATAGACGGAGGATATGGTCAACAACCGCCTCCTCATTAGAAGATGCCCACCAGCAGGCCTGAGGGCAGATCAAAAGGACTGGTCTGAATATTGCCTTAGGGAAGAGGGATTTCTTTTCTTCACAAGCTTCTGCAATAATCATGTCTCATTCTGTGAAACATATAGGTGTAATACCCGCTGTGTGATACTCCACAGGCCATGTGGGTCAGTTTTGGGCCGGTTTTCCTCCCACTCTTTAGAAACAAGCCTGTTTTTTTTTCTTCTTTTTTTTCTTAACGTTAAGACAGCACTTGTTGCAAAGACTCTATTGCTGTTAAATGTATGATGATCATATGTTATCAAAACGTTCTTTATTTTTCAAGGTTTCTGAGACGAGGGGAATTTTTAAAGGGGATAGGGTTTTTAGATTTTGTGGTAACGAGGGAATATACAAGGCATGACAATTTATTTTTGTGATATTATTACTTTTACAAATTCATGACACCCGGGCTGAACATTACAAAACAATTAAGTAGCAAAAACGTCCTGTGCCATCTTTTTTCTTGGTTGAGTGTCGCTGCTGTTGTGAGGTAAGACGAGATAAGATAAGATATCTCATCTTATGATATCATAAGATGAGATGAGATGGTCCTTTATTAGTCCTGCAGTGGGTAAATTTACATTGTAGCAAAGACAGTAAAGATAAAGATAATTCATAATAAACATGCATTTCCAAGAAAGTACTCTATAGAAAGATATTAACAGTACAAATATACAAAGTTTGAGATAAAGAATGTACATTATAGCTGTCATTCACATCCATGTGAAACAACTCAACAATTCTAAACTCAACCAAAGTACATCTTCAAGGAAACAACATGTTAAAAAAGGCTTTCTGTCAGAGTTCAGAGTACTCTACTGTGAGCGAAAGTTGAAAACAAAGCCAGAGTTTTCAGTGTCAAGAGGTTCTCCTTTAACTCACATCACCATGAAACTTAGGCTCTGAACATAACCTAGTCTCGACAAGGTTTGGGATTAAAATGTCCTATAACAGTATTGCCATTTTACTTTTCTCTACACTCTTAGAAATAAGGGTTCCAAAATAGTCATTCTACAAGGGCTGAGGTTCTACCTGGAACCATTTGCTTCTGAAAAACCCTTTCACAAAGAAATGTTTTTTCAAGGGTTCTTGGTAACACTAAAGGTTCCAGTAAGAACCATTTTGATCCAGAGAACCCTTTAAAACCCCTTTCCTGAATAAAGGGTTTTAAAATGTTCTTGGTGGAACCCTCCAAAAGGTTTCTCCTATGAAGACAAGCCAAAGAACCATATATGGTTCTATTTAGCACTTTTATTCTAAGAGTGTAGAGATATCCTGTACGAGAGATTCAGATTCTTAGATAACGAAAAAATGTCCGTGTGTTATTGTCAATAACGACACTGAACAGATTCGACGCCGACAGCAGATCGCAAATGTACGACGCGGTAACTTTAATGAATTCACAAAATAATTGTCCTCCGTTTGTTTTAGCTGATATTAATGTAGCGTTTGAGTACAGTGCACAGACACTGGCATTCATGCTGAATGTGTTCTAATCCTCTAACGCTGAAAGAATGATTAATGAACAGACGCATAAAACACTAAGGAATGATTTGATGTTCTCGTTTTTCTGCAAGTGTTTCACACTGCTGGTTTTGGGAGTAATAAAATATCGATTCAACAATTAGTCTACTCTCTGTGTTATCCATTGATTCACTAAAATGTCTTCAACCCCAATTTGTCCCAAAACATTTGAATTCCCCGGTGTTTCCTGATGTCAAGTGGTAATATCTATTTTGAAAGGTCATAACGTGAATAATCTCATAAAATTAAATAAATGGCATGACTTTTATTTTAGCACGTTTGGTTGAGCCATATCAAAAACATTTCAAAGGGTGCTTCTGCCCCTTTTTCCAAGATAACTTTCACTTTATTCAACCGTTTAGGAATTACGGCACTGGGAAGCTGACGCACTGGTGAATCTTGTCTGTGATCGGATGGTCGTTGGAAGGTCTTTTTCTCTGATTTCCAGTATCCATCCATCCATTCTTTATCCTCCACAGGAGAGTCGTTTGGGAGGGGGGGGGGTGCTGTGGTGCCAATCTCAGCCGACATAGGGCGAATGGTGGGGTACACCCTGGACAGATCGGCAGTCTATAGCAGTGTTTTTCAACCTTTTTTGAGCCAAGGTACATTTTTTTTCATTGAAAAAAATCACAAGGCACACCACCAAACAAAAATGTTTTAAAAAATGATACTCTGTAGCCTATATTAACAATTTAGTCATTCTTATCAAAGTGTCTTGAATATTAATATCCATATTATTTGCAGATAATTAATTATTTGTTTTCAAAAAATGTTTTTAGACCAATTAGGTGACATAATAATTTTATTTTTATATTATAATTTCCCACGGCACACCTGACGATCTCTCACGGCACACTAGTGTGCCACGGCACACTGGTTGAAAAACACTGGTCTATAGTTTTTGAATTTTCTAGATCTCACAAACGGTCTAGGCGTTACGGTAATGAGAAGCACTCATGCCAAATCCTGTCTGCAATGGCAGGATTGGTAACAGAAGGGTTAAGGAAAAACATATCAATTCTTAATGGCCAAATGTGAAGCTACATTGCCTTCATTGTGACATTATATTTAGTTTTATGGATTGGGTTTAAGACTGAATATATATATACATGTTGGTGATGTTGCTCAGGAGTTGGAGCTAGCTGTTGTCGAGGTTCATGGTTTGATCTCCAGAGAGCAGGTCAAAGGCTCCTTGAGCAAAACACTCAAACCCTAAGTGCTCCCCATACTGTGTCTTTAGTGTGAATGTGTTTGTAAATGGGATATACATTGTGAGGCACTTTGAGTGGCAGGTAGACGAGTAAAGTGCTTTATAAATGGAGTGTGTTTTACTGGGTCACAAAAAAAAAAAAACACGACAACCAAATCATTTATTTGTCTGCTCAGGTACAATTTTAAAATACCGAGTTATCATTAGATAGATTATGGGTTGATACATAGTTAAAAATGATTCTATACACAGCTCATTCACCCACAATGAAACCTGTGTTCATATTACCCTTATGACAGAGGTTTGCAGTTCTGCAAACCTCTGTCATAAGGGAGCTACTTAAAAAGACCACAAGGCCTCATATTTTACACAGCACACTTTTTAACAAAAAAAAAAAAAAGAAATGTCTTTTCATTGGAAAACTTTAATGCTACGATATGCTGAGCTATCACAATGTACAGAAACGTGCCAACGTATTTTAGATGTATCCTTCGTGGCTAAGTGATGCTTCAACCTTCCTGGAAAACTGACCTGAATAAGAACCTTCTCAAGAGAACGCTTACTGCAGAACTGCACTTACAATATGTTGTAGTTCTGCACGTGTGTGTGTGCGTGTGTGTGTGTGTCCAAGTGTGCCGCGGCAGCCCATGTGTAAGGCAGAGGAAAGTGGTCGGGGCCAAATTGCTTTATCGTTTGTGGATGAATTGAATAAAGTCATATCAGGCTTTTTGGAATTTTACCACAGGGTTCAGGAAAATTGGTTAGTGGAGCAATCTCACTGAAATTTCCAAGATCCTGTTACACACTCACCATGCACTCAGTCAAGGCTGTTGTGAAAAATACCTTTGTGGGCTTAGGGGGAAAAAAAAAAAGTGCAACTTAATACAAAGTCATAGTAAATGTTTAAGTGATATCTTCAAAGTAGAGGCTTATCACGATTTATCAGACATATAACACTTTAACTATATAGACTCAACTACATAAATATGTATACTGCATATAGTGTTGCAACCAGAGATCGTATATATATATAAAAAAAAAAAGTTGACGTCAAGGTTTGCTGGATGAGGCCAACCAGGAAGTAAGAATATATTGACTAGCATATATTGTATTGTGTATATTATAGGTCAGTGTAAAAGTATATAGGGAATCGTCATCAGCAATTAACTGAGCTTCCACATAAATGCTTAAATACTGAATACTAAATACTTATAAGAGACTGATAACACTGAGTCAGGTCCAGCTTCTTCCAGTTTATTTTGGGAATGTTAAAAAAGGAACTCTCTGTGGTTGGTGATGCAGGTAGAAGTAGAGGATGTGCTGGCTTCCTCTGAGATGAGGTTACACTTCTGACAAGTGCACCATCATTTTTCATTCATTCTGTCTCTCCTCTCTGCAGCTTCAGCCCCATCTTCTTGCATGGCTTCTCCGTCTGTCCCTCTATCTCTCTGATGAAGTGCCTTGTCTGTGTAATCTGGTTCATGAAGACACCCCGTCGGATCTTCTCTAAAAGGTTCATCTTCATCAGTTTCGTAGTCAGGCGTGTTTGTTTTTCTTCACAGGCGCTGATTAAAGCAGGCGACACTCCGCGACCTGTGACTTGAGTAGTGATACAGGCCTGAAAATAGTGCCAAATTGATAGCAGGTATGTGATAACATAAACATATGCATGTGTGTCATACAACCTCAACATACAACAGAAATCTGAACTATCCCTTTAAAGCATACGTTTAAAAAAAAGGTGTGCTAAAGGTCCATTTCCCCAGGTTTATTTGACATGCTTGAGCTTTACATACACATGTTGTATGAGTTTAACTCATTGACAGCTTGCTAATATATAAGACCAACTTTCAGTCACGCAATTCATTGTCTATCTCTTCATCCTCCACATGAAGGTTGCTGGAATCTGCAATCCCAGCTGACACAGGACTAAAGGATAAGGCGAGGTACATCCTGGACAGGTCGCCAGGGCCATCACAGGGCAAACGCATAGAGACGAACAACCATTCACGCTCACATTTACACCCACGGGCAATTCAGAGTGTTCAGTTAACCTCTGCATGTTTTGGGACTGTGGGAGGAAACCAGAGTACCTGGAGAAACCCCATGCACACACAGAGATAATATACAAACTCCATGCAGAAAGGCCCTCATTCAGACTGGGTCACAAACCTTTGACAGAATTTGACAGACATAAAAACAACAAATCTGATGGTGCCCTTTACACAGTAACTTACATCACTTTCTCTTTTTGGGGGGCTGGTTTTGACACCCACGTTTGTATTTTGCTTCTTTTAAAGGTCCCATATTATGCAAAATCATTTTTTTAATCATTTAAATCCTTATATTTGGGACTCTGGAGGCCCTACCAGTCGCCAAAGTGTGAAAAAAGATGACTCACTCATGTTTTTGTGGTCCTCCTAAGTCTCAGTACAGGAGATAAAACATGCGATGTTGACTTCCACGCTCACTGGGACGTCACAAGACGCAAAATTGTTGTCTCGCGGAGCTTCACTTTGTCCATAAAACATACGAGAGTGCTGGCGAGGGCAACGGTATCCAACAACCGGAAGTTCTCCACAGTGCAGCACAGAGTTCTACACAAACTTCCAGCCTCAGAGGATTTATCTGTCCAGTAGAGACATGTTATATATGATGGCAATGTGCCTGCTAGAGCCTGCAAATGATCACTTTTCCAAATGCTAACTGCTGTTAGCTCCCAGTAGCCTTTGTGGCTGAAGTCATTTCCTGTCCCTTAAGTTTCGTTTTACTTCGTTTAACCTTTAAGATTCAAGATTTTTATTTTAAACTAGGCCTATAAATAAGTACAGTTGTGTACACTACAGAAATAAATATGAAGCCCGGTATTGTACACCACCGTCTTAAGTGCTGCAATTTTTTAAAAGAAAAAAAACAAAGAATTTCAAGTGGTAGACCTTAGTTGTAACGGTAAACGACATACAAAGCTTTATATACAATTGCTAGGGCTGAGTGAAAAATAAGAGGTTCTTTTCTTCTCTCTCTGAATCCATCTCCAAGATGCATTAGAGTTAGACCTTTCCTCTACAAAGTGGGCTTTCAGATGAAGAGACAGGAATTTCTTCAGTTCAGGTGGAGAACAATGGCCAGGTCCTGTGTATACTGTTAATAGCCCAAAAAAAAACAACACGTTTTTGGTCACCGTTTAATTGGCAGCCCGTGCACATGCACATAATATGTTTGTCTGCATTCAAGTATATGGCTGAGAATGTGAATAAATATGTGTGTGAGTCTCTTTGTAAGGTGGGGCAATTTGATAAATGACACTAAAGTAGAATAGACTGGTGTTCAGATGGCTTCAGCCTTGTAAAGATGTGACAAATGACGGAGCAGAAAGTATTGATTCCAATCTCTCTCTGGTGCAGTGTTTCACTGCGAAGGCTGCACACACACACACACACACACAAAGAGAGATGCATACATATAGTACATATATATATGTACACAATCTCCCACAAGAAAAGTAGCACAAGGTCAGTGCCAATGCGATGAATGAATGCATTATGTGTGTGTGACCACCCAGTGTGTGTGTGTGAATTTGAGAGCAGCAGAGTTATTGTGACTGCAGTGTGTGAGAACATATGGGGATTGTGTGCTGGTGGGTAAAAACGATTGGCGTCTACATGTGTGTCATTGAAACGTGTAATGCACTGTACGTACGTCGATGCTTTGTGGACCCGTGACCATGGCCTTTGTGTGTGTGTGTGTGAGTTTATCTCGACGTGTTGTTTCCATTGTTAACAGTGTTGCGACGCCAGCAGGAGTTCCTGGTCACACGCATTAAAGTCTCATCTCACTGTGTTCTAAACCAGCTGTGTTTCTCCACGCTGTCGAGCACATTCAGCTGCTCAGATGATGTTTGTGTGCGCGTGTGTGTGTATGTGTGTGTCTGTCTGTCAGGGAGTATGTCAGGCTGTTTGTCAGGGTGCATGGGAGTGTGCGCTGCGTTAGCATGATCACACGAGGGGGCAAAGGTCAAAGACGGCTAACCAGAAGTAGAGAGGAAGGGGGGGAGGGCGAGTGATCAGATGAGGAGGGATGAGAGACAAAAACAGCCAGAGCAGGAAATAATACAGTGGGGGGAGGTGACCTGTAGATAGATAGATAGATAGATAGATAGATAGATAGATAGATAGATAGATAGATAGATAGATAGATAGATAGATAGATAGATTGATTGGTGGACATACAGATATAGATTAGATAAATACATAAGATACTGGTGGTAAATGTGGGGTTTTCCTGTTACATGAAGACAGACATTAATTATTCAATCAACAGAGTGCTGTGGTTGATTTAAAAACCCAGCCTCTGACTTGCCACAAAGGGTCCCGAGAGTCGTGCAGCGGTTGACGTTTCTCTGTTCTGCAACAGTGGCATCAATGACAGAGAAAGAACGTGAAAGAGGGAGTCGGACCCGGGGAAAAAAGTGTGTTTCCTCTAGGGTGAGATTGGGTTTGTGACTTCACCTCCATCACGGCAGACGAGAAGCCCTTGACGGTTTAGACTCACTTTAGTGAAAACGTAGCAACAAGTATCAAAGGGCTGCTCTATGATGGAGAAAACTAACAATCACGATTGTTTGGGTCAAAATCGATATTGCGATTCTTTCAAATGATTCCTCCTGGACTTGAACTTTAACTAAAAATATGACTTTGAACATGAACATTGTGAGTGAACTTTACCTAAAATAACTCTAAGTTATTGTATATGTCTTTACTGATACTGTGTGTTTAAACCGGGGATTCCACTGAATGTCGTGGTCTATTTTTTCTGCCGGATGAAGAGCGGGACAGGAAGCCAGACACCGTAACAAAAAAATCTTTAAAAATCTTTATTTTCAGAGTAAAAGCCCCCAATTGTAATCACATCATTTTGTTTTGACTCTCTCTTAGAGATAAAAGAGCTAAGTAGAACCATATAAGGTTCTTTGGCTTGTCCTCGTAGGAGAACCCTTGTTGGTTCCAGGTGGAACCTTTTATAAAGGTTACCAAGATCCCTTTTAAAACCCTTTATTCAAAAAAGGGGTTTTAAAGCGTTCTCTGGATCTTACTGGAACCATTAGTGTTACCAAGAACCCTTGAATGGTTCCAGTTAGAACCTCAGCCTTTGTAGAAGAACTCTTTTAAAGCCCTTATTTCTAAGAGTGTAAAATACACTGGGGTAAAACTCATAGCAACTGCATGAAACACTTGCAAATACATGAGGCATCACAGCGTGTTTGACTGCTGTAGCAAAACTAATGTTGCTGCTGCTACTGCTGCTGCAGCATTCTAGCTCTGACACTAAAGGTAAGGATGGATGGATGGACGGACAGATAGATGGATTATTGTTCCCTCATATGCTCACACAAACAAAATCATTACTATCAGTCAGGGCAGGGAGGCAGCTTTCGGCAGAGGTCAGATCAGAGGTCAAAGGCATTCAGAGGACCCAACCACCATCTTCACCACCTCCTCCCCATCCTCACCATCACCTCCTCTCCTGTTGCAATGCCTGCTATCACTGTCACTCACTCCCAATCAAGCCCTTCACACTCTCCTGTCCCATTTTCTGTGAAGAGTCTGTCTGTGGCACCAAGACATGCTGAAACACAGCTCACCCCACTGCTTTTCCTCATACTGAACCTGCTGCAGGACGCGGGATTACTTCCGACCTTTGACCTGGGGAGAATTGACTCTTCACCAGGCCTGTGGGGTCACTGATCCTTGACCTCTGAGGTCGTCCAGTCATAGCCAGCCAATCACTGGTCTCTTTGATTCACTCTCTGACCCTCTCAGAGAGAAAGAGGTTGGCCTTAAAGGTGTGGGGGAAGCTGACCATTAAAACCTACCACCCTGCTGTGATGGAGCATATGTTGTAACGTCTGTCTATCATAGCAGAACTGGAGGTTTCTGTCACAGCAGCGTGTGCCAACAAGCCTTTTGTGTATGTGTTATCACATAGTACAAAGCAGTGTAAGCTGAATAGTGCTAAACAAGGAAACACCCCTTATATGGGAGCATACATGTACATCCAGGTTGGGATTGATGGTGCTACCCATAGCCTCCTGCTGGTCTGGCTGGGTCTCCGGGCATGGAGTTTACTGGAAAGTGATGGAGAATCCTTACGGTCATGAACGTTGGTGTAATCTAATGACCGCTCACTCAGAGCAGGAGGGTAGAGGAGGAGGAGTGGACAGGAGGGGAGGAGATGAGGGGGGATGGTCAGGAAGGATGGGTGATGGGGTGAGGAGGGAGGTGGTGGTGGTGGTGGGGGGGATATAGAGGGGGTCGGTGATCTGCTGTCCTCAGTACTGGCCGGCTGGTGTTGACCTCTATAACAGCAAATCAGATAACCAGCTCTCGGTCAAAGACATTGTCTTGTCGTGTGCCATGGAAAACCTAATACAGGTCCAGATTTATCTTGGACTGGATATACAGAATATTTCATCAAATATTTAGCACAGTGAGTTTGTAATTGAGATTAACCTTATTCCCGTTCGTGCTCGCTTGCGGAGGATTGCGGTGCCCTTTGCATTTTTTTGTGAGCGGATTGATTGCAGGTCAACTGGGGAGTACTTTATGGTCGCAAAATGTCATCTGTAAACAAAAAATAAATATGAAATGATAGTTAAGTCCTTCTGTGTGCAGTCCGTCTGCCGAGGAGCGTATTCATTGCGTCGCCGTTATTTATATAATGTGTTGTGCCTGTAAATTGTGAATAGGATGTGTGTAAGCTGCATGTGTGCGTGGCCTGTTGACCTTCCAAGGATTTATGGGCTGCAAGTGTGAGAGCTTTGTCACAGAGATATATCTGCAGGACCCATTGTGTTAATGCAGTGTGTGTGTATGTGTATGTGTATGTGTATGTGTCTCTCTCAGCTTCTCTTGTGTGTGTGTGTGTGTGTGTGTGACAGGGACTAATTCCATTAGTGGTCTAGTGCTATGGGAGATGAGCAGGGATTGACAGAGCTGCACTCATAATGAATTGGCTCTGGCAGCATCACTCAGCCTATAACCCCCCCTCACACACACACACACACACATACAAAGCAACACTTTCATCCAACTGCCTCTCAATAAACATGCCCTCGTTAGGGCCTCGCCTGCTAATCACCGCTCTTCATTACAGCCCTGTTCGCTTAACTAGGGAGTTTCATTACAGCTGCTGTGCCTGCGAAATGCCAAGCTGCCTGCATTTGCCAGTTTCCTCTATTACTACGGGACCACAATCGCAAAATGGCTACTTACCTCAGTCACCTAATTTTGTTTAAGTGGAGAAATCATCTGCTTTACACGCATGTATCACATTTCTAACAACTTGAGTTTCCAGTAAATTTAAAGTTTTTCCTCACCTTGCCGGATCCTATTAAGGTGTATTTGGCTCGTTGTTATATTCAGTCAAGAGATTTTGTGCCTCAGGTGTTGCAACACAATTAACATCACGCAAGGATGTCACTTGTTACCTGCACTTGCTATTTAGGCCCTAGAGCTTCAGGAATATCTAATGGTTTACCTTTGACTCTTGGCTGCCCGTGCACACCACACATCAAACCCCTCCATAACTAACTCATCTCCACCAGTCAAACATATTTAACTCAACCTCTCTGAATCCCCACTCACAGCTCAGTCTTCTTTGGCCTCAGCTTTCACCTGCCATGACCTTCAAATCCCCAGTAAATCTTCCCTTTATCACCTGCACCTGTGTTCTGCATGCAGGACCACACATTTCATCATATCATACTCTGGCTTGACATCATGATGTTTTACACGTTCTAAAATGCTAAAGGTACAGTGCAGGGTTTCTCACTCCTGCTCCTTGGGTTCCACTGTCCTGCATGTTTTAGATGTTTCCCTGCTCAAACACACTTGGTTCAAATGGTCAGCTCGTCCGTAATGCTGCGTTCCAGGGCCCATCCAAACAAATGGGATGTGGGACATATCCTACCTGAAATTTACTAGCTCCTACTTCAAAGCGTTCCAGCAATTGAAGTCGAATGTTAGAAAACATGGACGATCGCGGCGCTTTAGATTTATGTTTGAAGAGGCATTTTGACTGTCAGCAATTCAGTCTACTTACATAAACAAGCAAGCCATATATGTAAAAGCGTTACATATCAATATGTAACGTCATGAGTATACTTTTACCGTAGCCCTACATATCTTCATGATGACAGATAACGACATAATTTCAAGCCATAACATGGAAAACAAGTTGTGATAAAGTGTTTAAAACAAGTCTATACATTGAAAAAGTAAAGTTTGTAGTGTGACTCCAGTATTCTCCGACGTCATTTTGGTGAAGTCGGGGGTAGGTAGATCAGCCCCGACTTCGCGAGTTGGAGGTCCCACTTCGACAGGTATTCCAGTGCACTTTTTCTAGTTGGAGGTATGATAAGTCCCACGTCCAAAATGGTTTGGATGGGCTCTGGAACGCAGCATAAGCTCTGCTGAAGCCTGACAAGCACCCATTTATTTGAGCCAGGTGTTTTGGAGCAGGGAGACACCTAAAACATGCAGGACAGTGGCTGCAGGACCAGGAATGAGAAACTCTGGTATCGTGAATATTTAAGATGGTTTATTGGCAAAACTACTGTATTTGTATAATTGCTTTAAAATAAACAGCCTTTGGTTTTTGTAGCCTAAGAATGAGGATTTCATTTGTTACCCCCTTTGTCTGTGTGTTTTTTTTGTTTCCTCCCACAGTCCAAAACATGCAGATTTGTGCGTTTGTCAAATTGGACACACTAAATTGACCGTAGCTGTGAGTGTGACAGTGGTTGGTGGTTTGTCTCTATGTGGCCCTGTGATGAACTGGTGACCTGTCCCAGGTTTACCCTGTTTTGCCCAATATCAGCTGGGATTAGCACCAGCGTGGTAAAAGATGAATGCATGAATGAATGTCATCTTGCATCACCATAAACAAACCAGACATATATGTTTCACTCTTTGAAGTGGAAGCTTACTACACAAATGAACAACAACTATCCATCTATTGCGTGATGGCCACTGTAGTTTTCGGACACACTTGAAATTAGGGATGGAAATTTCACACATTTTTAGAGTCGATTGTCGAGGTCCACGTGTCAAATTATTTGTCGACTTTTTTTTTTTTTTTTACAGCAACAGCAGCAATGCGGGGGTGTAAACTATTCTACACTGTACTACTTCATTTTAGGCTCAAAAACATGTCTGTAATGTCCATTATTGACCATCAGAACAGCTATAATAAAAATGAGGGGCAAAAAACAAGGAAAAAAAGCGGACTCTCCGCTGGAACGCGCGTGTCGCCACTCGCCAGACGGCTCAGGTTTTTGAACCTGCACTCGTTAGGTGTCCACCAGAGTGAAGTACAGTGATCCTGACTGGGTGAGATGCCGTCTTCATTTGTGTAGCGCTTGTGTCATGTCCCCCACCCCCGTCCTAAACTTAAGCGCAACCTCGTTCGCACTGCACGCACACACACGCGCTCGGACGCGCACAGCCACTCGAGAGAATGAGCCGGTGACGCGCGCATCATCATCTGAGAGCGCAGAGAGCCTGGACAGCAGGATCATGTTTTCGTGCACAGCTTCTTTAACCTCCGTGGTCGTGAACTTTAAGCGCTTGTGACACTTCGACTTTTTTTTACTTTAAATTTTTTTGTCGAGGTGCGCATGTGTCGATCGATTTGTCGACAAAAAAGTCCCATCCCTACTTGAAATGGTAGGGGGAGGGGGGGAGTCCTTTGTTTGTTACAGTCTGCCAATAGATGTCACTAATTCTGATTCACTGGGCTTTTAGGCTACATTTACACTAGGTGGATATTTTTTAAAACAAATATTTTCCTCCCTCCGTTTTCCAAAATAACTTTCCAAAAAGTTTCCGTTTATATTAACCTGCATACATATGCTGTCCAGAGCCATCATAACTACGCCAAGCCTGTGGGCGGCAGTGTAGGAAGAAGGAGAAAGCCATACAAGCCAATCAGAATCCTGTAACCTTCTGCTACATAACCTCCTCAGCCCAGTCACTCACCGCCAGATTGGTCCTCTGCATTATGCATGGCTCTTTCCATCCTTCTCCTCTGACTGCTCCATGGTAAACCTACCTTTCATCCATCTCTGACCACATGTGTTGCCTCTGCCCTACCTGTTTCTCGTCTGCTCTGTCTTTGCTG
Organism: Microchirus variegatus; assembly: GCF_963457635.1. NCBI lineage: Eukaryota > Metazoa > Chordata > Actinopteri > Pleuronectiformes > Soleidae > Microchirus > Microchirus variegatus. The sequence goes on along the minus strand of NC_139815.1, from coordinate 13,216,562 downwards.
AACACAGATGCTGGTTTACCTCCAAATTTGTTGCAGTCCATTTACGTTGTCGTTAATGCACAAAGGCCTTTAGAGACAAAACTCGGACACCTTCAGACTCAGAAATACTATATGCAATTCCTAATGTATAAACTGGACTGAAAGCTGGACGCTAGAGCAACACTGACCTTTAGGTAGAGAAAGCTTCTGCTCCTGTAGTATAGGAACCCCACTGACTGCTGCAGAGCCATCTCACTCAGTGATAAAGGAAACCAAGGTGATGGAGGGGGGGGGGGGGCTCTAAAAAGGGCACATGATGTCGATACAGGAGGCCCAGCAGCATGTTGACGACGAACACGCCATAATGGTATGGTTTGGTATAGTACGGTACTGTGGAGCCAGTCTTTTCCTCTGGTACCCCAAGTGAAGGGTGACAAGTTTTGTACTATTCCTAATGGAAACGCAAAAAAAAAAAGATATGTACCGTACTGTACCAAACTGAAGTGTTCCACTCAGTGGAAACGCAGCTTTTGAGTATGTAGGTCTTTATTTGAGCGTCTTGAATTTTTGCCCTTTGTGTGCATTGTGTGGCGACTGAATGTGACCCGATGTCGCATTCATCGAGCCTGAATGAACTTAATTCTTGGCTACAGCGGATGCAGATGGAGCGTTTTTTCTTTCAGTGAAATGGCTCGATTCTTGAATAGTTTTTCAGGATCACCGTAATTCATGCCGTGTGATTGGTGACTGTGTATATTTGGAAATTCAGCTGGTTAATGTACATATGAAAAATCAACTGTGTTTCCATCTGGTCTCCCACCTTGTGTTAGGTCAACCATATGAAACATTGAGATGTATTGACACAAGATTATGAAAATCATTTAAATAGTACACACTGATGGAAGGAAGGATAGGAAGACGTAGACGTAGAAGATTGTATCAAGTCCAGCAAGCTCAGGGTGATGTGGATTATAAAGTCTATACCCATTTGGGTCACGCTCATTCATTTGATTCATTTTGGTCAAACATTTGAAATGATATTTAGGCTTGTACTATGTGTTCTGTTTTGTCCATATCACTTTAGCAAAGCGCTAATAAAATTCAGTTTCTCTTTTGACTATGGCAAGATGAAAATGTTTGTGTTTTGACAGCTGACAAAAGTAATGCTTGTTGACTATATCTAATAATAACTGATAAAATTAATACTGTTGGGGTCCATTAGAATCAGTTATATACTGATAAAAAAAAAACATCTTACTACAGTGTCATTACAGTCAGCTGACCCAGCGCTTTCAGTCATATCAAACACTCAAGGTCAAGAAAATGCAGATGATGTGTTCCATATCTTGGTCTTTTTGTTTTTGTGTCTCAGACGAATCAAAAGCAGCGCCCTGCTGAATGATTTTCATGTCTTTAATTACTCGTATTGTTCCACGGTGACATGCTTGCTCAGCGTGCTGTCTTCTGTTGTTAAATGAAAGAGATTTATAACAGCAACAGAGTGCACGTGAGCCACTGGAGCCACTCTTCTGCCTGGGTTATGCATGTTATAAATCCTCATGACCTCTACGCTGTCACTACAACCAGGTGAAATTTCACCAATAGAGACATTTCAGGGGAGAGGCTATGCATTTTTATTGAATTTAATACTTTTTTGTCAGAGTAAACCGTCATGTTTTTTTGTGCTGCGCTTGCTCTCTATGACTGCCTGATGCTGACAATTCTTCTGATGTTGTCATTTGCTCTTTTATAAAGACATTGATTCTGCTGACCAGTTCCCTCCCCTGCTCTCAAAGACTCTTTCATGTTCCCAGCAGCAACCTGACACCTGCCCTGGACCACAGCAGTCGGCTTCCATAATCCATACATCACCCACACACAGACACACGACACACACGGAAATGCAATACAAAAAGTCACAAGCATCCACTCACAGGACACAAGTTGTATAACCAGAAAGCATATATTGGCCATTGATAACAGGTTAACTAGTGCGTTGCCCGTGTAAAATCTGTTTTTGTGTTTTTGGTCATTGTTGGTTTGGTGTGTTTGAGTGCTCACTGTTACTGTTACACAGCAAATGTTCAGTGACATTTTGGGTGAATTCCAATTCCTTGCTTAACCCTCAATCTTAACCCTCAATCTCAAAAATGCGCGCTCCCTCTAGTGCAAGTGCTGTCCCGATTCTCAGGAAAATTAAGTTGAGGGGAGAGTTTAAGGGCTGTATCGCCCTCAATATTGAGATTTTCCAGGACCACCCTTGGGAGCAAGGGCTACCCAGAATGCATTGCGTGTTTTCACATAAGAAAGATGGCGTCGAAAGCAGCGAAGCGAGTGCGATACAAATGAAGTATTTTCTTTGTTAATAGAGATATAAAAATTATGAAAACCATTGTTTTATCCTAGTTTAGGCCCATGTTATGGATTACTTCATTGTTGCGTAACATTTATTTTTATTTTATGATCTTTTGTCAATAGCCGGCCGGTGCGCACACGTGATCGTTTGCTATCGTTTACTTTTCAAAAAGCCGTGGTGTGTGGTAACTGTCAGCTGAATATGTCCATGGTTGTGGTATTTGTATATGAGTATCATCTTATAACTAACTGACAACCTAAAAACTTGACTAAAATAAAATAATAAATTAATAATCATGACGTAAATGTGTTCTTCTTCTTCTTTTTTGGAGTTGACAGACTGGACGCCGCTTTCGCGTTATTCTGACAAAATAACCCTCAACACTTGGTTTTGAGGGACAGTTAAGATTAAAGGTTGAGCTTGAGAGTTAAGATAGGAATTGGAATTGGCCCTTTTATTTGTGTACGGTAGAAAGCAAAGCAACGCCTGCGTGCTGTGTGAGTGAGCGGGGGAGTCGCTACGGTATGAAAGCTAATGTGTTTCTTTTACCAATATATTTAACAATATATTTTGTATTACTTATCCAAACATGTCAAACTTGGCACTGGACTTACTCGTGCCCGTAGAAAGACACCTGTCAAGTGTGAAATCAAGCGGACCATCGTTTCGAGAGATATGAGAATAACAGACAGTATCCAGACTTTTTTACTAAACTGCTCACTACAGCTCAATAATCTCCCCTATGGAAAGGGCAACCAGAACAAGTACGGCGAGAACAACTTGCGTGCCTTTATGAAGCTTTATTTCAAACACTACTTAACAGGTTGTAAACCGACAAAGCATACAGGTTCTGATGATCAGTTACAGTTAAAAGAGAGGAAATTAGTTGTTAACATATAACAAAAGGTGCTTTGATGACAAACTACACTTTCATTACACACTGCTGATGTACCATAACTGCTGGAAAGTTCTACAGACAGACACACACACACACACAGAGACGGACAGATTATCATGTAAAATACCTTGAGGAAGAAATTCTACAGCTCTGTGGAGGTGAATAACGACATGATAATAAAATGCTACTCCAGTATAAACAATCGGCATCTAAGGACTTTACTGTTCCAAATGTGAAAGTGATGTCTTAGTACTTTTTTTTTTTTTTTTAAACGTAGATTTTTCTATCTGCAGTCTCTGGCATGACATAAAGCATGCTGAGGAAGGAAAACACAAAGATGATCCCCGGAAGCGAAAGCAGCGGGGGACAGTGAAGATGCCACCTGGACATTTTTTTTTTCATTGTGTGCTAATTGTGTCTTTAGCTACACTTTCCGGTTGTAGAGCAGGTGTGGCGCAGAGAGTCTCCATGCTGATGGTCTTCCAGCAGGTCTATATATGAAGTACCTTGTTAAGCTAAAGTGGTCGATAGACTCGACAGTGTTTGTGTGTCCTCATTAGCTGCAGGATGTCCCTCAGTAGGAGAGGGGAGGTAAGGAGGTCCTCATCGATGAGGCTTGTGCATGTGTGCGTAAGTGTTTGTGTGTGTGAACCATCACATTGATCGATCCAGCTCATAATCTCCCATCACCCCCTAGGCAGCATGAATTTCACCAGTGGGTTGTGTGTGTGTGTGTGCGTGTTTGTGTGTGTGTGGCTGAGAGAGTTTGGGGGTGGGGGTCTCTGTAATTACGGCAGATGGAGATAGTATCTGAGGGACCTGCACGCGGGGGATGCTGAGTGAGGGCAAGTGGATTAACTCAAGAGAAAAAAGAGGTGTGAAGGAAGCAGAAGAGTTGGAGGACTTCCTCGTGTAGACTCAACTCTTCTCCTCTGCTTTATAAAAAAGCAAGAGCACTGACTGATCCAGGTGGAGGCTTTAATCCCCCACTTTGACTTTTCAGCTCTTAGATCCACTTGACACGTGAAGTAGAGATGTAAACAAAGAGGAGAAGACGGGTGAAGATGACAAGGTTTGTAACTAAGACGTTGTGAATAATTGAATATGCCATATGTGGCAAGGTATACATTTAAAGGTACAGTGCGGAGTTTTGGCCCCTATTGGTACTATGGGACGATGTCTTATTATGTATTATAGTGCTTTGTTTGTATCTTGTTCACTATTACGCAGCCCCAGACATGACATGGGGAAAAAAACCAATTAGTGCACACGTTTTACCTATTTAGTGGGAACTAATTAGTATTTTGTGCGCACGTTTTACCTATTTTGTGGAAGCAAATTAGTATTTTGTGCACACGTTATACTTACTTGATGGAAACAAATTAGTATTTCGGGAGGAAAAAAAATAAATTTGGTCCACAAATTAGTATTTTGTGCACAGGTTTTATCTATTTTGTGGGAACTAATTAGTATTTCATGGGAACAAATTAGTATTTTGTGGGGGAAAAAAAAAATATTTTGTAGCCACAAATTAGTATTTTGTGCATGCGTTTTACCTATTTGGTGAGAACTAATAAGTACTTCGTGGGAAGAACTTAGTATTTTGTGGCCACAAATTAGTATTTCTTGTGCACATTTTATCTATTTCTTTGTCCACAAATGAGTATTTCGTGCACACGTTTTACCTATTTCATGGGAACGAATCAGACTTTTTTTCCCTATGTCATGTCTGGGTCTCCGTACACTAGATACACTGTCACAAGAGTTAAGCTACACCTAGGGAGGCTCAATCTCACTTTTTTGTGTCAGATACTGATACTAATTATTCTGATATACACTTTTAGAACTAAACAGCCAACACATACAATGAGTTACACAATGACATGACATATTTGCATACATAAACATAAACGGAAATCTATGTTCCAATCAAACAACAACAGGGTGCCATGTTTAGAGTTTATTTCCTCTGTGACAGCATCGAAAACTACTGCTGTTAAACATCCACAGTTTCATTGATCTAAGGACGTAGTCTGACTAAGACGGGCAACTTGCCAGGTCCTAGTATACATGCAGAGGAGAAAATTGATTTATTGGCCCTGTATGTCACACTCCACCTCTGTAGGTGGTGCTGTATCTTTTAGCGCACGGTGAGATGGATCGTGCTGTGGTTCTGTATGTTTCATACCTGCACAAATTAGATCAAGCATGGCTCTTGTGGTTGCTCTGTTGTCCGGAAAAAGACTCTGCCGTATAATTTCTGGCAACAGTGCTGCAGTTTATACATCGTCTACTTGTACTTCTGGGTCGAAGACTGAGGGGTAAATTTTGGTCCAGTCCGACTAAGCGTATACATGCAGGAGTAATCAGACTATGAATTACATTATACAAGTATCAATTAATGAGTTATAACTCAGACAATTACATCTATTTTTTAAAGGATATCGAAATAAAAAAATATAATTTTAAACTTTTAACATGCATGTAAACAAATGCACTGAAAGCTGAATAACCCTCAACGACTCACTTCAGACATCCACTGGCCTTACCTTTGACATACCTCCTTCCTTTAAAAAATATGTTTCATATTAAAAATGGTGCACTATTATATAATCCTATATAAGTCGTTCTGGAACCAGCATCAGCATAAAGCTTAGCTTCTCACTGTGAGGATCTCTGCAGAGCATGTTCGTCTGGAAGGAAAACTGACAGATGGAAACCTGTCATAGCGATGGAGAGCCTCACTCACCTAGTAAAAGGTGAAGTCTTTTAAGTAGACAGAGTTATCTTTACAGTCACGCGCAAGCATCACATGTCTTACTTCAGTCCTTCAGCCCCTCCTGTTAATTTTCTTGGGGAGGAAAAAGGCTGGAGTTATATGAAGGTTGTCAAATGAGTCGAACCATACATCAAACACGATGACCTTCGCCTTGGTGACAGTCGGGACAGGATGGTGTGCCCGAGTGTGTATTTGTGCATTTCTGTGTATGTTCATGCACATAACGGAGAGCATTCACGTCACATAGTATTTGTGCTTTGTTTGTCGATACGGTTTAGACTCTAGTTCTTTCTAAGCCTCCATCATCTCTGCGGAATATGCAAACAGGCATTTATAAAGGGTTTAGGGAAGCCAGCAAGCTACAGGAGACCCTCAGGTATTGGATTACACTGGCTAAAGATTATTATTGATTTGCCCATGGAACTGTCAATCTCCGCTCAGCTACCAAGAGCAGGGTGTCTGACAGCAGCGAGGTTGAGTGGCCCGCAGCCAACCAGGAGAAACCTCTCCACTGGATGGACTGGGAAGATGGAGGAGATTGAGAGAAGGATAGCACAGAGAGATGCAGGTAATTGATGATTGTTTCAGCAGTGGAGTGGGAGGAGGGTGAGAAACCAAGAGAGGCACAGGGAAAGGGAGAGGGGCTGATGAACAGGAGATGGAGAAGAAACGAGAGAGCAGGGAATGGATGGTGGTGAGAGGGACAGATGTTGATGAATGTGTTCTGTTTGGAGGAACAATAATGTGTAGCTCTTGCATTTTATATTTAAAAAAAAAAATATATAATGTATGCATGTGAATAAATCCTTGCAGACATGTTTGTAAAGTTTGTGTGTGATGAACTTGCAAGAATGTCATTGTTCCACGTGTACAGATGTGCACACTGGATTTGTTCAATGGGAACATAAAGGGATTGTGAATTATTCATCAATTACTAAATTCATCAGTCTGTTTCAGTGGACTTTTAATTATAAAATTAAGAAGTTTTGTATTGTAGCTTATTAAATGTGAATAGTTTCTTCTATTTTCTCTCTAGGACAGGAATCAATTGCTATTTTCACTAGAAACTAACGAATAACGAACGAATAAAAGGTAATAATTCAATTTCCTTTTTTTGGTCCAAAAAATGTCAGAATTGTCCAAATATTGACAATTTCCCAAACCTTGAAATGTTTTATTCAGTCCCAAAACCAAATATACACAGGGGAGCAAAACCAGAAACCAGAAGATATTTAAACGGGTGAAATCACAGAACTCGAGTATTGTTTGCAATAAATAGACATGCAAATGTGTATGCACTCAAAATGTGGCTCGTTAAAGCAGATATAAACTCCAGAAAACAACAACATATTGTCTGGGTCAGATGCATTTACAGTAGAGTCACAGCAAAAGTTCTGGAACATTTATGCCAGGGAGGCAGGATATTAACCAACTTACTGCCGTTGAATGAATGAATGAATGAAAGAAGGAAGGAAAGGCTGTGGAAAATCTCAGAATATCATGTCTGAAAGCATTCACTAAATCACATTAAAAAATACTATATAAAATAATAATGATTAAAAACTGAAATTCCAAAGTACCCAAAACCAATCCAAATACAATCAAAGTAAACCAGACATTAATTTACAAACAAGACAGCCAAGCTAAAACATTTTTGCCATGCGTAAAGTGAAAGAGACGTTCAAACCCAGACAACTTTTAGTCTGTTGTGATTGTTGGTGCCAGACATAGTAGTTCCTCCACTTCAGATAACAGACATTCTAATTGGATTTTCATGCACTAACGTGTCTAGTTGTCTCGGCGGAGGAGAAAAAAAACTGCTGCTGCTTGGACCTTTTTATTGTATAGATCTGTGTATATTATGCAGGCGGCGTGCATTTACAGCTGCAACATTAAGCAAATGCTCTTTCCTACATTGACTCGCAGTGTGTGCGGGAGTAGAGCCGGAGATAAAGGTATAATCTACTGGGGGGGTAAAAAAATGACACTTAGTTTTCATCTGCAGGGATTCACTGTTTGTGTGTAAGTTTAGTCTGTGTGATGCCTCATGTGTCTGTAGAAGCTCACAGAAGCACTTTAATCAGCCAACATCTACTGATACGCAACAACACACACACACAGAGAGAGACTTGGTCTCTTTTTCACACGTTTTTTGTACTCGCATATCCTCAATCTCCCTCTGTACGTCTCTCTCTCTCTCTCTCTCTCTCTCTCTGCACACAAACATAGTGATTCCCTCAGAGTGCAGACGCAGGCAGAAACAGACACTCTGATATTATTAGACATTGCACTTTAGAAAGCCAGATGATTCATGCTTTTATTTGAGAACCATAAAACAATATAGCATGATTGGTGCGTCTGCTCCGGCTGCAGAATCCTGCCGCGGGACAAGACGGAGGCCAATAAATGACAGCTTTGATTTCTGCTCCCGCGTTACTCTTTGCCATGTAAAAATTATCCATATTTATCAGGGGGGGGGGACACACTGTGAAAAGGCTTTTAATAAAACTGTGACAGAGATCTATTACACTAATGAGCCATGCTATACATACACGCCGCACGTTGGAAACAGAAAAGTTCCACGAGATTACAGCCTTTTGAATATCCTAACATCTCTTTTGTATTGTAATGGTGAGTCATGGAGCAGGTTCTGAAGAATTGGAAAGCTGTGGTGTGATGTGTAAGGATCAGCACAGCACACTTAGGGCCTGATTTACTAAAGCTTTGCGCGTGCAAAAACGTGTGCAAAGCCGTTGTGATGATCCGCTTTATTTATTTATTTATTTACTTATTGACAAAAAAGTCACACATCCATTGAAATTAGACCTATGTGTAATCTTGATAGAAACAGCAGAGCGTTCCCTGTCAGTGAGCTGCAGGTCAGTCAGGAGGAGAGCGCAGCACCTTCTTTTATTTTTTTTTACGGCAACATCCATAGTCCATAGTTTTCTTTGTTTGATACGTCAGGTAATGATGGAGCTGTCCAAAATACCGACGCAGGATTAAAAATAATAATAATATAAAAATTCCGGGGAACAAGGACGTCATATATGCCTCGATCCCAGTTATCAGCTCATCGCAGAACGTCTGTGCTTTCTGTTGGCTCTTTCTCCATGTGGACAACTCTTGACTAGTGCAAAATCCTCATTTAAATAGGGCGGTCTTAACCACTTCTGCGCCTGTAGTCAATTGCGGTCGCAATCTTAATAGTTCACCCGCAAAACGTAATCCAGTAACAGGCGCAGTCTTTCTGCTCGCGCAAGCAATTTAGCGCTCTCTACTTGGAATCTTAGTAAATCAGGGCCTTAATGTCCAGAAAGGAATCTGTTTTAAAGTAAGTGTGTGTAGAGCAAATGCAGAGATTCTTCCTTTCAAACATGATATTAGAATGTGTCAGGAAAGAGTGGAGAAAACTGTGGAGGAAAATGATTATTGTGTAAAGTCTGCTCAGGATTTTTTTCGGTGTGATAGGTGTAAAAAAAATATGACTCCATGGTGCACCAGATCGATAGTTACCATAACTCCTCCTCATGATATTGACAATAACAGTTTTTTTTTTCCAAATTCCAAACACAGCTGAGCGCAGTTTGCAGCTGAAAAACCTCCCCATTTGACCTGGGAAGAGACGGAGTGAACGTGTTATATTCGTCTCCTGGAATTTGGGAATTCTGCTTTGGGATTTTTTTTTTGTTTACACTCATCTTTTTATTTTTCAGTACTAAAGCTGTAAAACCCTGTGAAAGGATAAAGAAAGCATAAATGTAATTGGATTTCTGCATTGCTGGTTCATTCCCATAACAATATACAATAATTAATAACCTCAACAAAGTGTAAATATCTTATTCTATAATTAAATGCTGATTTATCTGGAGGGGGAAGTAATGCAGACTGTGTGAATCGTTTTTGGAAAAAGTCGTTTCTGCATTGATCAATGCCTGTTTACTGCTTAAAAGTCCTTCAGATGAGGAAATTAAGTATGGAAGAGGAACAGAAATAATACCTGCTCCGTGTTTGTTCGCATACGTCGTTAAACTGTGACCAAATTGGTACGTTTGCTTTGCGTTCGCATTCATGTTAACATGACCTTCACCGATTTTACATGAATTGAAATCTAATTTCCAAACACTTTTGCGAGGTGCTTCGCAACATATTTTCCAGAAGATATACTGTTATTGTTTTACACAGACTTGAAAGTAAATAAAAAAATGACTTCCTGTGCCCCCGTAAAGCACCGATTGCACCAATCTTTCACTAGCTTTCCATTCTATTTTACCAGCTATTACTCTACGACAAATGCGATGGAGTATTGTTTGGGTCGGACACTTTCCCAACAGCTGGAGAGTGTCTGGAGGGGTGACACTGGGCGTTGGCATGCGGGAGCCACAACACTAAAGGCGGATTTCTACCAGCAGCAGAACGTCAGCGGCGCGGTTTTGCACCATCCTCTGCCCGGTGTCAATCCCCACCGGGTGCGTTACGGCAGCGGCGGCGCGGTGCCTTGAGAGCCAGCGGTATTCACAGAAGATCACTCAATAATACTGAACGGAGGCGAGTTTGCGAGCTCCCTCGGTAGACTGTGTGTATAAAGGAAACAACAACAACACAGCTTCTTTCTTTCGTCGATGTGGAAGAACTGTTGATCTGGTGTCAAAAGTGATTTTATGTTTCTCCACTTCAACAATCAGTCTCTCATCGTACATTATGACTCTCCAAGACACTCTGATCAATCGACTGTTGACCTGGTAGCACCGGTCACGACGTAATGTTGATGTGAAGTTGCGATAGGCTATATGATCTGCGTATTGCGTCGGAATGGTGCGATCTGCTCTGTTGGGCTTGGCGCGACTCGGCAGCGGCAAATGGAAACGCTCACATTGATTAGAATGGCGACCGCGCCGCTGACGTTGCGCTGCTGTAACGCGCCCGATGGAAATGCAGGGTAACCCTCTCATTGGCTGCGAAGTATTCATATCGTTTCCTGTGTTCTCCCATGTGCTCATTCAGACATCAGGAAATTCGATTAGGTGATGCTGAGAGGAGAAGTTCAGAGGGACCTTTGCAGACACTTGCACTCTCACACACAAGGAAAATGTGTGCGTGGACATCACGTTAGATTAAAGCTAATCTACGCAACCTTTATTGATGTGAAACAATTCTACCTTTACTATTTTCAAAATGGAATACTTACTTTAAAATTACTACTCTATATAACCATTCGGTTACATACATACAAACACTCACTTAGAACAGCATCTGGAAACAGACAAAATTGAATCCCTCTGACCTTTTGTTGCTACTTTCTGAAACTGACAATCTGACATACACACAGCAGCCAGCCAAGTGTGGAGGTGAGAAGACACACATAGCCTGATGCAGGCTTTCTATTTCCTTTTTTTTAAGAAGAATTATCCAGTCAAATACTGTGAGACCATTATGTGCAGGTAAGTGCAGGGACATGAATGACTTTTAACCCGGATTTCCACTGGACGCGTTACAGCCGCGGAACGTCAGCGGCGCGGTTCTGCTTCGTCCTCTGCCCGGCGTCAATCCCCACCGGGCGCGTTACGGCAGCGGCGCGGTGCCTTGGGAGCCAGCGGTATTCACGGAAGATCGCGCGATAATCTTGAACGGACGCGAGATCCCGCGATAGACTGTGTGTGTAAAGGAAACAACAACAACACAGCTTCTTTTCATTCTCCGACGTGGAAGAACTGTTGATCTGGTGTCATGAATGATTTTATGTTTCTCCACTTCAACAATCAGTCTCTCGTCGTACATTATGACTCTCCGAGACGCTCTGATTAATTGACCGTTTACCTGGTAGCACCGGTCACGACGTAATGTGGATGTGAAGTTGTGACAGGCTATATGACCTGCGTATTGTGTTTTATTTTGAAAGGGGGGCGGAAATGTTGTACTTTGATTCTGTGTCGCTTTTCCTGTCTGGTGCGAACTGCTCTGTTGGAATTTACGAGGTTCAGCAGCGGCAACGGCAAAAACAGATCTTCTACCTATCAATAGCGATGTAGCGCGGCGAGCCGCTTCTGGGACGCTGCCGAGATGATCCGCAGCGCGTCTGGTGGAAATGCTCTCATTGATTAGAATGGAAGCGATTTGCAACGGCGACCGCACCGCTGACATTCCGCGGCCGTTCCGCGTACAGTGGAAATCCAGGGTACTGTTATTCCTGTCTGTGTAATTCATGGTCTCCTTACTTCTCAGGCATCATGCCCTGCCTTCAGCTGTGGTCATTAGGAGCTGGTATAAACACTTAAGTACGACTTAAGTTACACTGAGTCTCATTCAAGCAGGTGAAGGGGCTGTTTATTTACACAGTCAAGAAACACAAGAAACTCTATATTAAACACACCCAAACCTGCTACTTCTGATTCACTATTCCAGGATATCCTCCTCCACTGATTTTCAGGTTTGATGACCTTGGAGTAGATAATTCTATGAGGACACTTGTGACACTTCATCATGGTATTAGCCAAAAACTTTGTAAACCCGGTGTTTCGAGCTCATGAAGCTCTTGGGAAGGGATAAAAAGCAATCTTGTTGTTGCTGTCTTGAACAGAGTTAAATGATTTCACATACCATAGCAGTTGCACTGCTTTACCCGTTTCCTGTTTGTTTTCTGTAGAAATCTTACCTTACACTACATTACTTTCTGAACAGTTATCTTACAATATCATTTCCATTCGGAATAGTACTAAAATAACCAGCCCCAACCATTGCATTCTCTGGTACGAGAGTAAAATGGTACAGTACAAACAGGTTCCACCTACGACAGTCAGCTTATTCGGCGACAGAAAGATGTCACTCCCTTGTGTCAACATGAACCATTGAAGTCTAACGTCTTGTTGAGACAAACAGCCACAAAAGGAAAGAAGGAAAAAGTAGCTGCTGGATGTTCTCCGTTGTTGTCCGGTGTTGTGTTGCCTTCGATGTCATCGTTCGTTGTCGTCCCATCAGTGCGACATAACGCTATGGGGGCACAGCCCGCATACAAACTACCAAGTAACGGTACTGTTGTCAGTCGAAATGCAAGCTTGACCCAGGGTTTTACCATTCCAGAGGTGTACTGCTGCCCTCCACAGCTCAAAGTTCTTAATCACAGTTTGAAGTTCTCCACCACCGCTTGAAGCTCTTCGTCGCGGCTCTTCTCATTCTCTCTTCTTCGAACAATTGCTGGCAGGCTGCACGCCGAGAGGTGCAACGTTGTTTATAGTTCTTAACCACAGTTCCAAGTTTTCATCCTTATTCTCAAAGTTCTTCAAAGCTTCTTCTTCCTCTAATAATTTCTATCAGACTGTACACCGAGAGGTGCAGTACCACCCCCCCCCCCCACACACACACACACAGTTTGAAGTTCTTTATAACAGTCTCATTTCCTCAGTGTCATCACCTTCTTGTCCATCTTCGTCTTCATCGGAGTTCAAATCTCTCACATGCAGCTCAAAGTTCTCCACCCAACTGTGTTCTTGTCTCCTCAGTCTCTTTATCCCAGTCCAAAGTTCTCTTTAATGCTCATCCTCGTTCTTTTATCTTAATTCCATGATCTTTCTGGATTATTCCACTCTGTCATAGTCCAGCTGTTGTATTGTGCAATCTTTTGGATCTGCTGGGACCTGTAATATGCTGCATTCAAATAGTTTTTTGTGTGTTTTCTACTGTATTCATAAACAGTCCCTCCATTATATTCACAACCAGTTAACTTGTTCATGAGTGACATGAATAGATAGATAGATAGATAGATAGATAGATAGATAGATAGATAGATAGATAGATAGATAGATAGATAGATAGATAGATAGATAGATAGATAGATAGATAGATAGATAGATAGATAGATAGATCTTTATTGTCATTGTCACATGTACAACGAAATTAAAAGTGCTCTCCAGTCAGTGCAACATTATAAGTCTATAAAATTATAATTAAATACTAGTGTTACTAATCTAAAAGAAAACAGCAGCATAGGACATATAGGCGCCTCCACACGCAGTTTTCCATACCCAGTCACACACACAGGGTTAGGGTTAGGGTTGGCATGCATCAATAGACAGAGTGAGTAACAAGCACCTTGATTGTAGCAGAAAGTAGTTCAAAGCATCCAGATAAAGGCAAAATGCCAGTTTTAAGTCCAAAACAATCTCTTCTCCTGGATTCATGATGAATATTTATTGTTACATGGTCTGTTTTTGATTACCAACCCAATCACCGTGATTGCATTTGTTCAGTCTGACGTTTTGTAACTGTCTTGCATTATGTCCAGGCATTTTATCTGTTCTCTTGAGTAAATGGATTGTGCAATGCATATTTCACTGGGTGTGTCACGTGAAAATGTTTGGCCAAAGTGAAGTCGTTCTGTACATACAGAACTGTTTCCTGCAGCATTTGACTTTCCGTCTCCAGCACACATTATTCACAGGCAGGTGGTGGCTGTCTCCCACACCTCAAGGTGTCTGTGTCACCACAATTTGTGCACGCGCACACACACAAAAAAAACATCTCTCTACCCTATCACACACATCAACGGCATGTCCCTGTCCTCTTGTCACACAACCTATGACCCCACCTCACTCTGTTCTCTTAGCCTGCCACTTTACCATTGCCTCCCTCCTCTGTGTGTGTGTGTGTACAATGATATACATGTCCATGTAAGCCTTGATGTGTGTGTATTGGTGTGTGAGTGTAAACACTTTTCCCCACTGAAATATGGCTGCATCTGCCTGTTCTGTACATCTTGACTCGTCCCTTCAGCAGAAAACCTTGGTCTGTGACTCTGAGAAATGGCTCCGAGTCACAGCGCTCTGTCAGGTCAGTGGCAAAATGGAAGACGCATGCAGTCGGTGAAACGTGTCGAATGCATCCATGCACTGTTGATCAATTATTCACAGGATGATGCTTCATCGGGCCACAAATTGTTAAAATTGTTAGACAAATGGAAGAAAAATAACGAAGACTATAGGTATTAATATGGTGCATGGTGGGATGGTAGCCTTTCGTCCTATATCAGCTAAGATTGGCACCAGTGACCCGGATGTGGAGGATAAAGCCGTAGAAGTAGGCCTGTCGCGATATTCAATAAATCAATTAATCGCACGACAATTAAAATTATCGCGATCATTTTTCTGGCCGCGATAAATGCCATTTGCATGCTTTTTTGTTTTCCCCGTCTCTCTCTCTCTCCCTCTCTTTCTCGGGTCCTAAAGTGTGTGAAATTTGATGTAGTATGCATGCCAGGTGGCTAGGTGGCGCTGTGAAGCACTGCTATACAACAACACCAGGAGCGCGCATGCGCTGAAACTTCCTTCTACTTCTCTCTAGTAGCGATGAGTAGCCCACAGTCGAAAACCAAAACATTGACTCGGCGTAATTGCTGAAATGACTCCTGGATCGGTATCAGAGCAGCTTAGGCGACTTGAATGTGCGACTGATGGATTATAATCCACATGTTTGTTGTTGTTTGTCTGTACTGCACATGGATCTGACGTCAGCGTACAGGAGGATAGCCAGCATGACGACGCTGAAGTTGGCACCACATTCGCGTGCAGCTAACCCATTTTATTTATTGCTTTTGCAATAATTTAATTTATTGTGTTCTAGTGTTAAATATTCTTTAAAAATAAAAGTTTATTTCGAGCCCAAAAAGCAATTTTCCCATTGACCGCAATAATAAAAGAGACTCCTGTAAAAGTGTCCACAGGACACCTCGAGACATGGACACGGGCTATTATAAATCTTTATATTCTATATTTTTAATTCATGGAGTTTCATATTTGAGACAAATCTTATTTCTCAGAGTGCCGGCGCTTCTGTCAGTGAACTGTACGATATGAAAACTTAATGAGAAATGTGAATAAATGAAGACAATGGAGGGGTTTCATTTACATTTTCAAACGTATTATCGATGTATTAACCAGCTGCTGTGTGAGTTCATTGAGGAGAGGAGACTGACATGCTGCACTTTATCACTGTGTTCAGTCCCGGACATCGTGACATTGATGACGGTGTGGACTGTGGAGCTGTGGCCGTGTGATGCACTGAGACCTGCGGTCCTCTTCACCACCGATTCCCGGGGAGGCTGTTTGTCTTATCGTCACTATCGGTTCATAAAGTTACTTTTAATGTGATGAACACGTGAATTATAGTTGAATATAAACAGTGATTTAACACGCTGTTGTTGTTCCTGATAATAATTGTATAATTATATACGGGAAATCAGGCAAAAAAAACACATATAAAGTAATAGTCACGGTCCTAACCCAAATAAACCATTTTTATTGATCGTTTTAATCTTTAACCACGTCATTGTACTTTTCATCTTACTATATTCACTTCACTATCGTTATTTACAAATCCATGGTTTAAAGCCGAAGTTAACGTGACGGCGGTATTCATGAAATCCGCTAGCGCACGTCATTAGCGTTCTCCCATCATGCCTTTCGCTGTTCATGTACGCGCCGAGCAAGCGCGGGCGGCTCGTTCACATAGCCGAGAGGCATTATGGTAATGACACTACTGCGCATGCTCTATTGGCCCCATAACCCGGAAATAAACGCAGAAGTCAAAAACTTTTTTGGCATATGCGCTGGGTGAGCAGCTTCATAGGAATGAACGGTAGCCAAGGGGCAGTGCTCTATCCAGTTCATATTATACATCCATGGTTAATGCAGGACAACTTATGTTTCCTCCACATCAGAGCAAAACATGGAGCTGCATCAAATCCTATTGTTTTATCGTTCTACACGTGCGTATGTTCTGGTTGTGTTTACCCACAGTGCCCTGTGTTGTAGTCCGCTTCCTGCATTTGGTTCTCGTGAAGCGAACCAAGACCTATGTTTTAGGCGGAGCAGAGATCGGACCAGAGAGGTTGCGAAACGAACTTTCCTAGAAAAACGAACTAGGATTCAAATTAGAAGTGCTGGGATATGACATGCATTTCTTCATAAAGACTGAAGCTAAAGTTTTACAAGAGGCATGTGATTTAAACGTATGTGTGATTACCGAGTGGAAAGAAACGTGCCACTCTGACATGTTATCAGGTTGTTCCAGTGTCTTTATTCTTCCAAACGTGTCGTGTCAAACTGCTGTGACATGTTAAAATTGGCTCATCCTTTTGACTTTCTCCAGAGTCCACGTATGGGCTGTTCTCTCATTAGTGCCGCCACAGGCTGCTGGAGCTTTGTTCGAGAGCACTTGACAGGTCCGTAAGTGTTAACATCTAATGAGAGCATTGCACAGTAATCTTCAATGTGTCACATGGGCTCTCTGGCAGCACGGTGATGACTGGAGGATGATTGTGGGGGATTATGTAGAAAATGGACCCACTCAGGTAAAGTCCTCTCCAATCTCTTGCTCTCCACTTGGAGTGGTCCGCAGACTCATTGCATGATGAAATCAATGATGAGTTTCCTCAGTCAGCTCACAGTCCCAACAGCAATGGGGGAAAAGCAAAAGATGCCTGGAAAGAGTCAAAGCAAACAAAATCAAAGAACACCTAATTATTCTATTTGGGGGAGGAGAGTGACAGCATTTCCTGTTGGATGTGTTTAATGAAATGAAGGTGCTTACAATGCTCACACACTCACACACAGAGCCTCCCATGGCTGCTCGCTTATGCGCCTGTATTTATCCGGTTGCATTTAGTCATATTCTGGTGAAAGAGTAAATACAAGTTGTCTTATATGAAATAATGATTGCGTTAACTGATGTTTGTGAGCACTAAGAAACGTGTTTTCCATTTTTTAGATTATTTAATGGCTGTTACATCAAGGGATGGGGCACTGTACACATTTATCATGATGTTGACTGTAATGTATTGCCATCGCTGGGATCATCATTATTTCATTAGTGACTTGAAAATGCTGTTCAACATAGTGCCTTGTAATTTATTTGGTAGTGGCACAAATGGGAGCCTACATATATCAAGTCATATTTTTTCTTTTATGGTGTTTTATGGCAGTTGGCATCCACGATGTTGCATTACTGGCTCCTTCTGCACTACCGAGTCATCTTTCTACACTCCCCATAGTAAGTTAGGTAGAAGTGTTTTTTTCCTGGCAGTTGGCATGCATAATAATCACTGGCTCTACATAAGAGCAGAGGACAACTGTAGTTTAAGATGAATGGGCTTCAATGTGTGGACACACAACAAGATTGTTTGCCTGATTTTACCCACGATTCACAGTTGGGCAGAGTCTGCACCAGTCAGTTGCCAACAGCCGGTGAAAAAGAGTAGGTGGGACACAGGAAATAGCGTCAGAAGACGAGGACGACAGGAAGTCGCGGAAATATCCAAACAACGATGGCGATGTTTACCCTGTCGCTCTCATAGATACGCTTGCTCTTGATCAATCATGTAGTCTGTTATCCCTCATTAGGCGCAGTTGTTAAATGTGTGATCCTCAGTCTTTCAGTCATCATAAAGAAAATCTGCTGAAACCAGTCGATAGGGTGTGTACTCCGAGGTCTTTTCAAATTCGATAACGGCTATGAAAGTTGTGTTGCGTCTCTCCAGCTTCACCTTAACGTGAGAACTTCATCAGAACCGCTGTTGGTAGTTAAAGTACTGCACCTGCTAAGAGGTGGGGGAATCCAAAATTTATCTTGCAAATATTTTGTAGTCGGTGTTAATGAGTCAGCAAGCAACACAGTTATCTTCATGTTCTTTTTCATGTCATGTGCCTTTAATGTCTTGGTTTGAAAGGAAACAGGAAGAGGAAGGCTATTCCACCATATAGGGCAACAAACAACAGTGAGAAGAAGGCAAACAGCCCATGGGTGAAGTCCCTAATCAAAAAATCTGAAAATTCAATCAGGAAATTGTTCATAGGTCATCAAATTCAGTGGTTGTAGCAGAGCCAAGTAGAATCAACGTTTGTTTCAATTTGAGCACAGTTTGCCCAGAAAAAAAGCAAAGGCTATTATGGAAATGGAGGAACAGTCTCCATTTGAAATGCATTCACCGTCTTCCTTGAAGACAGCAGCAGAGACAGCTGTGTCTCAGCTTCAATCTTTTCTGTCAACTAATGTTTCCTCTGAAGCTAAGACAAATGAAACTCAGGTTGCTGAAAAAGAAAACCCTGCTGAAGAAACCAACACACAGACTGCAGAGACTGGTGATGCCGACCAAGCTCCAGCTCCATCTTCTACGTCAACTAATGTTTCATCAGAAACCGAGACAAAAAAAGTGCAGGCTGCTGAGCACACAGTATACTCTGCTGAAGAAACCAACACACAGATTACAGAGAATGACCACCAAATTCCAGCTGGCTATGTCTACCAGTGCCCACCTGGCTATGTTTACCAATGCCCACCTGGCTATGGTGACCAAAGCCCAGCTGATATTGTTTACCAATACTCAGCTGGCTATGTCTACCAATGCCCAACCGGCTATGTTTACCAATGCCCACCTGGCTATGTCTACCAATGCCCGGCGGATTATGTCTACCAATGTCCACCAGTAGCTGTGCCTCAGCTTCAGTCTTCTATGACCACTAATGTTTCAACTAATGTTTCCTCTAAAACTGAAACAGATGAAGCACAGGCTGTAGACAAAACGGAAAACTCAACTGAAGAAACCAGCATACAGACTTCAGAGACTGACTATGCTTACCAAATCCCAGCTCCGTCTTCTATGTTAACTAATGTTTCATCTGAAGCTGAGACAAATGAAGCACAGGCTGCTACGCAAACAGGAAATTCTGCTGATGAAACCAGCACGCTGACTGCAGATAATGGTTATGTCTACCAGTGCCCAGCTGGCTATGTCTACCAGTGCCCAGCTGGCTATGGTTACCAATACCCAACGGGCTATGACCACCAAAGCCCAGCTGACAATGTCTGCCAATACCCAGGTGGCTATGTCTACCAGTGCCCAGCTGACTTTCTATACCAATACCCAGGTGGCAATGTCTATCAAAGCCCAGCTGACACTGTCTATATCTGTCAAATACCAACTGAACATGTCTACCAAAGCACAGCTAGCATGACCAACAGAGGTCCAGCCTCAATTAACTACAGAGGTCCAGCCCCCAATAACTACAGAGGCCCAGCCCCCAATAACTACAGGGGTCCAGCCTCTAATATCTATAGGGGTCTGGCCTCAGATACCTTCAGAGGACCAGCTTCCAATATCTACAGAGGTCCAGCCCAAAATACCTACAGGGGTCCAACCTCCAACATCAACAGAGGTCTGCCCTCTAATGCCTACAAGGGTGCAGCCTCAAATATCTACAACCGTCCATCCCTCAAAAACTTTAGGGGTGCAGCCTCCAATAATTACAACCATCTGGCCCATAAAAACTACAGGGGGCCGGCCTACAACACCTACAGTGGTCGGGCCTCCAATACCTACAACTGTCCAGCGCACAAAAACTACAGGGGTCCAGCCTCAGATACCTACAGCAGCCTGGCCTGCAATTCCTACAACCGTCTCGCCCAGAAAAGCTACAGGGGTCTAGCCTTCAATACCTGCAGTGGTCCAGCCAACAAGAACTACAGGGATCCAGCCTCTGATACCTTCAGGGGTCCAGCCTCCAATACCTACAGTGGTCCGGTCCACAATAACTACTGGGGTCCGGCCTCCAAACATTTCAGAGGCCTGGCCTACAAGCAAGGTCTAAATAAGTACATGTGGCAAAACAAAGCTGTTTCACTTAATACTAAGTCAAATGAAGCAGAGTCTGCGGTGAAAACGGAAAACCAGTCTGCTGCAGAAACCAACACACAGACTGCAAATGATAAGAAAAATAAAATCACACAAATCAAAGAAAAAATTGCCATCCTTGATCTAAAGGCTGAATCAGACCGGGAGAAGGGAGCACAAAACCTACCGAGGCAAACGGGTTGAAAAAAACCTGAGATCATGTAATGGTCACTGTGCTCATCGTGCAAAAGCAAGAAACATCATTCTTGGCATTGATTCAGATGCAGGAAGACCTGGAAAAGCAGACTTAAGAAACATGAGGATAAGTCCCTCCTCATGGAGTATGCCAAGCAGGCCCTGGACAACAAAAAAACAAAAAGGAGAGACAACTAAATCTGGGAATGAAGTCATGGGTTAGACAGGAGACAATGAGGTGATTCAGAGAAAATCACTAAAACATTATCTCCTTATCACCATACCCTAACATTATTACCACCAAGCAAGCAGGACACCGCATAAGGAAAATATGGTATTTCCTCAATAGTCATTGTATAGTGTTAAAAGCTGTTTATTAATTAACGTATTTAACCAAACAGTAAAGTGAATTACTCTGGAGTGAGACCATGATCATGTAGGGAATAACATTTTGAACAAACTGTAGAAGAATATTAATATCATATTATGTAACATCAACATACAATGCAGATTCATAGCATCAGATATATTTTACAACTGAAGTAGGCCTGTACAAACACAGGCACATATCATTTAGTAATTAACCTCAGTGCCAATCATCTCCCTTGTCATACATGTATTTTAAAGTAAGAGTTTGCTGTTTGTCCTAAATCTGCTGCACAATGTGACCATACTGGGGGCTTTTTATAGAATATATATATTATAATACTTTATGCCTTTTTTTAATACCCAAATAAAGAGTGTTTGTCCAACACATTGGTCTGTGTGGGTGAGTTTTCACTTCAGCCAAATGTTTTCCTTGACTGATTCTTTGGGAGATGGTATTTATCAAGTTGAGATGAAGGAGAGTGGTATACTCAATTTATTTATACTCATATTTTCCAGTTAGATAAAGGGATTATCTCTGTTTTATTCACAATACAATACTGTTCTGTACTAAAGAGTCACCCAGACTGCTTTTTGTCGCCACTGTCGAGCTAAGTTAACATAACACAGGCCGCCTCCCTGCTACAGTTCACTGCCAAGAGGCTGAAGAGGAATCAGTAAGCCAGGCATCAAATGAGCCAGAAAAAACACTTGATGTGTTTCTGTCAGATGAAGATATCTACTTAAAGGACATATATGTAATATATGCATAACAGTGACATTTAGAGTTTAAAATGGCTACTGCAATCCCAATTTGTTGCGGTTGCAAAAGTACAGAACACAGAAACATGAAGCTGCATTTATATCCAGCGTTCATGCACATGCATAGTTTTTATAAACATTGAATCTATAGCAGATATTTTTCACATAATAAGAGAAGAAAAACATATATGTGATATATCCAACGATAGTGGTTTCTCTCTGCGTATTTATATTCTAACACATCTCCACTGCAGACCGTCGATTTTCTTTTCTGGTGGAGACATTTTTGAGAGTTGTACTGAGGCTTTTTATGTCTGATAACATTCTGGATTTCAAACCCGCGCTGCAGCTTGCTCTATTTGCATAACTCTTCTGGCAAACGTGTTTCAGTTTAACCTTTTCTTTACTCTACACTATGATATAATGATATAAAACATACATTAGTACCCTTAACAAAAGCTTAAAAAAGTGAGAATTCTTGCCAAACTTGAGGCCAAGTATGAGAGTCATGATACCACCTTGGCTGAGACGAAGATGGAGTAATAGGTTGAGATGGTGAGAGAACTAGAATCGGAATATGCAAATTGAACCAGATTAAGAAAAATGGACCTCTACCTGTTGCATAATTACTGACTTTTGCTATTAATTTATTTTTATTACACTATACTATACAGGCCAAAGATTTGGAAGCAACTTCAAGTTTCTGTTCAAATGCCTTTTCTTAAAAACCTGTATGGGGTTTTATGAATTTTGAGATGTATTTGCTGCGTGATCATACTTTGCTTTCATTGATATGCACCATTTTCCTCAATTTACCTTTAGGTAGGCATTGATATTACCAGACCATTGCTGAATAGATGAAAACAAAAGAAAAGAAGAGTTTAGTTTTAGTGTTGAGAAGATTTGCAAGAATCACAACGTCAGTGCCAACGTGAGAAACGTTATTGTGTTATTCACTTTAGCTCCTTGGCTTTTGAGCGTTTGAAAACAAAAATCCCAATAAATCTCAACCGTGTTCATATCTCTGACAAACTACCACAGAAATGACTATAAAGAAGCAGCTGAGTAAAGAAACGAGAGTATAGATTTGTACATTGAGGAAAGATAGTGTAGCTTGTGCGTCACTGTGTAAAATTTGATTTTGGATACCTTAACTGTATGTTTTTAAATGTGTATAGTGCGTACACCATTGTCAAATAACACAACACTGCTATGGGCCTTCAGGAAGTGTGTGGATGTGTGAGTGTCACACTGATCCTCTGATCATTGCATAGAAGGAACAATAATATCTCTAACCTAATTGTTCAAAGTTTTATAGCAACACATAAAGAAACATATTTGGTTTTGAATATGAATGATGAATGTCACTTCCTGTGAGGAGTTGATGATTTCCTGCTGAATCGGTTGCCGTACCTGAAGGTGTGGAAACGATTTTCTCTGTTCAAACTGTTGTAATAATGGGGGTTTTATAGTCGGAGTTTGTGTATTTACAGTCACTCTAAATTATAAAATATTATCCATCTCCTTTTTTGTTCACTAAAACATCAGTATCCCATTTGCAATTATTTGGGTCAGGATAATAATTTTGAGATGAAACTGTGCCTATAGTTACAGCTTAACAGTGCTAGGGGGAGCCCTCCTGCCTTTTCACCCACAGACAGTAGCAAAGACCCCTCCCCACTCAATAGTCCCTCGGCCTCAAGGCGGTCAACAGGGCCTCTGGTCCAAGGCCAGTCCAGCCCTTTAGCCACAGAGATGTGCTCGGGCGCCCCAGGAGACCAGAGGGGGACTTTCCAGGCTGTGGTCAGCCACAGGGTTGGACAAAGAGCTAGGATGCTGAATACAATCTGATCCTGTCACTCATTCTGCGAGGGGGGAAAGAGGGCAAGTCCTGTGGAAACAGGAAAATGGATCGGTAGAAATATAGGAGGGGAAAATAAAGGGAGTGTCAGGCTAAGATTGAGAGGAAGACAGAAGTCCAAGCAGGGGCTGAGCACATCCATCAGGACAGTGAAATGATAGAAAAGAAAAAGATTCAGGCCAGGAATTATTTTAGGTCAAGACACACACAAAAAAAAGCCTTGCCACTTTTCAGATTGGGTGTTCAGTGTAAAAACCCAAGGTTTAAAGCACTGGGAGCTGGAAAGCCATTCTCTAAATTCTGTTCTTTAAATGGCGAGAAATATTGATCTGGCTCAGCTGGCTCTGTAGTGCTGTGTGTGTGTGTGTGTGTGTGTGTGTGTGTGTGTGTGTGTGTGTGTGTGTGTGTGTGTGTGTGTGTGTGTGTGTGTGTGTGTGTGTGTGTGTGTGTGTGTGTGTGTGTGTGTGTGTGTGTGTGTGTGTGTGTGTGTGTGTGTGTGTGTGTGTGTAGCTTTGTCTTTAAGGACTTAGTGGGGGTGGTGGTGGGGTGTTACCATGGCTACTGCCTCACCCCATCACCACCACTACACATTTCCAAGTGCACACACACACACACACACACACACATGCATGCATTGCCACAACTATATGACTACGAGCACAAACATTTGATCCACACTTTTTATTTTGGGCTTTTGGTCAAAAGATTTAAACATTTCTAAAGGTGTTACTTGACATGTCACACACCAGAATGTATAGAAGAAACCAGTGTGTGTCCCCCCCATGGCTGCACAAAGAACACACACATGGAGAGAGAGAGAGAGAGAGAGAGAGAGAGAGAGAGAGAGGGGAGGTACAAGGAAACCAACAATTGTGGTTTTTTAAAAAAAACTGCAGAACACTAATGTGCGACACAGACTCATCGGTCATCATTTCCTTTCAATTTAGCCTCTTTGTCTCTTCCATCCCCCTGTACACTGCTCATTCTCACGTGCACGCACTCACACCATTCTGTCCTGCAGCGTATATCATCGCTTTTCATACAGTTCTTATTGTAATTGCACCATATACCAGTAAACGCAAAACCACCAAAATATATCATTGGACCACAGTGATTTTTGTGCTTGCAAATGCACAAAATCTGTCACATTGACTCTCACACACACACACACACACACACCCCCACACACACTCACACACACACACACCTGTCTTGTGGAAATGAGACATGAAGAGTGGAGATCAGAGTGGTTTACTGCCAGGTAACTGATATAAATACCCCTCATTACAATGGTGGCAGGGGCCTCTTCTCTCCACTGGCAGAAAATAGCATCATTAGACACACACTCAACAAACATGGAATCACCTTCAGATAAACAAAGATGCATAGACACACCGAGACACAGAGAGACAGATGCTTTTTAACTGTTGGGTAAAATACCAACACAACACACACACACACACACACACACACACACAAACAGATAAATACAAAGCACAGAGCTCCTTTTCCTAAATGATGATGATGATGATATTAATAATGATAAATCGCAGAGGGTTACATAGGGTCGTTATAAGGCAGGAAGTCGCAGTTCTGGCCGACACAGAGAGATCAATACGCCCAGGGTCAGTTACAATATTTATGGTCACATGACTCTGTGACCAAAATAAATCAGGATGTGAAATATTGTTGGCGTGGTGACCAGGGATGGACCTATAGGAGTGAACATGAGGGAGAAAAAGAGAGAGGGGGATGTGAAGTAAAGAAAAGTCAAAGATCATCTACATGTGTTTAGGTTTAGGTTTGGCTCAGATGGAAAAAGCCTCAGTAAAATGAAAACCTCCTCAGCAGAGGTAATAAATACACGACTACAGTGAAAAAGACTGTGCAGCTGATCATAATATCATTACCGAAGCCATTTTTCTTAAGTGAGCTAATTCCTTCGCCGTGGTTTATAGTGTAAGGACGTTTTCCCAAAGAAAACCCTTAACGTTGAGATAAGTGAAATTGTAAACTCACTGAGCGCACCCCCCCACAAACTTGGATTAGATCATACTTCACTTATTAATTTCTCTGATTGAGCAGATGTGTTTTTTTGCTGAGTAATGGCGCCGCGGTCCAAACGGACAGCGCGCAAGAAGCACGAGGAAAGACGGATTAGAGCAACAAAAGGGAGCAATTTTATTTCCTCTTTATAATAAAGCTTTTTAACTTTTAGCTGATTCAAACATCTCTATCTTGTGTCCTGCTGCAGGAGGACAGAGTGAGGAGAGAGTGATAGATGGAGCTGCACATTTGCCTTTTAAGGCAAATGCCAGCGCAGAGAAAGCTGCTATTTAGCTATAAAAAAAAAAAAAAAAATGTAAAGACTGTTTACAGACGCCGCGAGTCCCACTTGTCATTGACTGATTGTTAATTCACTGCCCCCACAGAATCATATCCATTTCTCTTTGGTACACAGCAGTGTGGCTCCAAACAAAAATGTATTAGCTTATTATAGACTCCTCTGATTCTTTTGTATGTGTGTGTGTGTGTGGATTTGTATTGCAGGCGTATCTGCCCGTGTGTGTTTGTGTAATTAATTGGGGATTTCTGGGTCAATTCAAGAAGAGCTGACCCTCTGACCTTCTTAACAAGTAGCAACCCCGCCCCCCTCTGGCCCCCGAGTCCCTCAATCTCACACTGTTTTAAAGGAAATTAGTCACACACTTAACCAAGCACACCCTGCCCATTGTTAAGTGAGATTTCATGGTTGCCTTAAATTGCTACCGTCTCACTCCCAGTCAGCCGGCACGCTCGGGTTCAGCACGTAAACACTAACACCGAGTACTCCACCCCCTCACACACACAGAGAGAGAGATCCAGCAAACAGTCATTGCTACTGTGCTCTAATTTCAAGATGGAAAATCTGAAATATTCTAAACGTACAGAAATTATACAGAAATGTATTTTCACTTCTCTGCGTATCCCATCACAACCAATATATATATATATATATATATGTATATATATATTTATGTATGTATATATGTATATATATGTATATATGTGTATATATATGTATGTATATATATATGTATATATATATATGTATGTATGTATATATATATATGTATATATATATATGTATGTATATATATATGTATGTATATATATATGTATGTATGTATATATGTATGTATGTATATATATGTATATATGTATGTATATATATGTATATATGTATGTATATATATGTATATATGTATGTATGTATGTGTATATATGTATGTATGTATGTGTATGTATGTATGTATGTGTATATATGTATGTATGTATGTATATATGTATGTATATATGTATATATATGTATATATATACATATATATATTGGTGTATATATATATATATATATATATTGGTGTATATATATGTGTATATATATGTGTGTGTATATATATATGTGTATATGTATGTATGTATATATACATACATATATACGTATATATGTATGTGTATGCAGATATATGTATGTATATGTTAGTATAAATATCATCGTCAGTTGTACAGTGTAACACTACACTTTCATGAAAATAATGAGAAAGACATGAGTAGATGCAAAAAATGGCACGATAATGTGGAAAAATGAAAGAATATGCCAAAATATGTTATATTACTATTTAAATGTTTTAATGTTGTGCTAACAATGGTCACCAGATTTTCTCCTCTCCCCACCCTCCGTCCTCTTATGTCCTCTTGCTCTTCTTCCTCTCTCTTCCCCCCCTCTTCTTACTTGAACACCACTTCTTTTAACTCTTTCCCCCAAAAATGTTTTGTTGTTGATCTCAGTTAAGCACTCATCTATTATTCTATAATCTATTTCTGAGTTCAGGTAATTGCTAAGTGAGCGCGGCGTTTCAGTGAAGGCGTACAAGCAATTAACAATTCATGACTTTCAGTTCCCAGTGATGCGTCTAATGTAGATACGTGTGGTTTACGAAACACGTGAGAAACATGTGAATGTGTTAATGAATTATTAATTAATAATTGTAGGAGGCGTATAGGTTATGGTTAGGAATGGTGCTTTGTCTAGGCTGCCCAAATAAATGGATGCAGTGTCCTAGGAAGCATAGTTGAACAAAACTGTGTCTGTGTGTGTGTGTGTTCCAGTTGTTACTTATGTTGTGAGGACCTAAATCTGTTTACACAGTCACATTATGGGGACTTAAATAAATGAATAGGTTTTAAGGTTAGGATGAGGGTTAGGTTAAGGTTAGGGTTAGGCCTCAGTCTCCAAGAAAATAATGTAAGTCGATATAATGCCCTCTGAAGTGATGGATACCAGCATGTGTGTGTTTGTTCTTGTAGGGGTATCTTTGTGAGGACCAAAACACTTGTAAACCACAGGGAGTGAGGATATTTTGGGAAAGTGAAGACATTTTGGCTGGTCCTCACATTCTGGCACACCTTATTAAGACTTTTTGAGGTTTAAGACTCTTTAGGGTTATGGTTAGGATTGGGGTTAGGGTTTGGCACTTGGTTGTGAAGGTTAAGGTTAGGATTTGGGGTTAGGGGTTGGCACTTGGTTGTGATGGTTAAGTTTAGGATTGGGGTTGGGGTTTGGCACTTGTTTGTGATGGTTAAGGTTAGGATTTGGGGTTAGGGTTTGGCACTTGTTTGTGATGGTTAAGGTTAGGATTGGGGTTAGGGTTTGGCACTTGGTTGTGATGGTTAAGGTTAGGATTGGGGTTAGGGTTTGGCACTTGTTTGTGATGGTTAAGGTTAGGATTGGGGTTAGGGTTTGGCACTTGTTTGTGATGGTTAAGGTTAGGATTGGGGTTAGGGTTTGGCACTTGGTTGTGATGGTTAAGGTTAGGGTAAGGGTCTAGGGAATTTATTATATCTATGATTGTCCTCACTTTGAATGCTGCGCAAACGCCATAGTAAAACCATAGTAAGTGAGGACATTTTGGCTGGTTCTCACAAGTTAAGACCTGGTTTTAGTGTTAGGATTAGAACTGGATTTAGGTGATGGCAAGGTTAGGGTTAGGTGTTTAGTTGTGACTGTTAATGTTAGGGTAAGGGGGTTAGGGGAATGCATTATGTCTATGAGGGTCCTCACTACGAATGCTGCACAAACGTGTGTGTAATGCATAATTATGTGAATCTCTGATAGCCCCACACACACACACACACACACACACACACACACACACATACACACACGGATGATCCCGGTGATTGAAAGTGTCTGCCGATTATTGATTTCCCGCAAAGAAGTTGCTAAAAGTCTCTCAGCTAATCCTGGCCGTCTGAACGCGCTGTAGATAATGACGTGTAATGAGCTAATGACTTGTTGAAATATTTAGTAGAGCCTCAGTAAGGTTGCACTATTAGAGGTGGGAGAGGTCATTAGAGGAGTGTCTGAGGGATGGCCCTTCGATTAGTAACACCCAGGGCCCTCGCCTCTGTCAGTCCTCATGGAGATGCGCACACACACACACACACACACACATATGCAGGTACATGCATGGATAAAAGCACACACACCTATAGAGCTACACATCATGGACACGCAAAAAAAAAATGAGAGAAGAGACGAAAAGGCATGGCTGTACGTATTAGGAGTTGAACCATTGATCGGTCAGCTTTTAAGAGAGTGACCTTTTGCAGAGGTTTCTACTGGCCTTGATAAATCTGATCTGGGGGCCATCTGCGTCTGGGTGGGAGCAGCCTCTCTACGATGGGACCCCAGAGAGGAGAGGAGAGAAGAGGAGAGAGGACATTTAGTTTAGCTGGGAGGACAAAGAGGAACGACTACAAAGAAAGAGTCAAGAAAACATTAGCGAGCACTCGTTATTTGTTACAGATGGTTAACGACTTTATCGGACAGTGATTGTTATCCACGAGCGATAAGTCTCTTCTGAACTGTCCGCACAGGCACCTCGCAGTTCATGAAGGCCCTGTAGAAAGACATCTAATAGACTATCAATGCAAACAGGTTAATTGCACAATGACTATTGACAATAGCTTTAAACATCTCCGGAGTTCAGGGGAAGCTAATAGAGATCAGTGTGTCTGAGCTGCCGCTTTAAAACACTTCAATTGCAGCACATCTGTTTCAGTGCGGAGAGTAAAAATGCAGCGGGAATGAATAAACTATATGAGCTTGCACATGCAGGACACACATTTGGGTGTTGTTATTATAAATAGCATGTGTTTCTACTGTATATAGAAAATAGATATCATAATCACCTGTATCAGGCGTCATTTACGGTTTTCGTTTGCGTTCCGTTTGTGGATCGCTGGCGTGAGTTCAAAGCTTTTTGATGAGGTTTTTTTTCCGCTGGATTTGACGATTTCAACGACGAGACGTTAAAGAGCGGCTGATAAATGTGGACATTTCTGGGAATGTGAATATAATACTCGGCTCCCTCGGGAACTATCAGCGAGGTACTGTCGAGCATGACGACACAGAGGTCATGTTCTGTGCCATATTTCTGGGAATTTGGGGACATGAGGAGAAGTTTACACTCAGGCGGTTATGGACAGATCCACATTATGTTTATTTGTTTATGTCTGATTCATTCATGTATCTTGTTGCATTTAAATCCAATATTCCTTCATTCCTTGTGCCGTGCATAGCTGTGTATGTACAGTATGTCCTCACATTTTTACACTTTTGGCTACTATTTTCTTGTTATTTTAATATTTTCTTGTTATTTTAATATTTTCTTCCACTTGTATAGCTGTCTATGTCTTCTTGAACATCTTATTGTGTATTCTGTTTTTTTGTTTTTTCTGTATTTATATTCATATTCCGTTTCTATATCATATCCTTATCCCTATAATAAGGATTATTATTTGCCTGAAACCATGCTGTTGTGACAAAATAATTTCCCAGTTTTGGTAATATCTATCAGTCTGTCTTAAAATTAAAAAAATAAAGTAAAATAAAAGAGATTTGGTTATTCTACAGCAGAATTCATTTAAATATATAATAAAATAACATTTGAAACAGAAAGATTAAAGGAACAAATCAAAACTGAAATATTGGGATTCTCCTATAGCCACAGTCTCGCCCATGTCAAACCGCTTAAAGGAATAATTCACCATTACGAGAGGTGAACTTTTTGCTTTATTGCTGAGAATTAAGAGGGGAGACTGACCGATGACTCTGTCCTCGTCTGTAACACGAAACCGGAGCCTGGAGACGGACAGCTCCTCATAAAGCTACAGGAAACGGGAGGAAGCAGCTACCGATACGTCGTTTAAATCTCACAAATCGACATTGTTAAAACAAGTTAAGATAAGATAGCTGCTGCGTGAAGTGACCCAAAGTAATAGTTAATCTCTCTCTTGCTCTCGCCGGTGAGGTCGGGGAAGAAATTCACGAGAAACAATATTTGACCTCATTATCTACAGTGTTTAACTTGAACAAACTGGGCCGACTGTGTGAGGCTCAGACACTATCGGCTACTCATTCACTTTGTCATTTGCACATCAAAGCTGTGTAGATACGGTCTCCACACACACACACAAACCTCTCATATCAAACTGCAGCCTCACCTGCTGCAATAAAAACCACGTTGACAAATGACTTAAACCAACATGTTCCTTACAAACCATCCACCCTTACTGTACTATCAAAACTTAACCTTAACACACACACACAAACACACACACACACGTACACACGCTCGCTCACACACACCATTACTCTTTCTTTCTCTCTATCTACTACATTTAATTCCCTTTGGAAAAGACAGGTGCAAACGTTGATTGAGCCTGAGCCAGATTTAGCCCCAGCTCTCAGTGTGCGTACAGCTGTACTCTCCAACCCACTGAGATCGATGTCCAGCCAACCAGGCAGCCAGCAGGCAACCAGCCAGTCAACCAGGCTGCAAACAGCGGGCAGAGGGGGCCTACGGCTTTCCCCCGGCCCCAGATACAGCCGCGCTTCACTGGGCTCATTGGACAGACCACAGCGGGGCATCGCACAGTGCCGAGCCCAATCACTGCACCACTGATGCAGGATGTGCTGCAGGCTGGTCGGGGAGGGGACCCCCAAAAAAGCCTGCTGAATCTCCACCCACTTTACCCTCGCTGTTAAAAAACCACCTTTTTCCTCCGCGCACTCCTCCCCCCCTTTTTCCTGCACCCTTCTCCATACCTCCACCTTTATTGAACCTACCCTTCCATCTTCCTCCTCTACTCCCTTCCTCTCCTTGCTTCATCCATCTTGGAGCTACTTTGATTCAGGTCTCTCTCTTTTCCATCCTCCATCCTCCCAGCCCCAGCCGTGCTCCAGCCAACCACAGTTTCCTATTGATTTATTGATTACTGTCTGCCTGTGGGAGAGCGGCCGCAGTCTCCCTCTGCTCTCCCCTGCATGGATTTGTCTTCCCGTTCCCCTCCTTTCTTCCCCTCTCTCTCTCTCTCTCCCTTCCCTTCACCCTCTCCATCTCTCCATCGATGCAGCAGCACTGAAACATGAATTAGAGAAAGCAGGGGAGTCCAATTTACTGGGAGAAATCGGATTCAACTTCTCCTGCGCTTGTTTCTCATTTCTTTGCCTCGCTCTCCTTCACTTATGGCAGTCTTTCTCTGGCCTTTTTTTGTGCCTTGCTTTTTCTACCCATCACTGTCTGTTGCATTTTTACTCTAAAGCTGCTACATGTTAATCTCAATACACCACGGAAATTACAAAATGACTTCTTTATCTTTTAACCACAATGAGGAATCTTTTCTGTTAAAGTCAGTTCAGTTGTTTATGGCAAGTCAGATCCATTATCTTTTAAATTATACACCTGTGATTGCGTTTCTAACTATTATAATGTCCAGTACCAGGTTTATTTCATATTTCTATAGCAGCAGATGTACCGGTGTTTACAGACTGCTTTGTTTTATGTCCAGTTGTGCTGTCCTAGAAAAACTGTAATTTCAGTTATCTCTCTCCCAGCAGGGGTGTACTGGGAAAGAAAAGCAGGCCTGGGCGTATTGGCTTGGAGTGGCCTGGCGGGAGTGGGCTGGGGTGGCCGGTAAAAACTTTATGGATTTTTTTTTGTGATGGTCCACTTGCCCACTCAGCGGGATTTGTCCTGTATACCTGACGGCCACTGCACCACTGCATCCCAATGTTAGGACTCTGTGTTGAAGGCTGAAGAGCAGAATGGGCTGATAGCACACTATCCCCTGAACTGCAGGTCAGTGTAAGTCACAGAGGAGGGGCGGGGGGGGGGGGAGCATTTGATTGTGACCTCTTGGGGTCAACTCGCAGCTCTCAGGGTTTGGAACAATAGAATCATCTGTAATGGACGGACAGGCAGAACGAGAGAGGGAGAAAAGGACACTCCGGCTATCAAGTGTAGGACTTGATAACAACATCTAGATAACAGGTGGACGGTGGCAAAATACACATACATTATTAAAAGGGTCGGTTCATCCATATTAAGAGAGACGAAAAATCATTTTGTTCTGGTCTGATTTTCTTGCCACTCAAAAATGACCTTTTAAAAAATTCAACGACCTGGATTATCCTCAAACCTCCATGTCAACGCTATTTTCTATCAGAAATGATTCCCAGGTTGTTTTTCACTGTTGATCCAGAACAAATAAATCCAAGACTATTAGAGCATACATGTGTTTTTAAATATTTTTGGACAACTGGCAAACAATTCTGATTACTTTATTTGATAGTTTATGGATGATATTAGACTTCAAAACACAACCTATACTCTATCAGATAATGATATAATGTGCACAGCGACGACATAAAACAATAAAACTGAAAAGCCTGACCTGCTGAATGCCTACTGCAAAAATCCTAGATGTATAAACTCACAATTCAGTGACATTGTACTGTGGATATCTGAAGAGTTGTGTTGCTAATAATAATTACACAACAGCGCTGCCAGACTTGTGTCTCTCTGCATGCTCCTGCTGCTGGACAACGTTTACTGGAAATGAAGTGTCTTGTCGACAAAAATCCCAAATGGGGGATGAAAAAGGGTCGAGTAGGAGGAGGAGGAGGATGTTGGCGGTTGACAGCATCTCCTCAGGAAAAGACTGCAGCGCTGGTATTGCCTTAACACGCGGCGCTCTTTGTATTGATAAAATCCCTACTCCTGAGATGCGTCTGTGTGTGTGCGACGGGGAGTGTGTGAGATTAGTTTCCTGACTGGAACCTTGTTAATTCCACAGAGGGGAAGACGCTCCACACCTGAGGCCCGGGGAAGACACAGGGCAGCGACAGGCAGACTGCAGAAACAGGGCGACACACACACTGTGGACGCACACTAAATGCCAAAAAGAAACTTAAACTAGAGGCATAAATATACACGTGTGAGTACACACACACACACACACACAGACATCCATGGTCCCCTGGTCTGACGCCACCACCCCAGTAGGAGCAGGGGGGGGGTTAGGTGTCTGCAGGCCAGAGAGTGGCAGCACAAGGACAGACGTCTCCTTGGCTGTCTGGCTGCCGACAGGTCTGATCGATCAATATGCTGACTCTCTCTTTCTGTCTTGTCCCCCCCCCCCCCGCTCTCCCTTCTTCCCTCTTGTCCTCTTTCTCTTTACCCATCTCTCTTTTTCTTCAATATTCATCCAATTCCTCCTTTCTGACCACTAACCCTCTCACCTTGTATTGTGAACCCCCCCTCTCTCTCTCACAAACCCAGCCCAAAATGCCCCTTTATCTCCTCCTCTATCTTTCATTAACCATTCATTACTGTGTATCTCACACACTCGAGGCCTTCTGCCACCTGAGCCAAAAACGCCTTACACAATGCAAATTAGTCAAAGATGATATTATTGAGTGCAAAATCCATCCGCGGAGCTCCGAAAGTGGCGAAATAAAAATGGTTCTGTGTACACCAAAAGGCATAAATACACCTGTGTTAAGAAGGCTGCTCTCTGCAGGAATAACATAATCCACATCATGATGAAAGTGTGCAATTCAGTTTATAACATGCACAATTAATTCATTTATTTATGTTATGCTATATTTAGTTATGCCTGCCTTGTTTAGAGCATCACAAAGAAGGGCGAGGACCACACGGCGGTAGATTTATTGGAAAAACTGAACTTGAGTAAGTCAAAATGTGCAAAGTCGACAATGCCTGAAAAAATAGTCTCTACGCGGCTGAATCCACGGCTTAAAGACGTGGAAGGAGACCTGGAAAACAAGGCGAAAAGAGAAAACAGATGGCCTAAGTCGTCACAAACCTTTAATGTAACGTGTGAAAGACGTGGCTTTCTCTCTTTAAGTGAGTCGCCCTATTCAGATCAAGAACATCTCCATCAATGGAGCGTCGAGGCGGATGAAAGGAGAGCGTATTGGCAAAAATATAAAAGGAATATGAGAGTTTAGAAGTGTGTGTGTGTGTGTGTGGGGGGGGGGTCAGATCAGAGAGCTTTTAACGCTTTCACGCGTTAATGTGGGGGTGAAATAAGGCTTCTTCTTCTTCTGTGTTCAAAATGAATTCATACTTCTTCGATGTTGTCTCACTATCGGGTCCATCTTTTTGAAAACACTCAACACTTTCAAACGCGTCTGAAGACTGTGTGACCCCAGAGCGTGGTGCACCCACAGCAAATTGTGTCAATTTTGTTCAACACGGTAAAAACCTTTAATTGAAAACTAAAAGTTTACGCGCAAATCGGGATTTTCTGTTTTCACAAAGACGAAAACGCGACAATATCAACTTGACCCGAGTGTTGCCGTCTCCTCTCGCACGTGCCTGTGTGTGCGATCATATATCCTGTTGATTTGGTCTAATTTGTGAATTATACATGTGCATAATGTATGTTTTCAGTAACATGATTAATATGTTAAATATAATGTCTCATAGAAATGCATGGTTTGCCTGTTTTAAAGGGGACATATTATATATTATGTCTGTGACATGCTTTGGTCAAAATACCGTAAGGATGAAGCACCACAGCAGTTCAATCACCCTGTGAAACAGCCCTGTTCAGAACACTCGGTTTAATAGTATCTCTTTAAAAAGTAAAAACAAAATTT
Organism: Microchirus variegatus; assembly: GCF_963457635.1. NCBI lineage: Eukaryota > Metazoa > Chordata > Actinopteri > Pleuronectiformes > Soleidae > Microchirus > Microchirus variegatus. The sequence continues at coordinate 13,180,697 of NC_139815.1, read as the reverse complement.
AAGGGACAGGAAATGACATCAGCCACAGAGGTTAGCATCTGGAAAAGTGATCATCATCGCTCTAGCAGGCACATTGCCATCATATGTAACATGTATCCACTGGACAGATAAATCATCTGAGGCTGGAAGTTTGTGTAGAACTCTGTGCTGCACTGTGGAGCCAAGAATACTTTTCACACTCTGCAGACCAATAGGACCTCCAGAGTCTTAAAGGGACACTGTGTAGTATTTATGGGTTTATATAACCCAAAATCCACTTTTTTTATACATATTATGTGCTCCTGCATTGTCTAGTCGCTGTATAATATTCTTTGTTTCATTTCCGTAGTGTTTCAAAAAGTCATGTAAAATAACATGGTCGCGGGCCGCGGTTGCATTGCCAGTGTTGGCAGCGAGACGCCATGTTTCTACCGGAACCTGTAAGGACAAACGCGAGAGAACAAATCAAGCGTCGCTTTACTTGTAGCGGAAGTCCCGCCTCCTCTCTCTCCGCTTCGTCTGCTACAGCCGCGGTAGCTCGCCCTCTCCCTCACCTCACGAACCTCATCTGCTGACACGGAGAAAGACGACGAGGACGACATTTGACCGGCTGAGGATACCGTAGCGCTCAGGGAAGGGAGGGGGTGAGCAGAGGAGCAGTTCTTTGTTGTAAATTTCAGCCTCTCCTCTAGATGGCACTATAAACTACTTACTTCACCTTTAAATATAAGGATTTAAATGATAAAAAAGTTGATTTTGCATAATATGTCCCCTTTAAATGAATATTAGTTCTTACAGAAATGGCAGTGATGGAGCAAATATAGGTGCAGATGTTGTTCTCTGTAGCAGGAGCTAACGTTCAGTGCGAGGTTGATGAGAATCATTGAGTAAATGCAGAGAACAGGGAGGGCAGACCTGATATATTTTTTTTTGTACTACAGTGTAACAAATGTTAAACTACAGTAAACTGAGTTATGAGTCATATTAGTGATTTAGTCCCTGTCCAGTCAGTGTCTCAGAGAAACGATAATATATATTATGTAGTGTGTATGTGTGTGTGTGGGAGGGCCGACTGCCTTTTCAAGGGCTATTATGTGTAGTTTGGTGTCTGTGATGGTTTTTTTGGGCATGACCTCACCCACCAAGGCATGTCTGCAAGTCTCTAATCTCTTTTAGATGGGATGCCTCGCTTTCCCATTATGTGTTCCCCCTCCCATCAGGCCCCTGGGTAATAAATCTAATGGTCTAAACTTCTACTACATCTCCTTGCAATTCCCCCCCAAAAACTATGCGCTTTATGTTCTCTCGAACTTCGTTACACTGGGCCAAAAGCAGGATTTCACGGGAAAATGTATATATCGGCTTTGATTTTTGTCTACTTTCTCGCAGTGTGAGCCTGCTCTAGTGAGATAAAAATTGATTTTTTTTAAGCTTTTTTGTGCATTAGCGTTTAAATTTCAAATTGTATTTGCAGAACCTGTTTGTGATCAATGGGAGAAGAAAAAAAAAATCAAGATTTATAGCTGTGATGTAATATATGAATAACAGCAACGTCTGACATCCTGTATTTGGACAATGATGACTGTCTGTACATCCATTTATCCATCCATCTATATATCTATCCGTCCGTCCGTCCATCTGTCTGTCTTCCTACCTACATGTGTTATGTCCTCTATCCTCTGTTTATGTGCTTTTCCCTAGTTCCCCTTTTCTCCTCTTATGTTTGCACCAAAGTCTCACGACCTTACTTTAGTCTTTAAGTCTAAAAGACATAAAAGCAGCTAATCCATTTCCTCTCATCTCCTTCTAATTACTCCTCCTCATCACCATCTTCCTCATCTGCCTCTTTTTTATTTATGTGAAAGCCTCTTTAATGACTGGCTTTGATGTCCTGGCTGCCTGTCTCCAACTCTGGAGAGCTTCCTTGAAGACCAGCAAGTGGCCTTTCAAGTACACATACAAATACTGTAAACAGCCTCATACAGACACTTCAGCACACACACACACACACACACACCCCCCCCCCCCCCCACACACACACACACACACACAGACGAAGTGTCCATCTTCCAGACTGTCCATTGTGAGTATGCGCAGCCTTGAAAAATCTTGAGGAGTGTCTTAAAAGCATGAAGGGGATTCTAAAAGGGACACGCAAACAAACACACACACTAATGGCTTCACATTAGCCATCAGTGGCAGGACACACACACACAGACACACACACACACAGGTTTACGCACATATTTTTATAAGGGCACTGCATTGAATTTTATTCATTTGGACAGCCTAACCAAAGCGCTATCCCTAACTTTAATGCCTAACCCTAACCTTAACCTAACCATAATTGAAATATTTGCCTTAACTAAACCAGGACCAGGTTTTGGTCTCCATGATGACATCTGGTCCTGACAATGTCAGTGTTTATGCCAGAGAAAGAAATACAAGTACACACACACACACACACACACACACACACACATACTTCAGAGTGAGAGTGTCCTTTCTTCTGTGTATATTTTGAAACGGGTTTCAAACTGTTTTGGGGCTCCTGAAGACTCTCAAAACAAAAATCAATTTTGGAACCACGACCCGAATTTCCAACTTTTTACCATGACCCATTTAATGCCCTCCACTAAAAATATGTATCCTGCATCTGCTGTACACAGACGGACTCTAAGTAAATGGATTCCCGTCTCAGATAAATGAATGTGATAATGAATATTTCAGCTGTGTAACAGCATCATTTATTTTGCTTCTCGGATTTAGTGCTCCTCTAAGGAAGCGCAAACCAGTCCTTATGGAAAGGGATTGTACCCATACACAGTTGCTACACTCTTAGAAATAAGGGTTCCAAAAGGGTTCTTCTACAAGGGCCCTCAGCCTTGGAACCATTTGCTTCTGGAAAACCCTTTGGGTTCTTGATCCAGAGAACCCTTTAAAACCCCTTTCCTGAATAAACGGTTTTAAAAGGGTTCTTGGTGGAAGGTTCCACCTGGAGCCAAAAAGGGTTCTCCTATGAGGACAAGCCAAAGAACCTTATATGGTTCTACTTAGCACTTAGAGTGTACAGAAAGTCTTTCACCAATACTGTTCTGCTATAAACAAAAGACGTGAACCAGTTACCAGTTGGCTACCAGTTACGTTTTTCCTTTCAACCTAGTTTTCAAAATAAGAGACACTGGCTTTTTACTAATTGTAACATCAATTTTTTTTACCACAATGTTCACTGTATTAATGAATTCTATAAAATAAACATTTTAATGTCATTCTACAAGCCCCATCTTGACCCTAACCCTAACCCTCACATCTGTCTCCCTTGCAGCATCCCCTTAAATTTGTTTTCAAAAAATGTTTATTTGTAAAAGTGTTTCATGTTTTTCTAATAATGGTTTACACTTCACGTTTCCATTCCACTATAAGCTGAGGGGAAATGTGTTGGCAAATGTGTATTTGTTTTTACACCAGAACAAAAATAGGTGTCATTCCATTGCTATACAGATGTTACCCAGGTCAGACAAAGAGGAATGCTTGCCAGGTTGAGAAGCACCAGAGAAACCTCGGCCAGTCCTTGTAATGACTGTGACCTCTGAAATACTCCTGGTTCATTTCACTCACCTAGGGAGAAATGACCACACGGTGGTGTCATGGTTAGCGCTGTTGCTTTGCGTGGAGTTTGCATCTTCTCCCTGTGGGTTTTCTCCAGGTTCTCTGGTTTCCTCCCACAGTCCAAAACATGCAGAGGTTAAATGGACTCTCTAGATAGTAGGTGTGAGTGTGAGAGTGAATGGTTCTTCATCTGTGTGTGTGTGTGTGTGTGTGTGTGTGTGTGTGTGTGTGTGTGTGTGTGTGTGTGTGTGTGTGTGTGTGTGTGTGTGTGTGTGTGTGTGTGTGTGTGTGTGTGTGTGTGTGTGTGTGTGTGTGTGTGTGTGTGTGTGTGTGTGTGTGTTGGTGACCTGTCCAGGGTTGCATACCCTGCCTTTCGCCCCTGCGTCAGCTAGGATTGGCTGCGGTGACCCCTGACCCCCTCGCGTCGAGGATAAAGCGGTAGACAATGGATGGATGGGCCATCACATGTACAGAGCTGGGGGTGTGCAACCACAGATAGGGCTGTTACTTCATCCACATGTGCATGGCTCAGACTTATGGCACACTCAATAAAAAGAAAAAAAACTGCTTCCAAGGTCGTGTACATATTTTCTGAAAGTCTTCGAGTTCAAGCGGAAAGCAAACCTTATTTTAGAGGTAATTTGGTTGCACACAATGTCCAAAAAAACATGCAGATTAGGTTAATTGAACACCCGTAGGTGGGCGTGAATGCTTGTTCGTTCCTGGGATGGACTGGTGACCTGTTCCAGCCCCCTGCAACCCATGTGTGGAGGACAAAGCGAAAGACAATGAATTAATGAATGAATAACATTTTATTTGGCCCTTGTATTCACACTGTAAGTTTGTGTTGGCGTGTTCCTGTTAACCCACACCCTGCTGTGAGATGTCCGAGTTAGAGTAGATTATATACTCTTCTTACTCACTGTAGGCGGTCACCGTGAATAACGTCAGGAATGCCCCCAAAGGAAGAAAACTTCTCCTTTTAAACCTCTTTGTGTCATCACCTTCTCACACAATCGCCCGCTATTATCAAAAATATCCAGCACAGAGTGTTGTCAACCTTCCTTTGGTGGAGGAAAAGAAGAAAAAAAAATCAAATAAACAGATTTAAGTCGCAGGGGAAACTTTTTCTGAGGTTTTTTTTTTTTTTATGTGTGTGTGTCTCCCGCTGTCTGTGTATGCATGTGTTGGCGTGCGTACTTGAATGGTGTCAGCCTGCTAGGCTGAGACTGCTGTCGGTGATGGGGAACATTGATTTTTTTTTTCTCTCTCTCTCTCTATCCCCCCACCACCACCACCCCCTTTTTTTTCTCTAGGATTTTGACATAATAATAGCTCCATGGAAACAAAGAAAGTGCTTTGTGACAGAGGAAAACCTTTCATTTCAGCTGGAGTGAATGGCGGCTTGCTGCTGATAACAGCATGGGTAATCGCAAATACACACACGCACACGTGCGCGCTTACACAGAAACACACACACACACAAACATGTAAGGTAACACAAAGCACATATAAGGTTAAGGTATGATTGTTGCACGTGATGGTGAAAATAAACAGCTCCAAGGTGCTGTTTCACTAAGCTGCAGCTCAGGCACACAATCACAGTGATTATCAGCCTCTAGCGTTAGATGTCAGTGAAAAGGTTATTTCTAACATTGCGACAGTAGTATGACCGTATATAAGATGTAGTAAAGAATGCAGGATCTTATAGATCAAGGCTATTCAACTTCAGGCCCCAGGGGCCAGAACCGGCCCTTCAGGCAATTTGGACTGGCCCGTGGCCCATTAACTAGAGCTGAAACGATTAATCGATTAATAAATTATCGTCAACTATTTTGATAATCGATAATCGGTTTTAAGCTTTTTTCATGATTAAAACAAGATATCTGATTGTTTTAGCTTCTTTAATGTGAATATTTTCTTTGTGTCTTTGCTCCACATAACAAAGAAATCATTAAAACTGAATAATTTTGTGGTTTGTGGACAAAACAAGACATTCAAGAACATCGTCATTTCCAGATTTGATGAACACTGATCAACGTTTTTTACCATTTTCTGATTGATCGAGAAAATAATCGACAGATTAATCGATTACGAAAATAATCGTTAGTTGCAGCTCTACCATTAACCCATAAATAATGAAGGTATTAAAGAAAGAAAATTAAATCTGGCACTTTGCAACACTTTGCGTCCCTTTTTGGCAAATACTAGTACAGCTATAACCAGAATATTTTGCACTAAGAGCCAACTGTAGCAATTGTACCTGGATATAAATGGTACTGTTACTTATACAGTATTTCTGCAAAAATAGCCTATTGTGGCCACTGCACCTTATGTATTGTTACCTCTAATTTTGTAAGAGCCAATTGTGACTGTTATACCCAAATTGTGTTGCACCTGAATGTTGGTGGATATGTTAGTTACCTTTTTTGCACAAAACTAGCCGCCATTTCAATAAATTCTAGTTCTAAATAATTTAAAACATTTTGTATCTATTTGTATCCATTTACTGTACATGCAACACAAAATAGTAGTTTTAGTTTTAATTTTAGTTGAATAGCCCTGTTATAGATCAATAGTATTTTGCTTCATATTGCAAATATTTCTGTTTATATCAGTAATTTATATGGGTTGCTGTACATGTCATGCACTCTCAGTTGCTCTATTTGTGTAGTTTTTATTCCTGGGAATATCTGCATACAGAAAAGTTGGACCTATTGACAGAATGTCATCAATAAAGACCCGTTAATGCTGTTGCATTAAAGAACAAATCATGTGTAAATGAGTCTTGAACAGCATCAGCATCTATCCTGTGAGAGAAAATTTGCTGCAGGCAAAAGTACAGCGGGCGACATTAAATTGGATTATCCCCCCCCCATGCAGTCGCTCAAGACGGTCTTGCAGACGTTGTTTTAAACTCGCCATCATTCAAGAAAGCATCTGGAAAAACAGAAGCGTAATAGACAGGACGCCGTTCGAACGGTGAAAGTCCAGAGTCAGATTGCTCTTCATTAAACGATTTGACCCCAAAATATTAGATTTCAGAGATTCTATTGCATTTAGCATCTTTTCTATCATTATTGAGATGACGAGGGATCAGATCGATTCTGTGTCAAATTAATGTGAAGAACAACAGACTGCCAGACTTTCTTTGTGTGTGTGTGTGTGTGTGTATGCATGCTTCTGTGTGCACATGTGTGTGCGCGTGTGTGTGTGCATCTGCTGCAGCTTGCTGAGTTTGTCTCTATTGAACTGTTGGTGTAATCTGAACACTAGATCTCTACAGTGAGGCTCCTAACCTGAACCAGAACAGACGGACAGCGGTCAGTGGTCAGTGACGGACGCAGAGTTAAAGGAACAATCTGCTGTAAAAACATGGCTCACCCTATTGGGATCACAGAGGCAGGAGTACAGAGCTCCTCTGTCGGGCGTTAAGCTCCATACATAATCCGTGGTGGTAAAGCAGAGTTGAAACAATGTCAAATTAAGTATATGCTTGTAACGGCTTAAACCATCTTTATAAGGCAAACTTGAAGCCCAACACTTTTTTCCTTGTAATGTTCGTACAGAATTATTGATTGTGACTTGTAACCCCTGTAAAGCGGTGCCTCCTACTTCAAATATTTACATAATTGTCTATAATGTGAAGTCCAACATTAATGTATATAGATACAGAGATTATTACTCCCATCTTCTTCTTCTTCTTTCGGCTTCTCCCTGTAGTAGTCGCCACAGCGGATCGTCTGCCCCCATCTATCCCCTATCCCTTGTGTCCTCTTGTGTTACACCACATGTCCTCGTGTCCTCCTTCACAACAACCATGGACCTTCTCCGTGGCCTTCCTCTTTTCCTCCATCTCCAATATAAGCACTATTCCTCCTCTGCATGTGACAAAATAATCTCAGCCTTGCCGCCGTTATTTTATTTCCAAACCGTTCAACCTGAGCTGTCCCTTGCATATGCTAATTTCTAATCCAGTCCACCATGCTCAATTAAAGCTCACATAGAGTGGTCCTGTTGCACATGTGAGTTATGGAGGTCTACTTACATACATTAACTTGTTTTTATGATCAAAAACCTCAGAGTTTCTGTAAATGAGCTAATAAAAATCTCTCCTCACTGAAGCTCTCGTCAGCCGCGCTGTTTCAGACATAAATCTCACCCCCAGAAGACAGACTGTGTTATGATTGGCCAGCCAGCGAGCGAGGGCTTTCCCAACTGTCTTGTGATTGGCCAATACCTGGAAGTAACGTAATTAGCATGTCAGCTCTCAGAAGCGCAGCTCCCCCCTCTGGAACGGTGGATGCACTGCTACTCATTATCAAAACATTGTTTTAACAATGTTTAAAAATAGCTTCTTCACGACTCCCCGCCGCAGTCCCTTTTACGACTTTGACCCGAAGTCGGACCCAGAGTCAGAAGACACTGTCGCTCGTGAAACACCTCCACAACGGATGTTCTTCTTCTTCTGCGGTTCAATGTACGCAACCGGATGTGCCCAGACTAGTGCAGGAGGATCCGCTGTTCAGGAGAAATGCTGTTTACCTAACCGGACCAGGTTTTGTCGGAAATCTCGCTGAGCCTGAGATCACAATACAACTCAGCGTTCTCAGCAGTGGCTGAACTGTTTGTTTCATAAACGAGGTAATGTCTCAGATACACACCAAAAAAACAGCGTTAATTGGTACTTCCGGTCTAGGTCCGCTTTAATATCCCAGCATCTTCAGTGCCGCTCTTCACTACCGTCTCGTAGACCTTCCCTTCCACTTTTGCAGCTATCTCTCCGTCACACATCACCCCCCCGACACTCTCCAATCTCCACCAGCTCCTCCCTGCCCTGGCTGCACTCTCTCGTTCACCTCTCGTGTGCACTGACCATTGCTTTGGAGGGTTGAGCCCGGGTATTTAAACTCATCCACTTTTACTGCCTCTAATCTTCACCGTAGCACCTGTCTCACTGCCCCTACTAACCTCCGTTCCTCTTCCTCTAAAGTGCATACCTCCACCTCTCCAAGCTCACTTCCACCTATCCCCTGCAGATCATCTGCAAACAACATAGTCCATAGAGTCTCCTGCCTGACCTCCCATAGCTTGGTTAGAAAATATGAAAAACAACAACAGGTTAGGAAGTTACTGGGCACTAAATATAGCAGGATTGTTGTGCAGCTCACTGATTTATGTGTTTTAAAGTCCGTAGTGAATGAATGAAAAAGGTGCAGCAGAATGAGATTTTGCTACAAACATATTTGTGATATGCTGACTATAAAAACATACATTATATCACCGGGCACATTCCGCATTTCATCAATTCCAAAGAATCAATGCGCATGCTAAGATTTCCACAAACACAAATTAATACCTCAGACGTTGATGATGAATTGTTGATCCGACCTGAGCGAAAGGTGCGGATGTTTTGATGTACATTTGCTGCATCTCTCTCTCTCTCTCTCTCTCTCTCTCTCTGTGCCCCAGCCTTTCCGCGATGACTCTTCTCAACCGAAGCCACTCACAGCTAAATGTCCCATCTGGTAACATTTCCACGTTTCTCCGCCTTAAATCAATAGCAATAATTTTCCTAAGACCCTCGTGCGCGCACACACGCGCATACGCAAGGACACGTTTGCGCGAGTCCACTTCTCTTTGTTTCAGCTTCCATTTAATTTGATAGCCGTTTGTGTGGATCTTTGTCCTTTGAGCAATTGGCTTTGAATGTGCACTTCAGCTTGAAACCAAACAATATTGCGTTCCTTGATGCACGCCGCATATCTTTCTCATATTTTCATCCCTCGATTAGATTTATTGATTGTTTCCCCCGTCCGATATTGTTGATTTGCGGTTCATATTCGGAGCATTTTGGTTCCCCGGCAAATCCATACACAGATTGTAATACTGCGGATGCACAGCAGCTGACACACACATACCACACAACACCGGGCTCCATTTTAGCTCGCTCTCCGAGCGCTTGCAGGTTGGGGGTGTGTGATGGCCGACGCTCTCTGCTCCAAGGTGCAAACGCGGCAATGCAGCCTCCTCGAACACACAGGTTAACACACGAGACTACATAAACACACGCACTCTCTTTCTCACTCTCGTGCTGTGATTTCCTCTCTCACACTTTGGCTGTGGGACCGTGATTGATTTAAGACGGTGGAGCCAGGAATGTGGTGAGTGATGCTTTCGTTATTAATGTATCCAGATGAGATAATTGCTCAGCCCTTCCACTCCTCTGCTGGTCAGCCAGTTGGTTAAACATGCGTCAGGGATTATGATGTCAGCGAGATTAAATGATCAATTACGCACACAGTGGATGCTCCCTCGTTTTTAGAACACAGATGAAATCACAGGCAAGATATGAAGCATGTGTGTGTGTGTGTGTGTGTGTGTGTGTGTGTGTGTGTGTGTGTGTGTGTGTGCGTGTGTGTACTGTATTGGTGTGTGTTGGTCAGTGGCCGGTTGGTTGGGGGCCCTGGCTTTTGACCTTGAGCCCAGAGGTCAGGCAGCAGACGGCCAGCCAGCTGGACATTTCCATCTCAAAGACCCCCAGGACCCTCAGCTCTCCACACACACACACACACACACACACACACACACTACCTCTAAGTTCCCCCTCCCTCCTTTTACGTGTATCTCATTTTCTCTTGCTGTGGATGGCTGGATGGTTTATGAGTGCGGAGAAGCTCCAGCCATTCATTTCTCCCTAACTGGGGGTCTAATGGAGAGGTCTACGCTGGAAACCTGAGCTCTCACTGAGTAATGAGCCCCCCGTTACTGTCTACTATGTGTGTGTGTGTGTGTGCAGTTTTGTGAGTGCATTTCCAGTGTGTGTGCACTGCCCAGCCAGCTCTCTGCGCGGCCATGCTCTGACCCTGTAAATGATGTCTCTCCTCCCCTCATCCACAGTGGCTCTTTACTGCTAATAACCTCTGATCAGATCTTAGATGGCAGAGCCCTCCGCTGGGCCTGGACTACCTCTAGCCCAGCAGCTTGCTAATGTCTTCCAATCAACCGTGGGCTTCTCTATTGCAGCTAGAAAGGGAGCCATGGCGGGGACAGGTCACACCCAGCACCACCCCCATACCCTGCTACTGTAACTCCCTCTGCCATCACTGAAGGAGCGGAGGGGCTCTGAGCGAGTCTAGTGGCAACTTGTAGGGGGCAGGGAAAGGGGAGCCAGCCACTTCTCCACACTCTAATGTCGTTAAGGCAGGGCTGATCAGTCATCCCAACCAATACTAACCATGTCGCTGGGCCTCTCCTCCCCATATTCTCCACACAGGAGCCACAGAGAGCAGCACTGCACATTTACCTGCAATTAGATTTGCCTGAGTATCCTGCTGGGAGTGATGGAGGCCGCTCAGTCCTGGAGATGGCAACAACTCTTCTCCTTTATGCTTCCATGTGTATGTGCGTGCGTGCGTGTGTGTTAAAGAGCACACTTGCATTTGTCTTTTTGCCTATATGTGCATTGCCGTGACTGTTTAATGTACATTCTGTTATTTTACCATGATATGCCATTACTGATCAAGGAAACGTGCAAATAAAATGCTGGCTGCACTGATAACTGATAACACCGGTCAACACCAAATGTATTGTTTAAGTTTTTTTTAGCTGATTTAGGGTCATTTTGATGTGCTGAATCCAAAAATCACATTGGTTTTGCTCAATCAGGTCAACTTTCTGAACAAAGCTGCATATTTGTTTTGTTTACATGTATGGGTATTTTCCACGTCATATGATGCAAAATTCTTTTATATTTCTTGCAGTAAACAAATTCTGAAGATTTTGCATATACCAACCTATGACTAATTGTTTTTTATATTACAAGTGAATGAAAATTTCATTTAATGGCTTCAACTAGAAGATATTGCAAAAATAAGCCTGACGTATTCTGCTACATCTGTGGTGAATACACCATTGTTTCTAACAGGAATCTAGTCACAAAGTTTCATAATGCGTGCTTACCAATGCTTATTTTGGTATTAAACTTGGTGACCAGGGATAAAGATTGGACTAAATGTAATCAATTTAGTCAGAAGATTGAAATCAAATTAGCATAAAAACCTGACCTGATTGAGAAAAATGGATCTCATTGTTGTATTCAGCGGTGCAAAATGGTCCTAATTCAGTTGAAAAGACAGAGACAACTTACAATTCTTTTTTTTGTAACCCAGTATATTCACAATTTTAAAGGCGCCATATGTAAGAATGTGGCCAAAAAACGGTTCCTACACTCAAATTCAAAATACCGAGGTCTTTGAGGTTTCGTTTTCTCTGCCAGTATGTTATATGAACATTATTCCTGAGTCTTTGTGACATATTAGGAGGATTTTACGGCCAGTTGCTTTAGATTTATTCCATAATGCACCTTTAATTTTGATTTATGGCCCGCAAACCTAACTTTTTTAGGTTTGTAGTTGCGCCACTACACCCAGTAACGCAGCTTGTAGCTCATCAACAGTCATTTTGCCAGTGGAGTTATGCTATGGGTCTGAGATGCCTGACGTTGGTGAACCTAAAAGGCCTCACTACCCCTCTGAAAAATGTTTTGTCAAAAGATCAAGAAAAATTAGGGTTTGCTTTAGAAGCAGCATGTGTTTGCGAAAGTGGAGAGGCACGAAAGCGAAGAGGAATTGGAGGACGGATGCTCTCTGCATAACTGCAAATACTTAATCAAAGGTTTGATTTTAAAAACGGCGTATGTGCATGAACACAGTTAACGTGGGACAGACACATTAGCTCCTTGCTTTAAAGTTTTGGTAACTGTCTGTCAACCACAACAGCCTTGAGTGCTAACATTGTTAAGAAATGTGCTGTGTGTGTGTGTCAGTAATATATTAAGGACGAGTGCTGCTTGGTGACAGCCCAGTAGTGTTTGCCTGGCCCTTTGCAAAGGCAGTGGATGGATAATGATTTAACCATTGAGGATTAGTGATCAGATGAATACAACACAATGGAGAGGCTGATAGCTGCCTCTATCTGTTTGCTCTGTTCCTACTGGGAACAGGACATCACACACACACACACACACACACACACACACTGTTACTTTTGTTAGCAACTGTCTATGTGTGTGAGAGAGAGACTGTGACTGTGTAAACCTGTGTAAACACACGGCCACAGTTTTGGAGGGAGGCTCTCTGCCTCATCAGAATGCACACACACAGATTCCATTCCCTCATCACTGGACGCCCCACCACCACCACCACCACCACCACCTCCGCCGCTGCCGTCGTCACTCCTCACCCCCTCTGTGATTTACAGTTCTCAGCCCCTCCCAACACCTCGGCAGCACATTAAGAGCATTTAAACTGTGGCCATTACTAAACAGGGGTCTTTATGGAGCCAGTCCACACATCTAAAGCCCATTACAGCTACATCAAAGCCGGATAACAATGACTAATGAACAATAGATATCATGAGAGACTGTGCCAAATTGGTATTCACTGTTACACACACACACACACAACAGTGTGTGTTTCTCTGTGTGTGTGAGGCAATCATAGCTCCACATTTGACCTTTTTTCGCTCACTAAATGTGTCTGTCTGTATGACACGTAAATAAAATCATGTATGGATGGATCATTTTATTTTTGACACACCGTCCGCTCAAAAAACCCAACCTCCAACTCCACAATCTACCTGTTGAGCTCACAGGACCTCTGTCATCCCCTCTGTTCTCTGGGATTTGAGCGTGTCTGAGTGTGCAGGTACTCTGTAGGCTTCGGCCGTGCACCGAACGGTGCTGAATGGAGAAAGTGGAAGTGGCATCTGTAATCCCATAATGGCAGCGACATGATGTTAGGGGGAACCTGTGTAATCCTCTTTTAGATGCAGCTATCATTGTCCTTAGCCCTGCCACTTTCCCTACTAATCTCTCTCTCACACACACACATACACACCCTCAGAGAGACTCAGTTGTCATCATGCCATGCATTTATATAACCCAAAATCCACTTATTTATACATATTATGTGCTCCTGCATTGTCTAGTTGCTGTATAATAGTTTTTGTTTCATTTTCGTAGTGTTTCAAAAAGTCATGTAAAATAACATGGTCGCGGGCAGCTGGAAGTCCCCCCTCCTCTCTCTCCGCTTCGTCTGCTACGGCCGCGGTAGCTCGCCCTCTCCCTCGCCGGCTTCTGACAGCTCTACCGCGGCCACAAAGAGCTGTCCCTCGTCCTCACCCTCTCGTTGTCTGAATAAATACACAAACCTCATCTGCTGACACGGAGAAAGACGACGAGGACGACATTTGACCGGCTGAGGATACCATAGCGCTCAGGAAAGGGAGGGGGTGAGCAGAGGAGCAGTTTGTTGTTGTAAATGTCAGCCTCTCCTCTAGATGTCACTATAAACTACTTACTTCACCTTTAAGACTACTTAATACTCCTTCTGCTCTCTACCACAACTCAACTGACTTTTGTGTTTAACTACTGTGACTATGAATATAATGCACCTGATTTATCACAGCCCGGACCGTATTTTAGCAACACTCTTGCCAAATTCACTGTGTTTCACGTATATGTGGTCGTTATCCTGTCCTATAAATGCCTTAGTGTTACACTGAATGGGGAGCTATTACAGAGGAAAGACGCAGGGAGCTAAAACAAAAAAAAAAAAAAAAAAGGTAATCGGTAATGTTGTAAATCAGCTGAATATTCGCTGTCACAAGCTAGGTTTACATGTGCAAAAGTCCAAAACGTTAAGGAATTTAGGATTCCATGGTTTACATGGACACAAAATGAAATGATCCAACTGTGGTGTGCGTACATGTGCACTTAGCGTTCAGTCAGAATGAACTATTTTGAAATGTGCAATGTTGTCTAACTCTCCGGAAGTAGAAGCAAAAAGGAACTATCCATTATTCTATTTTGGAATGGAAATACAGAAATGTGTAATGTTAATGTGAATCGCATCAAATCAGGAAGCCATCGGGTCGGCTGTTTGTATGAACACCAATCCGAATGATGATCAGCATATACCAGCCCTCTGGTGCAGTCTAATCTGCTGATCTGCAGTAGTGTTTGCAACTGCATAGTCTAAAAATACACCAAAACTGATGTATCTTTCAAAGCAGAGATCGTAGTTCGTATAATAGAAATGTCTTCTTTGTGAGTCACATGCACGTTAAAAGTCCAATTTTAGTCTGACTAAGAAAATTATTTGGTTTTCTTAATGTCACGTAAACAAGTTAGTCTGACTAAAATTGAGCTAGTCGGACTAACATACCTGAATAATGCGATTCATAGTCCTATTACTCCTGCATGGATACTGTACACTTAGTTAGACTTGAGACGGACAAAATTTCCTCCCTGGTCTTTGACCTGGAAGTAGAAGGGGACAACATATGAACTGCGGCTTTTCTGGACAACACAGCAACCATAAGAGTCATACTCGATCTAATTTGTATTACAATTAACATGTATTGAAGCACAGCCCGATCCATCTCACTGTTCGCTGTTTGTTTTTCTGTGACATAAAGGTCAGCAGGAAACTGATTCAATTAGCTTATACAGAGAAACAGCGCCACCTACGGAGGCAGAGCCCATAACTAGTATATCGGTTTATTGGCTTCTGCAAGTTGTCCGATTGCCTGTCTTAGTCAGACAATGGTCGTAGCTCGATTCAACTGTGCATGTAAATGTATTGAGTGTCACAAGGCTTGGCCCAAAACACTGATTTATAGGTTTGAAGAGAGTTAAAAGAAATGGCTGCCTTTGGTGTTTTTGCATAAGTGTGGGAGAAGTCAGTTTTTAAGTCACTTTGTATGAAAGTGAGCAAATTTGTCAACGTTCATGCATAAAATCGTGTGTGGAAAGTGAAATTTGTGAGCTGGAGATCTTTTAATTCTTTTATTTGTTGCCTCTCTCCACTCTAGTCTGTGATGTCATCTACCCTAAAAGTGAACCTTTGACACAATACACAGCAATGTGAGACTCCAGAATGAACTGTCACTGTGTAAAGTCTGTGAGGTTCATGAAAGAGATGGATTTTTTTTGTTCATGATGTTTGAATGAAATTTCTACATTACACGAGTGCGTCTGAATGTTTCTGAAAATATGTCATTTCCCAAACTTCTGAATGGACTGAATGATTCTGTTCTGTTGGAGCGGAACATTTTAATGTTCGAATGAAGGTTTAAGTATGTTTAAGTATGCGGAGCTTTGTTTACTAACAGAAAAAATATGAATTGTTGGATTCTTTTATCATTTCCAAAATACTTGCAGTTTGAACAAAGCGTCTATGTTGAAGTGTGTGGAACTATAGGTAACAGATTGAAAAAGAATAAGAAAAGCATACAACTGCACTGAAGAAATGGTGAACTCCAACATGGCAATGACATTTTATTATTAACTAAAACATAATTAGTATTGTACTCTTCTAATATTGTATATTGGTAAACAAAAGTGTACAAAGATTTAACCCTTTAAGGTACGACTCAATCATTTGGATGACCACACTTTAAGTCACTATATCTCATTGAAAAATGCATCAAGCTGAACTCACAAACACTAAATTATTGTTCTGAATGTTGTACTTTATGAATTATACAAACCAGGTTTATTATGAACAGACGTCTCAACCGTTTGGTAGAGGCCTGTATCTGAAATACTGTCGGGTCTAATTTCATGTTATTTTTATCATATGTAAATAAAATAATAACAAATTATTTTGTTTTTTTCTTGGTGCATACCTTAAAGGGTTAAAGAAAAATAGGTATTTTATATATCGTACCATGTTGACCTAATGAGAGGAGGTTCTCTTCTTCTACAGCCTCGTTTGGCATAAAGATGTTTTACCTGCACTTGAAGTTTCAAAGATTGAACTCAAAAACGCCTTAACTCAAGTATTTTTCCTTCCGACTGAAACAGAAATACAAGTTTTGAACACATTGCCGAGCCACACACACACACACACACACACACACGTTCACAAGTAGAGGACAGTCTCTTGTTGACATAAAATATATAATCCTTCCTTCTTTCTGAAATATAGATTTTCAGACACAAGTAAAGGACGGCAATCCTTGACCTAACTACTGACTGCCTTGTTAAATCGGTACACACTGTGTACACACACACACACATTACTTTTAACAGGTGAAACCTGGTTATTCGATATGACATTTCCCCGTCGTGAAAGTGGCTGAGAGGATCTTAACTGATCAAGAGGGACATGGACTGTTCACACCATTATAGAAGTTTAAACAGGGATAAGACTGAGCTTTGCAGAGTCTCTCTCTGTCCGGACAGAAGCTTGTGCACAAGCAGAGAAACTTCGGTCGCTTAAATGAAATCTGTCAACTCAATCATCTCTGTGCCAAAGAAAAAAACCAAAGAATTATCCACAACGTAAATGAATGCTTTTATAATCCCATCCCCTGTGTGTGTATCTGCCAGCATATACTGACCACAGGCTTAGGGATCACTGACCCCTCACCTCTGACCCCCCTCAGCTGGTCAAACTAACCCGGGGACAGATGGATAACGGACTCAGTGTGTTATCTCTTCACGACCACACTCTCCTTCTCTCTCTCTCTCTGCACTTATGCTATAGTCTTTCCTTCCTCTCTTTTCCTTGATCTCCACTGATCTCCTCCTGCTTTAACTGGGCTCCACTTTCTGTGTTTTACATCAGTCTTTTCCCTTCTCTCCTATAACCTGTGCTTACATGTATTTTTTTTTATTATTATTATTTAAAGCATATGGCTGTATACTAGTGATGATTATTTACCATTTAAGGTTTGAAAATGAGTTTCTGTGTCTGTGGTTTGAAGGATTTAATGTTGAAATGAGCTATTTAATTTTCGTCTTCAGTTAAAACTATATGTGCATGCATTTAGATTAGATATTAAATATTAAAATGATCATAGAAGTAGTTTGATGCTGCCCTGTGGGTTGAATTCACCCGTTTGAAAAGTGCTGAGCTAAGTAAATGTGCCTCCGTCATCCACGTTTTATTTGTATTTAAACCTATTTTAAATAATGTTTTCTCTGTCTTTCTCTGTGTGTGTGTGTGTGTGTGTGTGCGCGTGCAGTCTTTAATACACGGGGATCATTATAAACATTTATGCAGCGCGAGGGAGCCTCTCGTGCCAAAGGGGCTGACGCTCAGGCGGATCGAACCTTTCGATTGATACTGAAACAATTTGCATACTGATTCTCTTTCAGTGCGCGCGGATCCATAACGACGCCGGCCAGCGATTCAAATGCGCCTGCATCGCCAAAAGCACGGGGAGACGCTCGGTACCGGAGCAGGAAAATAGTGGCTTTCTTTTTTTCTTTTTTTTCTGGACGGATCATCGTTTGCCTGAGGATTGGGATCGCGCGGAGACGCATGCGGATGTTTACCTCGGTGTAGGATTTGGGGACTCGTGCAGCTCTGGAGGAAAACTGGAAGCCTGGAGGATTGAGGGAGAGGGAGGATGGCGCAGCGGGGGTGTGGGGGGTGGGGGGAGAGAGAGACGCGCGGAGGAGAGAGCGCATCCTCTGCTTTTTTTTCCGGTGTTGGAGTTAAAAGAGTTGATGCAAATTGACGATCAACCGCTGTTGTTTGCATGTGCGGGGATCCTGCGGTAAAGTGGAGGACTACATTGTGTGTGTGCGTGAGAGAGAGGGGAAGAGAGCGTGTGTGTGTGCGCGCGTATGTTGGGGCGTGTGCGTGTTTGTGCGCGGCGCAGGAGAAGAGGAGTTTGAATGTAGACCGTGTTTCTCACCGTGACACCGTGTCGAGAAGAGACCCGGACCCAGACCCGGACCCTCGTCTCTCGAGAAGAGACCCGGACCCGGAGTGTCGTCTGGTTCTGAAGCTGCAGACATGTTTCTCTGCGTCCTGATCCCTGCACGCGCGCACACATTGCACATGTTCCGTCCACGCACTGCTTCACACTTTATGGCCCAACAGTGTTGTCTGGAGAACAGTGTTCTTTAATGAAAGGCCCGACTTCATTACGTGTTGCTGTAATAATGCATTGTCAGTCCCGCAGTGGGCCATTTATAACGAATTACTGATTGATTTTCTGCATAATGCAGCGATCTGTGAGTCTGCCTCAAACTCTGGTGTTTTTTTTTTTTTGTTTTTAATAATGAGGCCTTTGACAGACATCAAATAAGACATTAATATTCGTAATATGTTTGATAAACATGCGAGCAAATTTGTGCGCACACAGAATTTAGAGCTTTTTTTTTGTTGTTGTTAAATGTAAATAAATTGTTTTTTTCCTGACACTGTGGAGAGAAGCCTAAGTGTAGCTCTATATGTGCAAATATGAGATTAGTATTATGTGCACTGAGATTAATGATTATATGCCAGGAAACATGTCAGTCGCCTTATTAGAAACCAGCCCCGCCCTGGTAATGTTTTTCTGTGGGGGGGAAACATGTTGATCTAACTTCATACAAGGTAAAAACAAAGTCAATATTATTATTATTGTTGTAAAATATTATACATTAGGGAGTAGTTATACAGGGTGATTTGCATTTGAGTTCCACTGAAATAATGCGCATTGAGAAGCTAAAACAAATAAAATATACAATATAGTGTAAATAATCAAATGTTTTGTCCACTTGCAAATTATAAAAGAAAGAAAAAGGTATAAACATTTTAGAGCAACAATTATAAAGCCAACTAAACTCTTACCAGATGTTTATTAAAAATAAACAGAAATGGAAGAGTTCAGTGATGTGGACTGAACATTGGGAGCGTGGTTCGACGTGGATCGTTGACACGGTTCTGTTGGAGTCATCACTGGAGTCTCACCAACATTGACGTGCGGTAATTGGGCGCCATATGGACTTTAATGTAAAGTGATGCGTTATTAATTTCACACTCGGGGCGAGTGACGTGGAATAATATTATTAACACGAGGGGAGAAGAGACAGTTGATTTTACCCGTGAGCAAGGCAGCAGGTCTGTGGCACCATGATGGCACGTGTTTATGGATTACTTAAAAATATTATATATGTATTTATATTTATACGTGTGTGTATATATGCATATATACATACACATATTTATATGTGTATATATATATATATATATATGTATAAAACACAGGAGCAAATATAACTTCAGAGTTATATATATGAGAAAATGTAGGGTTCTTTTGCTCTAATACGAGATTATTTTAAAGAGATTATCACTCTGAATATAATATTGGCAGGTTAGTGAGGTCCAAATATATATATATATATATATATTATTTTTATTTTTTTTAAATGACCGTTTATCATTTTTATAAACGTGCTTTTCACCCTCACAGTAAAGTAAAACCCGTCAAAACTTCACTATTTGTGCAGATTTAATTGCGCATAATCAGGCGTGTGTGTGTGTGTTTTCTTTTAAGATTTATATAATATACTTTCAAATAAAAGAACAGCTGTAAGATATGTTAAGTGTGCATAGTATACGACTATAAAATGCCCTACAGTGCATATATATTTTTTTTTTTTTTTTTATTTATATTTTTTTACGTGTATTTCTATGTATTTCTAGCTGTGTTTATCTCACAAATCAAAGCCCTCAGTCTGAGCTCGTCCAAGAATTATAATTGTATTCATTATCGATTGGTGCGGTGTGGTATGTTTTCAAGGCCCATACTTCAAATACACTGGAAAGGCCAGGCAACAACACTGCAATGCACTTTTTTATTTTTTTTATTTTTTTACAAAAGAGCGAAGAGCTGTTCTTATCCTCTCGAATAATTTTAGACACCACATCTGTATTTCTCCTCCTATAATATATGTTTTTATCATTAGCAGACCAGCTGTATTTATTGAACTCCGGAGTAAAAAAAAAAAAAAAAAAGGTGAACCACTGGATTAGTTTACTGATTCAAAAAAATAAAAGCCACACAAAAACAATGCCATTCATTTTCAAAAGGCTAATTCAGTTTCCACGCAATATGATGTGCCCTCGTGCCATCCGCCATAAACGACAAATACAGGCCCAACTAAAAAAAAAAAAAAATCAAGTAACCTCGTTTATAAAAGTTTAGTTTCAGCAGATGTCATTTAGCGGAGGACTCGTGCTTAAACAAGCTGTAATTGTCATTTTGAGCATCTATAAAGCAGAGCAACGCTGTGTCACTTTGCAGAGCTGCAGAAATATTGATCTGCGCCAGGCTTGTGCATTGTTTGTGCCTGGATTTGCTGCGGTGGGCTTCACGGGAATGAAGCCCCCCCACCTCACCCCCCCCCAGATTATTATATAGTCGGTGTTAAATCTGGAAGGAGTTGCATTTCAGCTCTCCATGACCTACAATTTGAAAAAAATATATAAAGAAAGAATACTTCAATTTCACCCAACAAAAAAAATAATCACATCAATATGAACATGTGTGTGTGTGAGGATTTATATTTCTTATTCTCTGCTTCAGAAATGCATCCTCATTTACGCGCGTCACTTATTATTATTAATAATAATAATAATAATAATAATAATAACATTAATTAATCTCTGCAGAGCAAAATGTCACCGCGAGCTCGTGCATGTGTTAAGGGCCCCATGTAGCAGGCCTGTCACATACACACACACATTAACACACGCACACACACACAGCTCATGGTCGTGCAGTCATGGCAGCAGCTTATCGATCCGCATGAGAATGTGTAGATGAGGTTTGCTAAGGCCAAACCTGGGCTTTCCATTTCCCCCTCTCTCTTTCTGCACCTCATCTTTGTCTATAATATAATATAATATAACATAAGTGCAACCACATATATGTAATAACTGATAAAATGCACTTATTAAAAAAGTGGGGGGAAAAAATATGTATGTCATAAGAAATAATTATTTTTATTACCACTAAGCGGATTTGAGATGATAAATTAAAAGGACTCTGTGGTTGAAGTATCACAGTCTGATGAACCTGTTTGAACCATGTAATCACGCTGTTATTGTTGCCCTGTTGCCTGCATCTCAACTCCATTATGTCCACAGCAGTGCACGCTTGGACACACACACTTCGTGGAATTAGTGTCCCCCCCCCCCAATCCACCCCTCTTTTGTCTCGACACACGTCACACACACGCCGTTGACATTGACTTCACATCAGAGACAGTTTAACTTCTTCTTCTTTTCTTTCTTTCCCTTTGCTTTTATTTAACTCGTTCAGCCGAGCGTTGGCTCTATTGTGGGTGGTGGGGCTTCAAGGGGGAAGGTGGTGGTGGTGGTGGTGGGGGGGGGGGGGGGGGGCGCACACCCTGACAGATGCGGGGGCCCTAGCAGGTCCAGGACAGGGAAAAGTCTGAAAGGTTAATCTGTCCCCACCGCAGATGTTGGCTTTGGGAGTCTTGAAGCGTCACCTTTGACATGTGCCTCATTCAGCGGGGGGTCCAGCAGGACACTGACCGCCGCAAGCTGTCACCAAGGCCGGCGGAGGACGCCCTGCGCCACCGCTCTTGTGTTTTAGGCTAAACGGCCTTTTGACAAGTGAGTAAGTATAGAGGGAATGTTTACATTTGGATTACACTGGATTATGTTATTTTTTGTTTGGGATCATTTGAAATGTTTGTCAACAAAAATAAAACTGCATATAAACAATCCATATGTCCCCATATATTTGTTTTCCTTCTAAATCCATACACCACAGAGTTACATGTTTACTCTTAAATGATTTCCTGAACTTGCAGGATTAAATGTGCGCGTGTCCATGTCCAAATAGGACATGCGTGTGCACACACACACACATAGAGTAGTGCTGGGCTTGGTTCGTTAAGCCTAATGGTTGAACAATAGACACATCTGCTCATCCTTTTCGGTCAAAGGAGAAGGTGCCACAGTCTCCTTCGTTTGGTTAAACCGCCACTTACTTGTTGAAGGGTGTGTTTGTGTATAAGGGGGGGGGGGGCTGCAGATGAAATAGCCTAATAATGACAGAATGGCTCTATATGAGGTGTGTGAATACAACACCTATAAGTCAATGAACTAAGTTAAGTCATTACACTCAGCAGCAGCAGCTCCTGGGGCCCTATGCCCCCCCCCCCCTCTCCCTCTTCTTCACAACATTAGACGCTTCTTTGTATCAGACTTCAAAAATCAACTCCAAATGAACCCGGAAGTTTACTTCATTTGCACCTGGTCATTTAAGGAGGACTGAAGTCAGAGCCTCATTATGGATTTAATAAAAAAAAAAAAATAGCAACTAGAATTTGACTGCAGACTGTGTGTTGTTATTATAACACAACATAATTCCCCTTGTTATTATTCTGTGATAAGTCTATGTGACGTTCTGCATATGTTTTGAAGCATTTCAGATGAATATGGCAGAACAGCTATTAGCAGGTGGTTTGATGCCTCCCTTCCTTAATAGGATGGCTGACGTCACAGGAGTGGTGTGTGTGTGTGTGTGTGTGTGTGTGTGTGTGTGTGTGTGTGTGTGTGTGTGTGTGTGTGTGTGTGTGTGTGTGTGTGTGTGTGTGTGTGTGTGTGTGTGTGTGTGTGTGTGTGTGTGTGTGTGTGTGTGTGGAGAGAGAGAGAGAGAGAGAAGTAGAGTACGGGAGGAGACTGCAGTGCGCATGTGCAGACGGGGAGCTGTGCTGCGGTGGAAGAGGGCTGGAGACATACAACCAAAGAGATGGCGCGGCACCCGACAGGAGCGCAAGGACAGCTGGTTAGCGGTGGGGGGGCTTGAATCACAAAATCCAGAAAGAAAGGGGAAAAAAAATACATATATATAAAAAAAATAGATATAAATGTTTGAAAATACGAGGAAAAAGAAGGAAAGGGACTTTGAACTCTGCAGAACAGTGTCAGTATAATCAAATATAGGTGACAGAGCGGAGGAAAAACAGAGGAGGCTGCTGCTGCAAGAAGAAGAGGAAACAAGCAACAAAAGAAAAAATTGAACTTTCGTGGACGCGGGCACTTCTGGACATCTGCTAACGGCGGCAGGTCAGATAGATGGTTTGTCCACAGCGCTGCTCGGACCATGAACGCACAGCTGTCGATGGAGAATATTGGCGACCTGCACGGAATCAGCCATGAGTCTTTGACCAGTCACGGGGAGCTGCTCAGTGGCCACAGTCCACACTCCCGTCCGAGCCCGCGGGGTCTGAGCCACCGCGCTATGGGCATGGCGACCCTCCTGGACAGCGGAGACTATCACCCCAGCCACCCGGGACACCTGCACCCGGCCATCAGCATGTGTGAAGTCCCCCCAGGCATGAGTGCGAGCAGCACCTACACCACCCTGACACCCTTACAGCCCTTACCCCCCATCTCCACCGTCTCCGACAAGTTTCCTCCCCATCACCATCACCACCACCACCACCATCATCCCCACCATCCGCACCCGCACCCGCACCCGCATCCGCACCAAAGGATCCCCGGGAACGTCAGCGGCAGCTTCACCTTAATGCGAGAGGACCGGAGTCTGGCGCCTATGAACAGTCTGTATCCCGCGTACCATCACAAGGATCCGTGCATGGGCCAGAGTTTGTCCCCGCTGTCTGGTTCCGGTCTGGCCAGCATACACACGTCGCAGGCCGGCATCCCTCCCTATGCTCATCCCGGTGCCGCCATGCCCGGGGAGAAGATGCTCACTCCCAGCGGGTTCGAGGCTCACCACCCGGCCATGCTCGGCAGACACACCGAGCAGCACATGAGCTCCTCGGCGGGTATGGTACAAATCAACGGCCTCCACCACCACCCGCACGCCCACCTGAGCGCGCAGGGGCACGGCCAGGGGCTGGGGAACAGCCGGGAGCAGGCCTCCGGGCCCGGGCAGCAAGGGGGCGGAGGAGGTGGTGTTTCTGGGGGACAGATGGAGGAGGTGAATACCAAAGAAGTGGCGCAGAGGATCACAACAGAGCTGAAGCGCTACAGCATCCCTCAGGCCATCTTTGCCCAGCGGGTCCTGTGCAGGTCCCAGGGGACACTGTCCGACCTGCTGAGGAACCCCAAACCCTGGTCCAAGCTCAAGTCCGGCAGAGAGACTTTCCGCCGCATGTGGAAATGGCTGCAGGAGCCTGAGTTCCAACGCATGAGTGCGCTCAGGCTCGCAGGTGAGCGAAGCCTCGGTAAATCCCCCTTTTTTTGCTTTCATTTTGTGCTGAATGTGTTACTTAAAAATAACAAACAATGATAATAATAATAAGTGGGCTGGGAAGAAAGTGATGGTTGCTGTTTTTACCACAACAAACCTAAGTCTGAAACATGTCAAATCATAGTATTTTGGATAAATGTCCAACCATAGACTGGCAAATTCTTCATCATCCTTATATATAAATATAATAAAGTGTCCCCTCTTGTCTCAAGAAAATCTTAAATTACATTAGTTTAAAGGGTTTGGTGAACCTTCATAAATCTATAAACTGCATTAATAGTCAAATTAATGTTTACACTCTGTGTTAAACAACCTTTGAAGCTAACAAGTGTTTCCAGACGAGTTTTCTGTTTGTACACTGATTTTTGGCCGGGCACTCATGTCATTTTACCTCAAAATATCGACCCATCGATGGAGTGTGTGTGTGTGTCTGTGTGTGTGTAAGATGATCCTTCACCCAGGAATCGTTAGGAGTGTGTTTATTTTGGTGAAAATACAACTGGATCAGCCTTTTCTGGTGTTGTAAACAGACAGAGAGCCATGAGTGTGTTCTGTGTGCACGTGTTTCTGTGTGAGTGTGTGCCAAACTTAATGTAGATGTCAAGTGAAGCTGGGGGTCATTTACAGGCCTTCACAACAGAATACAATAATATATAATCTAACCCATTGACACTGAGGTTCCTTAAATGAACTAACAGTAAGATCAAGGGGTCATTAGGGCGCGCATATGCGGCCCAAATCGCGCGTGCGTGCGCCTCCACAGATGACCACTGGATATTTGTAAAAAACGTTTCCAGAGGCTGCATTGTTGGAAAGTGCGCGTACATCTGCGCGTGTGTTTTTGCGTGCATTGCTCGTACGTGAGAAGCCTATAAACGTAATTGATTATTTTTCAGTTTTCCCATCTGCTGCTGCTGCTGTTGTGTGTGTGTGTGTGTGTGTGTGTGTGTGTGTGTGTGTGTGTGTGTGTGTGTGTGTGTGTGTGTGTGTGTGTGTGTGTGTGTGTGTGTGTGTGTGTGTGGGTGGTGGGTATGGGGAGGGGTGGGGGGGGGGGTGTTTGGTTGGTTGAAGGTGAGATGTTATCTGACTTTTTGAAAGCTGGGTTATTTCATCAACATTTAATCATCGTTAATTAAAAGTTCAACTCAATGTTGTTTCAGCGAGATGTACAAGGAAAATACAGTTAGAAATACAGTTAGGGTAGTATTAGGTTTGCCAAATACTGTAAATTCAGCCGTGTAAAATAACTATATATGTGTATATATACCAAATGACATACTTATAATTATTGTTTTATTGATATCTACTTGCGTTTGTTGTAAAAAAAAAAAATTAATTTGAAGGGAATTTTATTGATCCATTCGTTCCGTTGAACTCGATGTGATCGTGTGCTGAAGTAGATGTGATACACCTATTGATTTTGGGCTTCTGAAATTAATCTTGGGCCTATCCTCCCTTTTTCCCACGTATTCAATTACCCCACCTGCATTTTCTAGAATACAATAATAGAAATAGAATATAGGGACATGGCAGGCAGAGTGGGTTCGGCTGGAATAAATTGAGTTTATGAAACGCTGGACTGTCGTCACACTGTGTGGAGTGTGTGGAGTTATCTGTGTGTGTGTGTGTGTTTGTAATGATTAGCTGTGTGTGTGTGTGCGTGTGTGATTCACCTGATAACGAGGCCGCCGCCGTGTCCTCTGGTCCTGGGAAAAGTAGCCCTCTCTGCCCGGGGTCTCCTATGCCGAGGCCCGGCCGCTTTGTGGAGGGAGGCTCCTGCTGTCTGAGTGGCCTTCACTCTTGCTGATTTATAGCCGCCTTTACACGAGGAGCTCTGGCTCTCTGTTAATATTTACCAGCACTGGAGACACCTGGCTGCTCGTACTCACAATTGTGTTTAAGTTTATGCGTTTTATGGCGGTGCAGAAGCCAGCTGCAAACTGTACTCAAGCTCACATGTGGAAGACGAGTTTAATTAATCAGATTAAATCACTATCGTGATTATTTTTGATCTCTTTAATTAAAAAAGAAAAGAAAAAAGCTACACGTGGAAGAACTAAAGATCAATATAAAATGTGAAGACATTTTAAATACACTGGCATATCGAATAATTACGTTTTTATTTGCTGGGAAATTGTATTTGGATTTTTTTTCTACATTTGACTGATGATCAAACCGTTTTTCTGCAAAACAAAAAAAAAATCATCAGGCCAAAGAGTTGTTTTGTGGTCTGGATATTTCATTATTCTCCTCTGACAGTCCATGATGGGCCTTGCTCAAGCAGCTCACGTCTGCCCCCTCCTGGCGTCTTCTTGCCGATTAAGCTCAGATTTGTCTGGCTGGGGAAAAAAACAACAACAACAAACAACAACGATTTAATCAAGATCAGTCGAGCCGAGGTTTTAGATACATGAACAGATTCACCTCGACAATAGTAGATGTGTGTGTCTGTGAATGTTTCTCACAGACGCACAGGTGGTTTTATTGTTGCTTTTCAGCACCATGGACAGCGCATGTTGGCTGACTGGTTCATCTGTTGTTGTACAGCAGGGTTGGGAGATGATTCTGAAGCTCTGAACAAACACGTGAAAGACTTTCATTTTGCTGTTACTTCCCATGCTTACTCCCCAATGGTTTGCACAATAAGATTGTGTCTTGTTGTTGAGAGGAAGTAGGTCTATTATACAACAACAGCAGGCTGCTTAATCGGTTCGGTCTTAGAAGAATTAAAAGGCAGACTCCTATGTCTGGTCATTATGGGTTTTGTGTTAAATGTGATCCTTTTCAATACCAATTCCATTAATATAGTATCTGAGAAGTGAATGTGCTTTGTCCTGTGATGAGCATTCACTTGTTTTTATCAACACTTATCAGCCACATCAACAAATACTGTAGGTGACTGGCTTGAATGATCACTGCCAAGTCATGAAGTCAATACTGAAAGTTCAAAATATGGATTTAAATGGCATTGTTTCAGAACATATAATATTATTCATACCAACTCTTGCATTTATTTGTTTACTGGAATGGAGACGTGCATCAGATGCATATTATTATCACTGTCAGATAATATTGACTTTTTCCTGAAAGAGTGCAGAAGTAAGGCAGAACATTAAAATGCCAAATACCTGTTTCGATAATATGATTCCAGTGGAGCATAATGACAATTTGCAAAACAATTTAGGCGTGAGAAACACAATTATTGTTCAGATATCAGGAAATGTTCCGATTCTGTTGTTATGAAGGTTCAGTAAATATAGAAAGTATATCAATGTAGTGAATTTAAGATGTGATGGAGTGAGGATTCTAGCACCAGTTTGCTGTCAATACACGAGCATCTCCAGCTTCCTATATTGAACGACCCCTTTCTCTGTCTGACTTCTCCACAGCATGTAAGCGCAAGGAACAGGACCATGGCCGAAGCGAGCGGGGGAGCGCGAGCAAGAAGCCACGGCTGGTGTTCACGGATGTGCAGCGACGGACACTTCACGCCATCTTCAAGGAGAACAAGCGTCCATCAAAGGAGCTGCAGCTCACCATCGCCCAGCAGCTGGGCCTGGAGCTGACCACAGTCAGCAACTTCTTTATGAATGCACGCCGCCGGAGCCTCGATAAGTGGGTGGACGACGGATCCGGTCACTCAGCCAACTCTGGCCCTAACTCCTGCACCAAAGCCTGAAGACGGACTGATTTTACCAACTCATGGACTGACTCAATCTCGGTGGAAAAGCTTTAAAACTTAAGAGAAACAAAGAGAAACTTAAAAAAAAGACCTTGAAGCAACATTTTGCCCTTAAACCTGTACTATATTGATATTTATAGTATCCAAAGATGAAAAAACAAACCAAAGACTTATTGTTTGACCTGCTTTAAAATGTTTGTTTCAGCAACACATTTATGTGTAACATACTGCAAAAAGACTATGATTTCACACACAGCCCCTCACACACACTCACTGTCATTGGTCTATAGCTTTACTACGCCCCTCCCCACCTCCCCGCTCAGTATCAATCTATCATTCGCCATCCTTATCTTTAATCTGATTGGTTGGATTTAATGATGGGTCCCCAAATGGAGGTTTAATCAGCCTATTGACAGTGTGATCTGCAGCTGTCCACAGCCTTGAAAAACAGCCAGAAAGTGGAGCTCCGGGTGGGATTGGCCAATCAACTTTAAAGAAACATAATCCTACAGGAGCGACTGGATTGTTGTACAACTGTGTTTGGATTGGTGGTGGTGGACTGTCTTTCTGTCCAGCTGTCTGTCTTTCTATCAAGCATTCCAGACAGACCCGGGGTGGAACGATCACGTGTAGACTGCTAACCCAAAACCAGAATCCCAACCTTGAACCAAACCAAACCAAGTTCCTCAGCCCTCATGGTAGTGCTTTCTTCCAACATGCTGAAGCGTTGAATAAAGAGACATTTAGAAACCAAAGCCTTCTACACCCTGACCCTGTCATACATCCTAGACACAAACCCACTAAAAATGCTATGAAGTTAACTGACCAAAGAGTGCATTTTATAGTGGATAATCTTAATCACTTTTTCCTCTTCAAACAGACTGTTAGTAAAGAGGAGAATTGTGCTGCTCGTGTCCATCTAACTATCTTCATTCATACTTGAATTAATAATATATATGATAATACATGAAAAGTAAGTCTTGAAGTTTGTCTTATAGATGCCTTTTTAAATCAAACTGAAACAGAAATCCTGTTTAATCATTGCAAGTACAACCTTTGTTGTGAGGCTACTGTGCAGGTTTAGATTTCAGTGCCAGCACTCGCACACAAAGACAAATCCACACTGTTGGATCTTTTCTCTGCAAAGGTGAAAACACAAACAGCTGGCACTTCATGTGGTCTTGACACCTTTTTTTGGGGGGGGGATAGAGTGCATCACCACTCTTATAATAAGCGTTAAGCTTCACCGATGTAACTTCATACATATTTGATTTTATCCCCTCGTCATCTACCTCCTCGTGTTGGAGCGAGAGGATGATATCAGCGATCAAATCAATTTCAGGTGCTCGCACACAGCAATGTCAGCTCCTCACCTGAATACGAAAGCACCCCCCATCCCTGCCTGTCGTCAGTGCCCACACACCCCCCCCCACACACCCTCCTTTATCCTGCTTCCACTCCCCCGTGGTAAACTATGCATTTCAGCACTAGGAGGAAAGCACTACACAGGGCTGGCTCAGGGCAGCGTAGCATTAGATATATTAAGCTGGCCCCTCGCCATCATCCTCCTCATGGCCAGGGTTAGCAGCACTACATTCATCAGAGCAAGCGCTGAAGGAGAGGCGAGAGAGAGAGAGAGAGAGAGAGAGCTGCTTCATCATCTTGGAGAGAATAACCAAACACATGACAAGAAACAAAAGGCTTGTGTCAAGACCTTGCTGATGTTTCACAGTGTGAACCAAAGATGCTACCTCACTCAAGTTCCATGTACGTGATTTCTATCACTTCGATGATACCAAAGATAACCAAAGATTTTTTCTCATTGCACGGCCTTTATGAGTGGTGTTAAAACGATGTTATGTCTCCCCCTTCCCCCCCTCATCTCCTTTCCCTTCCCATCTCTTCCTTCTCTTTCTCTCCCCCCCCGCACTCAGCCCATGCCCTAGTGCTATGTGCTCCTGCTTCATCTGTGCTCGGATTACAGCGTCGTAGACAGTCATGCTGATGTATGATGTAGCTAAAGACAGATATGCTGATCGAGCCATAGATACACACAACTGATGGTGCAGGGTACAGAGAATCTCTAATATGATCCGTCTTTGTGTTGCTTATTAGCGACAGGAATGAAGACATTTAACCCTTTAAGGTACGCACCAAGAAAAAAGCAAAATATTTTAATTATTATTTTATTTACTTATGAAAACAATAACATTAAATTAGACCCTACATTATTTCAGATACAGGCCTCTACCAAACGGGTGAGACATCTGTTCATAATAAACCTGGTTTGAATAATTCATAAAGTACAACATTCAGAACAAGTGACATTAAGTGCTTCAGTTTGATGCATTTTTTAATGAGATATAGTGACTTAAAGTGTGGTCGACCAAATGGTTGAGTCGTACCTTAAAGGGTTCAAATGAAAAACGCTACAAAAACATATCATCCCATTGTTTTTAATCAAATCAAAAAATTTGTTTTAAAAGATTTAATTTCATGATTTAACCCTGCTAGAGTGCCATCATTTGGGGCTTTATTCCCACTTGGCCTCAGTGTGTGTATCTATAGTTTGATATTGTTGATCTAACACATCAGACATTTTCAATGGGCAGATGAGCTGAAATAGCCATGGGCGACTCAACTATAGGCAGACATGTCTCTGAAAGTAGAAGCAGACATGTTGCAATCTTTCTTTTTAAAAAGAAAAATATAATAAAAACGCCCAGGACGAGTGCCTTGCTTGAACCAAAGTGTTAAACCGCTGTTGACCTCTCACTTTTGACTCTGTGAATACCTCAGCCTGTAGAAAGGCCACTACTGAAGAAACTAGAAAAAGGTTGTCTTTCTGTTGTTGTTGTTGTTGTTGTTTTTGTTTTGTTTTTTAAATCACAACGTGGCGCTTTGCCAGCGCAACCATGCAATGAAAACATACCAAAGGAATTTCTGTTGTCCACTTTTTACAGATTAAACCAAAGGTCTTTGTTTGTCCTTCTCCTCTGTCCCCCCCTTGAACCCATCCATCCTCCCCCCCCCCCCCAACCGTCCCCATCTCTCTACTATGTGTAGTAAGGTCCAGCACTCTGGCCGTGCATGTCTTTACCAATGTCTCTGAATACCTCATAGTAATAATTCCTTTGAGTTCTGCATTGAGACGTCGATCTGCGATCAAGACAGAACTCCACCCGTGTGGTAATTGTTGTTGTTACTTCAAAAATCAGTACGATTATCTATTTTGTCGTTCGGTTTTGTTTTTGCCTCTGTTTTTAGTCACAGAGGACGCATATTTTTTATCAGACATTGTTTGACGCCATTGTTACGATGGTAGACTATTGCTTTTACAGGGTAAAACCAACTGCTGTGATATTGTGTTCATATTTTCCCTTTTGTCTTCTTCCGTGTTGTGATTTAATTTAAATGCATTTTGTATTGTTTTAACCACTGCTTTAATTTATGCATTTGTAGAAACTCTAGATTTGTACATAGTAGGTTTTTTTGAAAAAAAAACAAAAACAAAACACACAAAAAAAAGAAAGAAAAAAAGACAGTTTTATGTTACAGCCTTATTGCCCACGCTTAGATATGAAAGGAAGTAGTTTGTGTTTTTATTCAGCTAAATCCTAGCCGGCATTTCAATGTGTGTTTTAAACACTGCCAGAAATTCAGACGGTTGATTTGCCAACGCAGACAAAGTCATACAGGAGCTACTTTGTCCAACAGTTGGCAAAAAAAAGCAGTGTGTATGTTTGTGTGTGTGTGTGTGTGTGTGTGTGTGTGTGTGTGTGTGTGTGTGTGTGTGTGTGTGTGTGTGTGTGTGTGTGTGTGTGTGTGTGTGTGTGTGTGTGTGTGTGTGTGTGTTTTTTCTATTCCTTTGACTTTTTAAGAACTGTTATTTTATGGGTATTACTGCACATCCAAAGAATTTTAAAAAACAAACCAAAAATCAGAAAAAAAAAGATGTATAAAGTTGAAAAAGCACTGGCATTTGTGAGGTTTAGACTTGTTGAGTTTTGATTTGCCATTCGCACGGGTATAGAATGTAGAAAGGCGTAGGGCTGCGTAGACGAAGCTTACTCGACCATGTGGGGAATCTCCTGTTCTATAATGTACAATCTGAAGCATCTGCGACGAGGGCTGCAAGTCCCCGCTCACTTTGCTGCCTCATACACCGAGTGAGGTGGAGTGGAGGCTGGGCAGCCGGTCTGCCAGGGGCTGTGCCACGGAACTGGGTCTGTTTTTATTGCTGTGGCACTGCCGCCTCGCTCCATCTAGTATCTGTTCTTTTGGTACGTACTCGTGTAATGACTATGAGCAAAGTCTAATAAAACTGCAAAGAACTTTATCAAGGAATCAGTGTGTGAGTGTGTATGTGTGGGGGAACCATTTACTGAATTTTCTGTTTGAATGAGTGTGTGTTTGTGCCACTGTGTGCGTGTGTGTGTGTTCATCTCTTTTCTGTGCATGTGTGAGGCTAAAAACAACAGTAAGACCGACTCCCTGAGGCCATCAGAGGTTTTACTTATTCCTCTCTGTCGTGCTAATCACTGAAGGTCACCAAATTGTCCATGGCAGAGTTATACAGTCATTGTGCAGCAGAATGGAGACTGTGAATGATTCTCCACAAAGTGCAGGTGCTTACAATATATTTACACAAGACTGTACTTCAGAAAGAATGAAATATCTCCCCCCCCACATTTTAATATTTTCTTCCATTTATTTAGTCCATACGGAGTTCCCATATGATGGGTAGCTTAGCTACAAGTCTCATAACTATACTGCAGCGCCTAAGACAATCATCTGGATCTCTTACGCTGGGCGACGAGTGTTCTCACCCACAGAGGGGGTATCCTCCAGCTGTTCATTTACAAAGATGCTTGAAGGGTTTTGATAAAACAGGCGTATTTGTTGTCATTTAGCCATTTAGGAATAGATTGCAGCAGTAGTTCATCTTGCACTTGCATTTCAAACAATGAAATCTCACCGCTCTCGTCGGGCCTTGTGCTCTCGTCAACTTTGACCTTTTCTTTTCGATCTCCTCCATGGCTCACAATGCTTTGTGTGTGAATGTGTGTGTGTGTGCGTGTGAGTGTGTGTGCGTGTGTGAGTGCCAGAGAGGCAGTGCTGTCAGTGTTACTCTCAGATGTATTACTCCATGTCTCATGACTTGATTTTGTCATTGCTGTTTCCAAAGCTTTGCTACTGCTTTCTCAGTGCCGTGCAATATCATCTGTTGTGATTGCTAAGCAAATGAAAAAAAAAAGAAGAAAAAAAAATGGAGAAGTGATGATGTCATCCAGCTTTTTTCAGTGTTCAGATGTTTCAGCATTTCTGTAGTCAACAAAAAGTAGAGAATAAACTGTTGGTATTTCCAGCTTCTGAATCATGGCTCTCTTATTCTTACTATTATAATTAGTGCACACCAGTGTTTATGTGTGAGTGTGTCTGTGTGCATGATAGATAGATAGATAGATAGATAGATAGATAGATAGATAGATAGATAGATAGATAGATAGATAGATAGATAGATAGATAGATAGATAGATAGATAGATAGATAGATAGATAGATAGATAGATAGATAGATAGATAGATAGATAGATAGATAGATAGATAGATAGATAGATAGATAGATAGATAGATAGATAGATAGATAGATGTGTGCCTCATAATGTGCAGCCAACTCTCTGTTGTCTACCACAATTTTATTTGCTGCACTACTGATATCCGGCCACTAGATGACGCTATGACATGGATTTTCCCAAACACAAGGAAACTTGTTGCAGTTATCAACTTTTGTTGTTGCCACATTAAGAGAAGCATTTTAAGATCATGGATAGTAACAACTTAGTGTGTAAAAAATGGGAATTAATTGAACATGCATTGTTGTTTGGTGTATGTACACTGTGGGTGTTAAAATCAGTGAATTACCCGAACTATGTTACAGGCCACAAATCCATCCCTCAGAAATAACATAGGCTGCAGAACCAATTGGATTATAAACATACACCACTAAAACAATACTTGTTTTAATACTAAAACAGCTTCATCACACGAAGTATCTAGTAATGAACATATGCGTA
This sequence comes from Microchirus variegatus, assembly GCF_963457635.1. Classification (NCBI taxonomy): domain Eukaryota; kingdom Metazoa; phylum Chordata; class Actinopteri; order Pleuronectiformes; family Soleidae; genus Microchirus; species Microchirus variegatus. The sequence continues at coordinate 13,146,306 of NC_139815.1, read as the reverse complement.
TCAGTGGCTACTTCTTTACACTGCATTTCATCTACAGAAGCCATTATGACTATAATGGGCGTAGATAGAATTGTTTTATTTCTTTGACAACAACTTGAAACATGACTCTAGAATAATATCTTTAACCCTTGGTTGCCATTAAACCTCCATTCACTCCTAACAGGAACATGTGCAACGCTGCCTATAAAATAAAAGCTTCACATGTGACTGGTTTTCTCATGTGCGGGACCACAGTCTGTTTGACTTAAGTTTTATAACTGCTGGCTTTACACTAAGACTCACTTTGTAAACTTTGCTCCTTTTTCCAAATAAAAGTCCATAATTAACTGGTAGATGTTTGTATTAATGTGGACTTTATGACCCTCGATGATCTGGGTCACTTGTTTGTATAGGGCAGGCTATAAGAACCAAAGAAGTCAAAGTCCATTTAAAATTCAACAGCCTGGCCACATTGTTTCCTTTCCCCCTGTGGTCTATTCCAAATGATAAGTACAAAGAAAGTAATAATAATTCTAAATATTATGATAAAAGCTCACTCTGTAGATGTATCTGTGTGCAGCAAACAATAGAAACACACAGCAAGTACAGCTGTCAAACAGATTTGTGAAGCAGATTCTGGAGTCCTCATTTTGGCCTTTGTCTTTTGTTCCAAGAGGCCCTTTTTTATTTGTACCAAAATAACAATGGACCACAGGCTGCACTTCTAAGAATAACAAGTGTTCTAGATATATGTATGACCTGACCTTACATCTCACCAGTCAATCCATCGAGTCAATCAGGTGAAACCCTGTGTGACTTATAGTTTAAATAAAACAAACAACAAATATATTTATGTACACACAGTTACCTAGACGCAGGGGTCTCAAACTCAAATGACCTGGGGGCCAATGCGCATCTATTGTGGTTAAGAGGGGGCCGGCCTAGAGAACAAAAGTGGGGGAAAAAAATCAACTGTTCACAATATTGCATCATGATATCACACGTATACTTAATAATACTATTTATGATGATAAAATTATTGTATTAATATCAAAAACGGACATTTCTTTTAAATTACATAAAAAATAGTGTGGACAACTGTAATTAAAATTCGTACCAGGAGCTGTTTCGGCCACTGCCATTCGTGGCTCGGGCCTTAACAAGTGTATTTATATATGTAATTGAATGTTGTATATGATACATTTAAAGGTGCATTATGTAATAAATCTAAAGCAACTGGACATAAAATCCTCCTAATATGTCACAGAGACTCAGGAATAATGTTCATATAACAAACTGAACTCACCAACAACAACAGTACAGCCAAAATATTTGCATCAAAAAAAATATTTTGCAGACTGCGAATCATGTTTATGTTTTGAAATCATGTTTTGGCATGTGGCGCCACCTACCGCCGTCTACCAATCATTGCAGTCAGTAGAGTCTCAGCCACGGGTTGCCAGTTACGTCAGAAAATGAAACCTAAAAGGCCACATTCTTACATATGACACCTTTAATAATGGGATAATTATGACCAAATATCTTATTATTACTGTTATGTGCCTCAGCTACACACTGTGTTTAAAAGACAGTGAGGCCATGTTTTCATTGTAACATGATATTGAGTGGGGGGCCGCATGTAAGCAATTGTGGGCCGCACGTGGCCCCCGGGGCCGCCAGTTTGAGACCCATAACCTAGAGCAACATTGTTCCTGGAGACTGGTAGATTTAACAACCATCCCAGAAAGAACACAGATTGTCTTTGATGTTACTGCCTCGAGTCAAAAAAGAAATAAGAATAATATCTTTAATCAATATTCATTGTGTGGTGTGGGTTTTTTTTGCCAGGGAACTTGTCAGAGCATGTATAAATCTCTCGGCCAGTCAGCAGCGTGGACACACACACACACACACACACACACACACACACACACACACACACACACACACACACACACACACACACACACACACACACACACACACACACACACACACACACACACACACGAGCGAGGACAAAATGTTCGCCACGGAAAAGAACGAAGGCTCACGTGCGCACGTGAGCACGAACCGGATTCCACTGACCAATCGGAGTGGCTCGTGACTTGTTTGTTCCTCTTTCATCCCTCCGAACGAAGACAGACGTGGACACGAGCGCAACTTATTCCGCTTTATTTGCGTGGTCGCGCAATCAGAGCCTACTGCCTTTAGTTCAGCAGCACACGTTGTTGTTGTTGTTGTTGTTGTTGTTGTTGTTGTTGTTTCCACGGGGGCTAAGTTGGCGGTTGGTTGCTATGGCTGCGAGTTCATGCGAGGCTGCTAGAGAGGGAAGTGACGAGCGGGGCTGTTGTTGGGACACGTGACTTGAGCCGCACTGATCTGTTTTGACAAGCAGCAGAGGAGGGGGGACGTGAGGAGGGGAGACAGCAGACTGTAAGCATCGCGTTCGGGAGCACCACGTCTTCCTCTCTCATCCACATTTCGCGTAGTATCGACGCGGTCCTATAGTTCGTGACAGTCGGCTAATCTGTCTCCACGACTCGCTTCAGTAAAACACGTCGTAGTCGGCGTTGGGCACCCAGAGTCAGACTGTGACTGTTGTGAAAAGTTTTTATGAGGCTCACAAAGGAAGTCCGTTCAGGTGGCGTCTGCAGCGTCAACTAGATGGCGACTTTTCGAGCGCCGTTCTTCGACATTTCGCGACAAGAATGACAGAATATGCGGTCGTCGTAGCAGAAAATACCGAGACCGTCCGTCGGCGGCGTCGGTGTTTATAGCTGCGGCTATACCTGCGCAAGCCTGGGGGGTTGGGGGACGTTTTCGAGGTCGTCGTCGTTGTCGTCGTCACCCTTCAGACGTTTACCCAGTAACGACACGGTTAGTTTGGCTGAGTTTGCTACGTAGCTGCTAGCACTGCTGAGTTAGCACTGTTGTGTTGTCGCAACGTAACTATGGCTCAGGTCGCGTGACGTGAGACGGCTTACTAGTTAAATTACGACTTGTCAGGTTGGCTAGTCGCTAGTTAGCGGACTGACAACTCCAGTACCTGACTCCAAGTGTCACTGGCACTCGGCGACCAGCTGTTTGTTCCGTCATTTGGACAACACAGTGCGACTCGATGGAAGCGTACAGTAGCATGCCAACAAAGCAACGCTTTGTTGTTAGTTAGGGGGCCCCGCTGGTACCGATACACGGGCTCCACAGCTGATATAGGCTCCGCTGCTTGGTTAGCTAAGACACAGCAGGTCTCGATCTCAGAAGACATTCAGACATTGTTGTGTTTGCTGTAAAAGCTGAGTGTGGTTAGAGTCAAGTGAGAAGAGCCTGTGAGGAACCCCGAGGACACCCCGATGACACTGGAAAACATGAAGACCGACCGAGGTAGGAAATATCTACACTCACTGATCACTTTACAGAGTAAAAACCTGTTCTGCTGCTTGTTGATATAATTTGCTCGATACTGTTTATTTTGAAACCTGTACCTTGAGTATCTACTGATACCGATATCAATCCGATAAAGTCCTTAACCTTTTAATGTACGCACCAAGAAAAAAGCAAAGGAAAAATGTTTTCTTTGCATTTTTTATTATTTTATTTACATTTAACGACAATCAATATATATTAGACCCTACAGTATACATGCCTCTACCAAATGGTTGAGATGTCCGTTCATAATAAACCTGGTTTGCATAATTCATAAAGTACAACATTCAGAACGAGTCACGTTAATTTAGTGTATATCCCATTTTATTATCTTCTTTTTCCTATATTTCATTCAGCAATTTTAGCCCGGTTCAAAGTGATTATGATACCAAGTGTTGTATTAGCTCGTCCCCACTTTTTAACAAAAATATAAGTAAATATCAAATCAAAAATCATTTCTTTGCATTTTCTATTCACTTATGATTACATTAATGACAATCTATATACATATATATATATATATATATATATATATATATATATATATATATATATATATATATAAGACCCTACAATATTTCAGATACAGTCCTCTACCAAACGATTGAGACGTCTGTTCATAATAAAAGTACAACATTCAGAGAAGTCACATTAAGTGAAATTTCCTTGATCAATAAATTAAACTACCTTTAGCATAAAATGACAAGCCAACTGTTTGGTAGAGCATGTTTTGAAAAAAATCATTTGACCCTTATAAGACTTATTTTTGTTGAACTAAGTTAAATAATTATGTACCACAAGTCCTCTGAAACGATAATATGTCAACAAAATAGTCTTACCTTCGAAAGTCCCGCCGATATGCGTCATCAAAGGATGTGTGAATTTTCGTTGTGTCACTTGCTGTTTGAGGGAATGCTGTAAAGGCATACTGCTCACAGACGCAATGGTAGAGATGGCTCATTCAGGTTGAGTTCAGCTTGATGCATTTTTCAATGAGATATAGTGACTTAAAGTGTGGTTGATCAAATAGTTGAGTAGTACCTGAAAGGGTTAAAGTGACTTATATTGTGTGTGTGCATCATTGTTGGTAACCAGACAGGTTGGGCTGATTATTTTATATACTTAGGTTTTTGCTCAGTCTCTTTACTGATTTGCTGTGTGTGGGACAAGCTGGGCATTTCCAGCATCAACTGACTCCTGAGAGGTGAATCAGGCCAGAGCATTATGTAACAGCTGGCCAGCCTGGTGATGTGAATTAACAAAGCCTGACCTGAGGAAATGAGGACGTGTATGCGCAACACACATTTTCTCCTCTGGTTTCAGATGTTACCGCGAATGTCAGCTGATTTGTGTTTTCTCCATTAGAGTGCAACATCCGAGATTATCTCATGTCATGTACAGTTCATTCTGCCATTTGCTCTTGTTTTGACAGTCTGTGGCACAGGCTTGCTGCAAAAATGTGCCTGACACCCACCCTGTTGTGAAAAATAAGGCTGCTGCCATATGCTTTGCAACCTGTTTACATGTCACTGCATCTACAGCAAGAGGTAAAACAGGGACATGGCACACTCCCTTGTTTGCTTCAGTATGATTAGACAAATTTTATTATTGCATTCATTTGCCAGGGTTATCTTTTCTCCTGCCTCAAGGGACATTAAGTATTGTATAAGCTCTTTTATTGTATAAACTGACTTATTGTATTTGGTTCTTTGTGATCCAGGATAAATGATGTCTCCTTTGTTAACGTAACAGCCACATTAGGCAGTGCTCAAGGATAGGGATGAGCTCATCTGGTGCTAGTATCAGTCCAGTACTGGTCAAGATTACTGAATCAGTTATTGGGAAAAAGAAGTAAAATCGGATAGGATCTGTAGATCCTAATTGTATAAATCCGTCACTGTTGTGACAAATTGGTGTCCAGTCATCCCCACTCAAAGACCAGTGTTCTCAATCATGATGAGATTTGCTTCAGTCAATCAGGGAGAGTCTGTTTGTTTGAGTAGGTTACGAAACTGCTGACAAGCTGCTGAGTGAGGATCCTACTTCAAGCACAATACATTGTGTTGATAATGGGACTCCACAACACACAGTACACGTATGCCCTAAATGGGCCCGAGACTTTTAACCCTAGCCTGGCCTTGCTTGTAGGGTCCTTTATATAGAAGCACTGACACCAGATATCTGTGTGATGTGATTGGGCCAAGGAAAGGGCACATTGGCTGACACTGTACAATGTAATTATAGTCTAATAATGGAACACAGCAACACTACTGTTGTGTGTTCTGGTGCTGGATAGGATTAGAATGATTTCGAACTAGCAAATACCATGTTTGTCCTGCTTAATATGAGCTTAAAAAAAAAAGAGAAATGTTGGTCTGAAGCGTATTGCTACAGTCTGTCTGTTCTTCGCTCCTCTTGTCACAATGTCACGTTGGCTTGCTCAGTGTCACATCCTAATTATGGAGCTTACAAGCTGCTCAGCTGCAGTAGCACTCATGTTTGGCTGGCAGATACTTTTGGTGCTATTGTTATTTGAGGTGTACTGTAGTGGCGGCGATACCAAATGGCTTATACCTTGCCTCTCCCCTCCTCGCACTCAGAATGAGAGACAGCGGTGGTGAGAGGAGCTGTTTAATCAGTAGCTAAAACCATACAAAGGTTAGGTTCAACACAGATCGGCCAGTCGGACTGTTGCAGGAGTGTCGATCGGTGCGTGTCCTGCGTCTCTGGCACGTTAAAATCTAAAAGGACCCATCCTTGACAACAGTACATTGTGCAGACTTTCATCAACTGTTCCTCAACCTGTTGAACACGATACAAGGTGGACTCGAGCTGACATCATGTTATTGATCCTCTGTCTCTCTTCTCTGTCCCGGTGCGCTCTGATGTGCTCACACACATGCATTCATACACCTACGACTGTTGCAGCAGGGGCCTCAAAACATGTGCTAACTCGTAGGGATGCACCGATTTTTCGAGAATTTTGACCTGCCGATACCGATTTTAGCCGATTTCAATTTTTTTAACCACTTTACAGCATACAGAAAGATATATATTTTTGCATATTTTCTTAAATAGAACATTTTAACATAGAAATACAATCAGTTCACATCCAATATCCAACTAAAAATACAAAAACAAATCACTACCTGTATGTGTAGTTTATTTAAGTTTAAACATATTTCACAACATATTACCTACACACAAATAAGTGAATTAACTAATGACCAAGAGCGCAGATCTCTCTCTCTCCCGCCCCGTGCCAACAATGCCTCTCTCTCTCTGCTCACACTGGTTTAAATGACAAACAAACAAATGCTGAGTGCTGATCAAAAGTTTTGTGCAAGTGATTTAAGGTCCTGACTCTTGTCCCAAATATGCCAGGCTTCATTCAGTGATTGAAACAAATATATAAACATTAATGAAACGTTTACATGCAGAGCGCCGGTCGCCGATTGGGGCCGATCACGTGAAAATCGTCCGGTTCTGGTCACTGGCCGATTAATCTGTGCATCCCTACTAACTCGCCAACTTAACAATGTTAGAAAAAAACAAAACGTCTTGGACTTTAGGGTCTAAGTTCTTGTTTGTTCTATCGCCAGTAATTTTCTTCCTTTGATGTGTGTGTGTGTGTAACAGAGGTGATCTTTCCACATGGTTCTGTATTTTATTTCTCCAAAGCGATTTAAACTATCATTCATCTCCCTGCTCTTTCTCTCTCACACACTCATGCGCTTACTGACAGCTGATTAATCAGCCGTTCTTCTACACGCACAGTGCGTGCAGCCTTTATCAAAAGATAACACGAAAAAAAGCAGGATATCTGGTGCACAGAAAATGGCATCAAAGTAGGGCTGAATGATGTTGATTAAAATATCTAATTGCGATTACGATATGATTCGCGACATCAGAGGAAATGGTCAATCCTACGTTATTATTCTCATTTTCATTCGGAAAACATTTACAATGATTACTGTGTGATATTTGTGCAGATTTGTGAGAAACAAAGACAGTCGGTACAATAAGATGTGTATAGTTCAAGACGATAATCTAAAATCATTTTTGACGCACATTCTGGCTTTAACAAATATTGCGCCTCCTACGATTTTAAATTTGAATAAAAGTGCCGATTAATTGTACAGGCCTATGTCAAAATGTCTCGATTTGCGAGTTAGGTAGAAGATTATCTCCCTCACTGCTGTGTGATGATTATCTAACCAGTTAAGCACTGTTGCAAACAGTGAGCGTGTGTGCTTGCAGGTGCACACATAAGGGGTGGCTGGTCATTGGGTGGGAGGGCAGTATACTGACTACAGTAGACTACACCACTTATATGGACCTGTGCTCAATCACAACTGTTCGAAATGAAGATTGACTCAGAAAAGCGTATCGTATGTTATGAACACAATGTGACATGTCCAGAGTATAAGCCCCCCTTTCACCCTCTGTCAGCTGGGATTGGCTTTCCTGAGACCCTCTTAAATTCAGCACAGGCTGCCAGCATCAAACAGTTTATGAGTTTAACAATACAGTTTCTCAAGAAATAACATTTTTTTATTGGGAACCTATTGAATTTCCCAGGGACCCATACATATCAGGTCCTGGGGCTGACTACATTGAAAACCTATGAACATCACTGCTGATGTTATTATGTTTGAGGGCTGAACAAGTCGAGGCATGTTCCTCTAACATCGACACTCCTGCTGCGACACTTCTCCAAGGCTGTGACCTCCTGATCCAGTCAGTCTAAAAAGCCAAGGTACTGATTTTGGGATAGAATCAGGTTGTATAGACTGTCAGTAAGACTGATGCGGTCACCCATGTAAAACCCAGTCCACACTACATGATTGAGTGCCGACATAATCAGTAGTTTGTGTGAACGCTTCAAAAATATGATTAAGTAGTGTTGGTCTAACTTTTTAAAGATGACAAACCATCATGACCCAAAAAAATGAATCACAACTTAATTATATATCCTGAACCCAATCTCTGAGAATGACTGGATTAGAGAGGTTTGCTGATGCATCAGAGATATTCTGCAGTCGGTGTCTGCAGAAGTTACCAAATATATTGAGAGACAAATTATAGGATTTAGCTAAAGTCTTTGCACACAGGGACACACAGCAGTGCTCTACTGACATTTAAATGTCTTTTTTCATTTAAGGCCATGTTGAATCCCTCAGGGCTAACTACTAAAACAACAACAAAAAGAAAATGTAAAAGATTTTCATCGATATTGGAAGTCTTAATTGCTGACGTACCTTACAAAGTCCAAATTTAGCTGGATGGCTTATAATTTAGCGGAAGTTGTGATGCTCCGTGAGCACTGTTCTGAGTCTTGTTAGACCTGAGTTTCTGATTGGAAACAGAAAACACAGACTTAAGATGAGCAGAACTGTCCTCAAACTTAATGCAGTATCTCTTTGTTGCGATTTGTGAACAATGCTTTTGTTAGAAAGTTAGAAGAGGAGCCATTCGGTGTCCTAACCACAATCATCTGACCCCTTGTTTTTTCTGAGTTGAGCCGTGAGTCAGGATTGCATGTGTGTACGTGTCGGTGTGGGTGAGCGTGGAGAGTGTGGCACAGGGTACGCAACAGCTTGCTTTGGCCTTAATAAGCACTGTGCCGTTGCGCCATGTGGTTCAACTGACAGCTTCTACAGGTCCCCTTAAAGAGTAGCTATGGAAAACACTGAACCTATTCACACCAGCTGGGTGAAACATGGCCTCTTGTATCAGCTTTCCAACTGATCGAGCTGGATTGTGTATTAGCTGGTTTTGATTTGTGTCCTCAAAGACCACGTTTTGATACAGGGTGTTGTCTCTGCATGCAGAAGCAAGGGAAATATGATTCAAAAGTCACACTCGGTTCATTTAAACTCTGCGGTCCCATACACACTTTGTATTAGATGACAATATACAATGAAATGTCTGAGCAAAGGGCTAAGAATTGTGACACGCCGCTTCCTCCTTTAATGCCCTCAAAACACAGCTTTCATTCTTCTCCTTTGTGAGACAGAGGTTAAACGCTATACTCAGAGATGATCTCAGAGCTCGTCATGCTGGCAAGCTTCAGCAGTGTGCTCCGGCTCTCTGTTATGTTATTCCGTGTGTTAGTATGGCAGCGCTTCCTGTCCAGACCTATTAGTCCTCTGAGGAAAAATTTGATACAAGTCCACCCCTCAGCACACACACATATGCAAACTCACTCCTGTGTCTGCCTTCTGCCATGTACTCACAGCTGCCCTGAGATGTTTCAGACACGTGCCAGCAGATCAGAGTTTACACGCTCACCGACGAGAGACCCGAGACCAGATAACACACAGTGACATTAACTTGTGTCCTGTACACCTGTCTAGGCCTGTGTTGTCTCTGCCACCTCCTCTGCAGTGATTTACCCCTGTGCTGTTGCGGAAGAAGGTTGCTCTCCTATGTGTGTTACTCTGCTCACAGTTGGTTTCCCATCTCTATCATTCATTGTTAGTTGATTTTTATCAAGTCTCTATTCTTGTGATGTCACAACTTGTGGTGAATAGTAGTCCCCCCCCCCCCCCCACACGTGTATTTGTACTTTGTAGCATTCATTTTCTGTTTTTATGGCCAGAACTCCTATAATTTCTAAAATATTCATGTTTAAGCACACACTTGTACTATTAATTAGCTTTAGTCGATATAAACTTTTCTCTGTAGTGCATTTTTTAAAATGAAAAACCAAGATCATTTGTGAACCCACTTCCATTGAATGTGGATATCGGAGACATTGAGATTCAGCAGCACTGTCTTTGGTAATGAATACAAGAGTGGGTAAGCATTCAGCTGTGAATTACTGTCCTGGCCCCTGGAGTAATCAGCCTAAATCAGTGCTGTTGTGACAGGTTGGACTGTAAGTAGCCTGGCCTGACCTTGCCTGGCCGCTTCATGGAATGGGTACCCAGTGTTCCCAGTCCAGTCCAGCTCATACGTAATGCTGGAACATTTTATTGAGACCATCCAGTCATTTATTAGGACACAAGTACACTTGTACGTGTGTGTGTACATCCATATATGTATATGTACTGTATATAAAGTGCATAATGCTCAGGGTCATGTGAGCTGTGTAGAGATTTTGTCTTGCGGTGTTAAAAAGCTTTACTAACACACAATATTACACCATCCAGTCTTAGTGCAGGACTGGCAGAAACCGAATTTGTTGTATTTCTGCTGCCAGCGTGCCACTGAGCCAGTGATGTCATAGCTTGTGTGTGTGCGTCACATCCTCCCGCTCCTGTAGCTCTTCATAGCCAACTAGCAGCCAGCTCTGCAGGAACAGGAAGAGCCATCTGGACCTGGTGTTTTGTCTTAATGGGCGGGGTGGGGTGGGGTTATTGTCGCGTGAATTTCTCTTTTTATATTTATGTGTTTTTATTTCTTTCCACCTGCTGTTGTTTGGTAGTGTTGCTTCCCTAGATAGTACAGGGATAGGGGTTAGGGGTTCGATAAATGTTGACGCACCCCCCTAGAATTCTGCTATTACACCATTTTCCATAAGGATCCCACAACATTGCACCCAATATTTGTTCAAGTCAAAATATCTTTTAATTAGATGGCCTGTTTATCATTGTAAATTTTTGTCTTTATTAATCCTGATTTGCATCTTTTTGGCTCTCACTTGTGCAAGTTATGACTCGATAATCACTAGTGGCACATAATGATAATGTGAAATTTTTTAGCAGCAGTGCTCAATAAACAAGCAGCGGTCGGTAGCACACCACCACCACTGTTGCGTAAATGTAGGGTAAACAGTATGTGAACATTTGAATGATTAATTCACACTAATCAAGTGGTTCAATAACTTCACTGTAGGGACTTAATCTCTGTGACCAATTTATTCCAAGTGTCTTTTATAGTGCTCCCATCCTTCCACTTGAGTATTAATCCTTGATGTGACATAACTAGGTCTGTGTAAAGCGTTGTGACTCACACCATTTACTCCAAACCCACAAAAAACACCAACATGCCTTACAGATGTTTCTGAACTGTGTTTTTTGTCGTGCTTCTACCATGTCATTTTTCTTTTTAACCGTGCAACCGAAATGACAGCTTTGTGTACACATCTGCAGTGTTAAGATAGGAGGATGTCAAGATATGTGATTATTGTAAATCTGCAGGCTCTGTGAGTTGGGAAATTGACGGACAGGCAATTTTTGTCTCCCTCTGACCTTGTAGTTAATTAACTGTCCCACTCCTTCGCGCTCCTCTGGTCTCCTCATCGCTTTCCCTCTGTCCTCTCACATCACAAAGACTTGAGTTACTGTAACACCTCAGCACCCCTCCACCACCAGTATCTGCTGATGCTATCCAGAAATACGTGTATTGATGGAAACAGACACTCCGTTGACTTGTTATCAAAACCACTAGAATTGCGCGATAGTAAGGCCTGACAGATTTATCAGTGTATTGATCGTGCAGTGAAATATTTTGCTGATATATAGCTGGATCCATTTATCTGTTGAATAAAGGCAGAGTTAGATGTAGTGCATGGTGTTTGTGGTCCTCTTTTCCATGAAATAGATGGTGCTTGCATTTATTTGTTAATTTTAGCCGATAAAACCGTTTTTAACCTTTTTAATAGCGCTGGGCACTAGGTTAACGCACAATGCATTTTCATGACGACTGACCGGAAAAGGACTCGCGTGACGTCATGTTTACGTGCTGCGACACTGGAGTACAGGCACCGTTTACCAGTTGGCTCCATTAGCTGCATAAGCTCGTTTAGCTATGCTAGCGCGCCCACCGTCGAACTGGGGCGTTAAACACATTCGTTATAAACAACAAGATGAGGCAAACGTAATCTGTTTCTTGTTTCTTTTTCCATCGTCTCACCTCGTCTGTTTCAGGCCAACAACTAGCGGCCTTGGTACTGAGTGAGACGTTTCCACTCTCACCCTCACAATATCTTCATCCTCACACCAAAGCAGCTGACAATCCGTCTGCTTGCTTTGCAGCTATGTTCAGACTTTGGTCTTTTTGCTTGCTCGTCCCAAGCGCTTCATTCCAACCAGCAAACCACCTCGACCTTGCCTGAGCCACAACTGACACACTTTCCACTTGGCCCGTGGAGCAACAGTACTCGGGTTACTCAATTCTAACTCACCTTTCTAGAAGTTGGCATCAGCAGCACAGCAGAGGTTATAGGCCGGTGCATTCATTTTGGACTGCATGGCTCTGGTTACAGACAGAATCTGGTTTGTCCTACTGCCCTAGTGTCCTGTATCCACCAGTAGTCAGCTTGCTGAAACTTAAACTGCTGTAGTAAAGATTTAGTGTCTGATCTTGCCAGTGTATGAGATCAGGCTTAGTTTAGGAGATCCCATCTGCAGGTTTCTTATGTTCCTGCACAGCATTTAAGAGGATAAACATGGGTCGATGGTAGCTCAGTGGTAGCATTAGTCGTCTTTCAAACTTGAAGGTTGTGGGATTGTTTCCCAGCTCCGCTAGCTCAGCAGCAGGCTAGCTCAGCAGCAGCCTTTGTTATGCGCACTTAAAAACATGGCACCACAACAAGTAGCTTTTGCGCCAAGATCTTGAGTTGGCCCCAAACACTTGTGGGCCATCGATTCTCGGCCTTTTGCCGATATGTCCTTAACTCCCCACGTTGATCCTGACTGCTGTACAGGCAGTGTGTGAATGGGTATGAAAGATCAGTGATAGAAAATGTGCTGCACATAGATGCGCTGTATAAAAGTATGAGTGAATGACCAAACTGTAGTGTAAAGCAGCTTTGAGTGGTCATCAAGACTAGAAAAGGGCTATATAAATACAAACCATTTACATTAAATGTGTGACCCTCATGGAGACAATGTTGTTTTTGTGCACTTGATATTAGATCACACTGCATACGCTACTTACTGAGCTTGCATCCTTTGACCCACTACAGTTTCATAATAGACTTGCACTTATCTTAATGTAATATTTGTGGTTGCGGTCACTGTAACGTTTTTTTTAGCGAGTTATGTAACGTCTCTCTTTTTTGCACTCACATTGATAAGGAACTTTGGCTAAAAACAAATAAACACCAAACAGAAATGATTCCTGTGTGACATATTTTAACACCAGGTGAAATAGGACACATTTAAATCACTCACACTTTGCCCACCTGTATTCACTCTATTCCGTGTTACACAACAGTTGTTAGTTAGACAATGAGCTTATAAAGGGCCACTCTTGTCTGAATAACAGGAGCTTAAGGCGCCCGAAATGCAATATGTGCAAGTAAGGCCAAAAGGGGTGTTGTGAGTGCACGGTAAACCCAAGGTCAGTGTGTCTGAACATCATTTTTCTGGCATCTAGGGAAGGATGAGAGGGAGATTAGGAGAGAGCTGTGAAGAGCGGTTACGAAACCCTTAAACAACTCTTCATTTCCCTTTTATCCACATGTTTTGCTTTCCCACTGCAGGGTCCATGGGTATATTTTTGGATTTCTGCACATTTTATCCACACACTAGCATTTGTCAGCCACATTTGCCATTATTTTCTGGAAGTTACCTTGTGCAACCAATCAAAATAATCTTTTATCGTGAACGATGTCTTCACACCCTGTGGATTGGATTAAAAAAACCTGGAGAAAATTGTTCACACTCAGTAGTCTTCCTTTTTTTTTAACTGTTCCAGTCTGGGTTTAAAACAGTGCACAGTACTGAATCTTCTCCGTTAAAGGTCTCTAATGATATTCTTCTGGCCACTGACTCTGGTAATATTGTTGGTTGGTATTATAGATTCCGCCTTGGACTGGTTTCGTTCTTATTTGGCTTAGAGTAGCTTCTGTGACAGGATTGGTTATTCTGATTCCTCTATGGGGGCTCATGCCATTTTCATCCCATAAACCTGGCATGTTGTTCCATTTTTATGCAGACAACTGTCATGATACATTCTTTGTCCAACCTTCATATTGATCTTGGTCTTTTGGCTCCTACCAGGACACTGGTTTTAAATGTGACAAGCAGAATAGCTGTGTTTCTTAAAAAAACAAAACAAAAGCCAGCTTCTTATGATTTAAGGCAAAGATTAAATTGATTCTGCCGAGGCATGACCTTGAAAAACTCTTGCTTGCTCGAGTGGATTACTGTAACACTCTTTATGTTGGGGTTAGCCAGGCTTCCATCGCTCGCCTTCAACTTGTTCAGAATGCTGCCGCACACACACTTTTGACATGAACTTGCAGAAGAGCTGAAACAATTACTCGATTATCAATTAATGAAGCTTTTTTCATGATTAAAACAAGATTTGTGATTGTTTCAGCCTTTTAATTGTGAATGTTTTCTGGTTTCTTTGCTCCATATTACAAAGAAATCATTAAAAGTGAATCATTTTGGTTTGTGGACTAAACAAGACATTCAAGAACATCATCATTTTCAGGTCTGAACAAACGATTACTCGATTAATTGTGAAAATTAATCATAACTGGCTCCCAGCACAATTTGAAGTTATTATTGTTATTGTTGTAAAAGTGTCTAAATGACCTTGCTTTTACCTCTTTGACATACTTACTGCGCTACACTCCTCTTCATGGTCCCTAATATCAGCTGAGCTTTGTCATCCATATAGCAAGGCTGAAGCTCCGGGATGATCAGGCCTTCGCGGTCGCTGCTCCCAAATTGTGGAATGATTTGCCACTTCACATTAGGCAGGCCTCATCACTCCCTTTTTTGTGCAGTATATGTCATATGGTTTGCCTCTCGCCTGTTGTGTGTTGAGCTCTATTTGTGTTTTACATTTTAAAATGTTTGCTTTGTTACTGTAAAGCACTTTGGTCAACATTTTTAAGGATTGGATTGGATAAACAATGGGGGTTTAAGTACTCTACTCAGAAGTTGAGAAAGATGAAGAGAACATTCTGTACCTACAGCATTGTAGCATTTTAAGGAGTTTAATTCATAATTTGTGGTCCGTAGCTGCCTGAGAGTATGCAGCTTTTTATCAGGTTTAAATGCTCCATCAACTGATGATGCAAATCCTGACTGCTTAAAATGACTGATCACCAAACTCACATGACCGAGTGTGCGGTTTCCAGTGAAATCCCGCAGACCCCTGGCAATCCTTCATATCCACAGTTACCTAACCGTGATAGGCAAGCACTGTTACCGGAGCTTTCATCTCGCATAATACTGTATGAAAGAAGAGGTTTTAGTAGGATTCCTGTACATGAACTTAACACAAGGTCTCTGCAGTAAGCACGGGTTTAAACTGGATGAGTTATGCTGCAGTTATGTTGTCGAGAAAGCAAGTTTCGGCAGTTCAGCAAAGGTAGCCACTTAAGCTCGTAGCTACTGAATAGAGTCTTCTAACCTTCGGAGTGAAACCAGCCTTTTAAAGATATTTATACAGGATTCAAGGTTGGTAACATTGGCAGTCCTATCACAAAGCCATCCAACAACAAAGTGTGTGGGATAAAAGTTTATACTTCGACGCAGGACTGTGAGCATTGCTTTTTCCCACATCAGCTGAGTTCTTAAATCTCATTGTGAACAGTCTGTCCATCCAGAGCGTGCTTTCTAAACAACAGCTCTGTGTTTGGCTGACAACAATGGGTTTGAGAGACAGAGAGAGGCTAAGGTAGTTTGTCAGTCAGATTGTGTGTGTTTGGCTGTTGGAGAATAATGGCAGCTGAGCTCACAAAACAGAAGAAGAGTTCTCCTCAGCTGGAACTATACTAACACTTCTCGGCCAATAGGGGCTTGTTGCTATGTGTGCTGTGAATCTGCCCCCTTTGTATTGCAGAGTGGGAGAAGAGGGACTTACAAGACACACACGTCATGATCTCAAGCTTAAATCTCTTAATATTTGAACAAATCATCCAAGTACTTTTTAAGAAGGCAACTATTCAAATGAAAATACTAAAGCATACTTACTTTTATTAAGTAGATGAGAAATGTAATTAATTTACCCCTAGAGGGGTTTAATATGATTTGTTTAATTATCACCATACACATGAGAACAAGTTAAGGAAGAAGTTTTGTCTTATTCATCCACATGATCTTCATGAAAACAACACCCGGGTGTTGTATGTGTATACAACCAATGCACACATTGGAAAAACGATGATGTCATAGCTCTTGCACTCACTCTTGCCATTTTTCTTGTCTTCTTATGTTTGCAGATTGTTTGGTCCATTTGCTTTATGTTCACTTTTATTATTCTTTCCTTATTCCTTCTGGCTTGGTTCATTCCGTTTCTGTGATTGTATACACTGTAAAGTTTATTTTATTCAAAGAAAGCTTTATTTAAAAACAAGAGTTTGTACCTATTTACCCTGATGCTCCACATCTTCTCCCAGGGTGGTTGTTGTTTTTGTGTTGCATATATAGTACATCATTTAGAGTTGTTTTGGGGGGTTCGTATTAGGCCTGGGCGATATATCGATTTTATCTATTAATTAGATTAATTCGATTTTTTTGTTCTGACGATTTTAAAAATAAAAAATTTATTATTTTCTCCTCTTACTATGGCGCACTTTTTTAATGTTTGCACTGGGGAAATGTTCCGGGGAGCGCTCATTCGTGGCACCACCAGTGAATCTCCTCACAAACACTCACCCGGCCAGGGTTTCCCCCAATGCATATTGCTTGTTTATTTACTATACACTTTTTTTATACACCACAGATTTTTCTAAACCACGGAACAAGCGCGCTGCGCCCGCATGTAACCGTCGAGCGTCCCCTTGTCCAGGTGCCGATTGAATCTCAAGTGACACTTGAGAGATTCACCGTAATAATGGCGTATGTATATATGGCCCGAGATCAGTCAGAGTCTGTGCTACGGTCATGGAGGATGTATTTAAAATATTTTAATTAACTGACACTGAAACACTGTGTATGTGTGTGTAAAACGTCATGCATTTACACATAGTACATCATATGAATAATTATTTTGTCTTTAGTAGTTTGAAATAAATAAATTAACAAATTGTTTTAAATCGAAAAATCGATTTTTTATTAAATAAATCAGGGATTTTATTTTTGTCTGGGAAAAAAAACAGACCTGTTCTTTGGCAGACTCTGCCTTCCCTTCCAGTGGATTTAACCTTGTAACACACAAGGCAGACAAAAACAGGAAAGGTGAGCTGGCAGGGACTTGCTTCATGTTGCAAAACACAAGGAACACAAATGACCCTGTTATCAAAGTTAAAGGTTAGCACCAGCACTACCCTGTTGTTGCTGTAGGTCAAAAAAAATAAGAATCACATGCTTCATGTGCCTGCCTGTCCTCATCATGACACCGAGGTGTTAATTGTTTTCAAACACTGCAGCTCATTGTCACACACAATAACACTTATTGGTTCAGCTCATTATTCCTCAATCACCATGACAGGAATGTTCAACACAGTGTCTCGGTTGCCTTGACAACCCCCTTCTCCTCTGGTCAGTCGTGATTGTTGTTTACTGTACTCCACTGGTCCCAGGTCAGCCAGCCAAGGGTGAAATGACTGAAGTCATGTATTATATGGGTGCTTCAAAAATGAAGAGTTATACATTTGTTAGTTGATCTAAGGAAGCTCAACCCTGGAGCTAGGTTTCCAAGCACAATTAAATTAATCTCCCAATGATAGATGGGTAAAAATACACTCAACAAAATGGATTATCTGATGATTTTCCATGAACACAGGATTCAGGAAGGTAGGAGGGCAGTTAGCTGAGCTTCTACTACAATGACTACTTCTATTAGTCACTCAGCTGTTATTTGAGGCCCCTGCTTCTCTAAAACAACTGGTCATCATTTTTGGTATGGACGAAACGTAGACATGGAAAGAAACGGAGAGACCCTAACTCCCCAACAAAGTAGTTGACTGGACACATTTCACACTTTAGTTGTTCTTGCAGAACAGCTGTTCTCCAAATATAGTCCTGCAAACGAGAAAAGATGCAGTTCCCACTGTGGCATAGTCAGGTGCTAGAGCTGCTGACCCTTAGAATCTGCCACCTGCTTTGAAACCGCACTGTATCTGAATATTTTGAAACTTGCTGTGTGTTCTCCCAGATTTGTGAATGCTGCATGTTGATACTCACTCGGCATTAAAAAGCCTTACCAAGTGTTATTCATCCAAGTTGATACCTAGCCTTCGAGAATCAGTTTGTGAGAATATGGTGGTCCAAAATGGCGGCCTTTGTAGAGCTTACCCAGCCCTTGATATAAATATAAAAGGCTCATTCATTCAGTTGGTAATGAAACAACAACAATTCATCCAATCCATTTGTAAATAATAATGTATATTTATTTTAGCTTAAATTTCAGCCAAATGGAAATTATTTCAGCTTAATTTTACACACTGGACCGTTAAACGGATAGTCCACTTTGACATGCAGAATTGGAGAGAAAAACAGTGAAATGAAAGCTACTACGTTGTGTCTATATTTATCTCAGCGGGGGCTGCACTAAGGATCAGTGTAATCTTCTAACCCTCTGCCTTTATATACATTATGTGCATTATATTCCATTATATGCAAGCATTATCATAATGTATGCTATGATAATGGACTGGGAACCATGATTATAGTCTGAATATAGTCTATATTTTGGTTGGTGTAACAATGGCTATACAGGCTTCTGTAGGCTGAGAATTAGACCGTCTTTTCAAGTGATGCAGTCATGTCATTTGTTGATGCAACTTGTGGGAAAAAAAGAATGAGCACTTTATAATATTGACATCCCTAAATGTGTGACCGTTGCAAGAGAAGAATAATAATACTGCAAACATTTCTGTCCAAATGTTTAATCTGACTTGCACTCTGGCTCCTTTGCGTACATTCACATTTTCGTGTTTCAAGGTCACGTCGTTACAACACCCTAGTTCTCTGTGCAATTAGAGTTGAATTAATTGTGCGATCTTACGCAGAGCGGCGACTAAAAAAGGTCTACGTGCATGCAAGGCTTTTACTTTTGCATCTTTTCACGTCGACCTTCATGTGGAACCTGTTAAGAACGAGGAACCGTTTTTGTTCCATTCAGAAGGAGAGCGATATTATAATGTGTTAAGCTGACACACCTCAGCAAGCTCAGCAGACTGTTGCCTCTGCTGCATAGAGGCTGCCTAACGCGCACCTTCCCAGCAGACTGGTTATCTGCAGTCTGCAGGTTTCCAACATTAAATCATATTAACTTAAGACACACACACACAAAAAAAACAAACCTGAAGAGCATTTTTAATTATCTGATATCTTATATGCATGCCCTCTAGTGTCTTTCCAGTGTTGATTGTCATTAAGAAAATGGAGCAACTGAGCAACCTCTGTTCTCACAGTTATACACCATCACAGTTCATTCATTTGTGCCGAGAAAATTGGCTCAGCTCCACTGGAGCAGTTTGGTCTTAAGTGGTTTGCTCAAGAGAACCTCAATAAGGAGCTATTTATTTAGGCTCATAGTCGGTCTAAGCGTGAAAACTGGAACAAAGCAGTCAAATGTCTGTTGTATTAATATTTACAATGATTACAACACCCTTTGATTTTCAGAATCTTCCTGCACACAGGTTTGTTTTTATCATTCCTCATCATGTGTCTTCCTGACTCGTCTGTTAAACCTCTGCTGTTTTTGTTGCCATTCTTTAAATAGCAGACAGCAGGTGCAATTTACACCCCTCAAATTGTACTATTTGCAGCAGGGGATGGTGGTGGTGGGGGCTAGTCATCGTGGCTAATGAGACTCAGCTTCCGAGCTTTCTTGAACTACTTGAATGAGGCAAACAAGTGGTGACACAAAGATAACAAATGGTTAGTCTAGTGAAAACTATATTTAAATCCAACTTTAAAAAAAAAAAAATTTACCCAACCACATTTAACCTACCAAACTGTGATTTTTAAAAAGATAACAGATGAGTCGGCTAAAACTGAAAGGAAGTCAGTTACAGCTTGACCCATTTATTCAGCAGACATTGCTGCTCTTTGTATTGCCTCGCCTCACCTCACCCCACCCCCAACAGCACTATATATACACTATATTTAACACTAACTGGTGCATGGCACTTCTCAAAGGGTGCTTTTGCACAATGCTGTTATGTTATTTTTTCCACAAAAACACACCCAGTGATGGCAAGTAAAACAAGGTGCTGAAAGAGCCAGTGTGTTCTGTAGAGGTGTGAATAGCAATATAAATATTCTTAATGTTGTATAGTTTGTTTTAGTAAGGATAACACACAAAGTCATGATATATGTTCAGTTTAATTCTTAAATACTCTGACTTGCCCGTCCTCCACAGTCTTCTGGGTTTATATATATATATTTTTTGATCTTCATAACCTGTCTCATAAGCAAAGCAAAATAAAAATTAACAAAAATAGCATGTTTCGATATGCACAAAGTTCAATTTAACATACATTTAGCTGATGCAAAGGTCAAAAAGTTTAAACATTTGTATGAAATCCACTTGTCAGACTGTTATCTGGAATTAGAAATGCATTTCATTTATTATCCTTTTAACTTTTTTTTTTGCACATTTCCTTACCTGGCCTTTAGACTACTCGGCTGTTTTCTTCCAATATCTGCCTAGACCTTCTGTTTCTCTCCCTCTGAAATGGATCCCATCCCATCTCTCTCTCTCTGGTTGCCGCTGCACAGCATATATTTTCAAATGATGATCTGTAACACTGATGACTGATAACCAGCAGCCGAGCCTCTGATGAGCTCATCTGTGCAGTGTCCTTTGATCTGTGACTGTGTTGTACATCGTCTGCCACCGCACGGCTGTACACACACACACACACACACATCACTGGTGAGCTAAAGCTAACGAGACATGATCAGTGGTTTGTGCTTCAATTTGGATGAAACATGGTGATAAATGAATGACAGCGAGACTGCAGTGCTGGGTGACCAGAGGAGGATGGGAGCAGTCTTTTGCCATATGGCTACTTACACAGCATTCAAATGAGATGAGAGCACATGGGTGCTAATGTGTTTGAATGAGAGAGAGACCAGGTTTTTGCTATAGAAAGAGGGCCACACGTCACAGAATAATGGGTGAGTTGACATGAATTTGAGACTGTTTCGTCCCTCTTGTCTTTCTCCTTCTATCTTCCAAGCAGTGACGCCGTTAAAATAACGATCACTACATTTCCACATGCTGTTAATCCAGGTTAAGACTTTAACTTGTAGCAGTACAAGCACCAGTACGGGAATCCATTTATCGACTGTCATGTGTCTGTCTCCACTGTAGTAGGCTGCAATATGCTACCGTCTCAGCTTCTTAGTATTCCATTTTACCTTTTACATATAGGCACGTAGCAAGTCTTCCTACATCCGTGAATTTCAAAAGTAAAGTGCTTGCAGCCTCCTTGGTCGTCCAAAATTGTACTGGCCCCAGATTCCACCATGTTTTTCTGGCTGTTGTCTTATTTCTTTGTGTATCACTGTTTTCTTTTATTTCTTGAAAAATAGAGTATTCCAGAGTAACAGTAGTTCAACTTCCAGCTGCATTATCTGAGTGTGTTGGTCCAACTTGTGAGAAGTTTGATTAAATACAATTTCATTTGGGCTAGCATTTTAAGTCTGGTTTTAGTTGGAATAACACAATTATTATATATGGACTTGGGCATAACCTCCTGAGACCCTGCATCCTTATATGAGAGGACATTACATTTAGTATTTCCTGCACCTTCTACTTCATTCTAACTAACTTGGATCTGTTGTCCTCATAACGTTATAATTGCTAATATAGTTTTGAAAACTGTGACATTTGTGGAACTAGTGCAGTGCCTGTAGGAAGTATGTAATCCTATAGTCGGAAAAAGATTCTTCGGTTATGGTAATGCATGAGAAGGAACGTAAAGGCTAACATAATACAAACACTGTGCAACCTCATTAGGCACAACGCAAATGTTTTCATTTTTGATTAGCATTAGTGTAGCTAGCTGTTTTGTGACTGTCAGCCACGCCATACCTTTGTGTTGTGCCTAATGAGGTTGCACAGTGTTTGTATTATGTTAGCCCTACGCTAATGAAAACAGGTTCGCCAAGTCAGCTGCAAAATAGTAGCATGCTAATGCAAAATAAATATGTGCTTGTGTTTTGGTGAATGGACACCGACTTCGCAGTTTCATTATCACACCATGTTCTGCGTTGAACTGTGTGAAAATGTCTTGCCCACCGTGAGGACAGCCTCTTCACTCCCACCTCCCTGCTCCAGACAGCGCAGCCGTTGCTGAAAATTCCTCCTGAAAATCAAGGATGCACACCATCGGGCCATGCTCAACCCATATCCAAAGTCTTAGGGCGATCTGACTAACGGTCAGTGAGATATGCCTGTCACACCGACAGACATACAGATGCAACTTGCTTTAAAGATAGATATTAAGGGCCAAAACTGTCTGGACTCCAACAGCAGCAGCAGTCGGTGGCAGGTGATCACAGGTTGTCTAATAAGTCGCCTAAGTTTAAATCTGATCTGTTACATAATTCATGTCACGTTATCATCAGGAGGTGGAGGAGAGGTCACAGAAAATATCAGTGTGAAATGACGTGCCTTTGTGTTTGGGTTTGTATCTGTAAAGTTACTTAAAGGCTGGACCTAAACCCGATTATGTTTTGTGTTTGCGTTTGTTGTTTGCACTACGCCACTTCTCTAACCGAATGTAAAGAAAACAAAAAAGAAAGAACTAAGGGTTACTCTCTCTAAAAGGCTGTTTATGTCGGTCTCCATCCTGATCACAGCGTTGTTTCTTTGTGCTGTGTGTGTGTGTGTGTGTGTGTGTGTGTATTTGTGTAGGCTTTGTAGGAATGTTGTATTCAGACATAGCACTTCGAAGGAATGAGAGCTCTCATCTGTGCGTACACACACTGAGGCCCCTGATTCAAAGTTGCCATTATTAGTCCTTTGTCCTGCAGTGCACATAATATGTGTGCGTGTTAGAGTGTATGTGTTTGTGTGTATTTTCAGTGGGTTTGCGTGTTTTGATGATGGTAAGTGTGTTGCCTGTATTTGTTGTTATCCGTGTGCCTTTAGGAGCAGTTGTTAGTCGATGTATTCCTGGGTTTGTTTTTCCTAGAAAGCAGCAATCTTGAGTCCCACTGTGCACACATGATTGGGGGCTCTGACTGTGCGTGTTTTTAAGGGGGGGCATGGGGTAACACACCATTTCTCAGAGGCTGTTTTTCCTCTGCTCCATTAATCACTCTTTTATCTCCCCCCACCTTTTCATCCATCCATGGCTCCTCCTTAATTTCCTTCTTGCCTCTTTCCATCACAAAGCATAGGCTTACCTTTAGCCCACATCCCCTTACTGCAATGTCCTCTCCCACTACTGGCTGTGTTTATGCTTTAGCCAACCCCCCCCCCCCCCCCACGGCTACAAATCCAGCACATTCAAGCCAATTATGTAAAGTCTCAGGTGATAAACCCTGAGACTTTAAATCTTGACGTTTGTTGTAATTTACTCTCCCATCTCCCAGTTGCTGTTGGTCGCTTTCTCCCTTTTGTTTAAACCTCTCCGATTCCAGCCCATAAAGAGAAGGAGATTGTCTGTGAATATAGCCTCCCTCTCTTTTCTCTCCCATCTTTTTCACCCTGCACTTATTCAGCCTACAGCTGGCTAACAGGCCCCTTTCCACCCCTCCCTCCCTCCTCCATCATGTTTTGTGTTGGAGTGCGCCTCTCTCCACGTGCAGCAGTAGCTCAAAGGCATGTAGGAGGAGTTCCCTGCAAGGAATGTGCGTGACTGGGTTGCTGCAATACACACACACACACACACACACACAGACACACACACACACACACACAGACACACACACACACACACACACACACACACACACACACACACACACACACACACATACACATATATTCTCACAGCAAAAAGCTTACAGCTCACACTTCTACAGAATCAGCTGAGAGGGGCCTCTGTCCTCGACAGCCCTGCTCTGATTGAGTGAGGACATGTTTTAATTTCTTGCTTTTATGTCCTTATGAGGTCCTGGCTTATAGATCAATTTAAGCATGTAATGTTTTCTCAATATTAGCAGGGACAATGCTCGAGTTTGTTGTTGGAACAGGCTGCTTCTGGACGTCCGAGAGTTTGCTTGTGCTTCAAGTCTCGACACTGCTGTGTATCAGCCTAGGTCCTGCGGGATTCTGGGAGTGTTCTCTGGAGAAGTCGAGGAGACGAAGCCAAGACGGGCTCTTCTACCCTCTGCTAAAAATACCTCACTTTAGATCTTGCCATCATTTATAACACAAACAAAGCAGGGTTTTGCTCATGTTTCCATAGCAGGAGACAAAACAACAACTACAAACCACACCTATAGTCAGATAACATTTGACTGGTGTCACAACACACAAGTGCTGCTCCTTGTAAGAATATCAATCAAAATGAATGTCTTGTGAACCGTGAGCTGATTTTAAATGTGATGACTCTTTGTTGTCTGTAGTTCTGCTTGTGTATCTCTTAATTCTGTGGTTGTTCCACCTCTTCCCTTGTGTCGTGTCTAAACCCCGCCCCAGTGAAACTGTTGAAACAGTGGGTGGTGCAGTGTTTTCATTTTTTGGCACAGCTGTTGTTACGTCAGTTTTTGTTGATACATTTTTTGTCAGTGAGTATGGATGATGACATCATTATTGCTGTCTAGAAACCCAGTGAGTTTCCATGCTCAGTTAAATATGCTGTTTAATATCCCAATATTTAAACACCAGTGGGGAACCAGTTTATTGAATGAAGAGTGTCAGCCTCAGCTCTGTGATAGACACCTCCTTTCAACTTGTTAGTTTAAGGTGGTTTCCGGTTTATCATATGGCTAGCTGTTTGCAGTCTTTTAGCTGATAAAGGCTTCTTCTGGGTATAGCTGGGATGGGAACTGTGGTGCTTTCGCGGGAACACCGAGCCAAGCTCAAAAGTCTGGAGTTTGACCTCTGAAATGCATTATCTACATGTCTTAGTCTGACTGTTAGAAATTCATATTAGTCCAATTTCAGTCAGACTCACATGTGTATGTGTATTTTAAAGGTCCTGTTTTAGTCAGACTAAGTAACAGTAATTATATTTTTTCCGAGCGTCATGAAAATGAGTGTGTGCACAGCTGACACAAAGGAGCTAAATAGCTTCCTTTGAAGAAGCCACACTAGAAAAGTTGAGTCATTAGCTGCATTCCCCAACACCCCTTGTCCAAACAAGCTTTTCTAGCCAGAGCTGAACAGCCTCATCCACGAAAGCACAAAATGTAAATACAGGCGTTCGTGTAATGATCATAGCAATACAGGTTATAATTTCCCCAGCAACAGTCACTCACAGAACTAAGTATTACTTTGCCTGTTTTACTGTTTAGGTGTAGCATGATTGAATATAATTATGACCTTTTTTTTTTTCTGTGTTCCGTGTCTTCGCCTTGTCCAGATGCAACCGAGGAGTTTTTCGAGTATGATGCGGAGGAGTTCCTGGTGTTCCTGACCTTGCTCATCACCGAGGGAAGGACGCCAGAGTATTCCGTGAAGGGGAGAACCGAGGGGCTGCACTGTCCGCCAGCCCAGTCGGCCATGCCGCCTCTTCACAAGCACGAATGCAGCGACAAACTGCCCCAGGTAGTACATGTACAATATATACACACATGCTTTGCTTCTGTGGCGTAAACAAAGAACAAGTCTCTTGACATTTTATTGGAGGTTGTTGCTGCTTCATTTGTGTCATTCAAGTCATGACCATGAAGTGAGGCCCACATGTGAAAAACCTCATTGATATAAATGTATTACACACAGGAAAATGGATTCTTAATAATAAGTGTAATCATGTCATTTAACCACACTCTTAAAAACACTGATAATTTGAAGAAAGCAGCAGGCTCAAAACATTTTTGCACGAATGAAAACATGATCGGAAGCTAAAGCTTTCCATATTACCTTGTGATCTCACTTAATGACGTTCAGCTGCTGTAAGCATCATGTGCCGCTGACTCGGTACACACACGACACACAAAAACACACTACTTATTCAGCTTAACCACAGCTCATTTTCCTTCATTTGAAAGCAGCTAGTCATCAACAGGGCTGTAATGATTAATTAGTCATCAGATTATAAATTAATCATAGATTATTGTGATAATAATTACATTTTTTATTTTTTTTTTTTTTTAAATAAAACAAGCTTTCTGATTTTCCAGCTTCTTAAATGTGAATATGTTCTGGTTTCTTTGCTCCATATAACAAAGTAATCATGACAACAAATTAGTTTTGGTTTGTGGAAAACACTTATTACTGTTTTCCAACCTACTCTGACGTTATATGGACCAAACAACTGATCCGTTTATTGAGAAAATAATGATTAATCACACTCCTTATTGTCAAACTGGCCTTAAGTGCTCCAGCAAGAAACGCATCATAGACTCTTGTACCAAGGCTCCTTTTTATGTCTTCACATAAATGTGTCTATCATATTATATTGCTCAATATTTTTTTTCTTCATAACATTTAACAGTACTGATAATAATTAAAAACAATGAAATGGTGGTCACTGGAATCATGATCGATATTAAACTTCCACATATCGATGATATTTCATGTTGTAAATGACGTGAAATTGATCGGAAAGCCACCTTTAAAGTGGGGACCCATCTGTTTCGCCCCTAAAGTTAAGGTCCCTGTGCTGACATTCACTAATGAACACTAACCCTCCACCTTGTGTGTGTGTGTGACCAGTGTCGGCAGGCTAGGCGAACCCGATCAGAGGTGATCCTGCTTTGGCGGAATAGCATCCCCATCATGATCGAGGTCATGCTCCTGCCTGACTGTTGCTATGGTGACGAGTGCTCCCCGAGTGACCCCATCAGTGACCCAGTCATAAAACAGGATGCCCTGCTGCTGGAGAGATGGACCCTGCAAGCGGTTCCAAGACAGTAAGGCTACATCCACACATGTGTGTTTTTAGTTTTAGAGCACATCGTTTCTGCTGCCTTGTACCCACTTAAGTCTGGAGTCTTTGTGTCTGTAGTAGAATTACCCCTGTGCTCCTCTTTAGTCTGGAAGAGAAGAGAGGGAAACTTGGTTTTATAGTAGATTTCTGCTGCTACAAGGCTAAAACGTTTTTTGTTATGAAGTGTTGTTTTAAAATGGAACGGTATCAGTTTGGATGTAAACATGATATTCCACAGCGACTTTATCCTCCCGAGACTCTGCTCACAGATGTTACGTTTAACGTAATATGAAAGAAATTCTCTATTATATCATTTATTTCCTCCACTCAACCATCCCCATATTTTTCTCATTACCTACATAAACATTGCCTCCCACATTGGGAATCTGGTTTATTTTATCAAAACAGGTAAAAACCATGGTAATTGTTTTGTGAAAAGGGAGAGAGGATTAAATAATAATAATTTAAAAAACAAGTAAACGAATAAGTATAATAAACCTTGAATACAAAGCCATGGCACTGCCTGTAAGACCCAGTGTCCTGGTGGCAAACAATTTACTCATTCTTTCTTTGTTCAAAACATTCATTAAAATTCACTGCAGGTTTTGAGTTTCCTACAATTTACAGTGTTGTAAACGTGTAAAATGTAATTATAGAGCTCTTCCCCACAGGTTCAGAAAGTACCTCAAAAATGAATGCTTAAAAAGCCACAACATTTATAATGAAATAAAATATGGATAAAACCATAATCAGAAAAACATTAAAATTAGCTCGGCACTCAGAGGGTGTATTAGCCTTAGACACATTAGCCCACTTTCCTACTTGCATGTTTTGGAACAGTGAACACTGTGTCGATTAAATACGCACTGAGAACTGTGTTCTCATTAACCTGACATACTGGCACAGTTCCACCTCTTATAACTTTCTTTTTTTTTTTCAAATAGGAGCGGCGATCGTTTCATTGAGGAGAAGACCCTGCTGCTAGCTGTTCGCTCCTATGTGTTCTTCTCTCAGCTCAGCGCCTGGCTCAGTGCCTCTCATGGCATTGTCCCCAGAAACATCCTGTACAGGTCAGTCAACATGCACTGAAGACACCTCTTGGCTAAAGGCCTTTTTACTTGGATTGTTTGACCGGATTATTATAGTGATCTAAAGCTAGATTGATTTCCTCTTCATTGATATTTGTACGTTTGTTTTAAAACTCTCTGGTGCTCTCTCTGATGTTAAATTTAAGAAGTTGGCACCGCAGCTTACTTATTCCTTTGTGTTAAACAGGATCAGTGCTGCTGATGAGGAGCTGGAGTGGCAGTTTTCCCAGCCACCTACAGAGCATATATTCCCCATTCCCAATGTATCTCAGAGTGTTGCACTGCAGGTTCACGTCCAGTCACTCCCCCGACAACCCACCTACCCCACCCTGGCGTGCAGCATTCACACCGGCCTACCTCCTCTTTACAGCAAGACCCCCAGCCTTAACCCGAATCACAACAGCCATGGTGGCCTGCCCACCCTCAAAAAGAGCCTGGACCCAAGCAAAGACGACCTCCATCACAACCCTAACACGTTCAGCAAGAGCACCAACTCCATGTCTGGCCGCCTTCTCAACGGATTTCCCATTCCCAATCTCCCCATCAACAACATCCCCATTAAAAGCCTTCCTCACACTGCCGTGCCGCCTCCCTACAGTAAGAAGAGCCAGGAGCCTGCTGAGAGTCACGCATATCAGAACGGAGACCTTCCACAGGTCAACATTCCCCAACGTCAGGGCTCGCCACTGTTCCACAGATCCACCCACTCGCCTACGCCACCTCGATCCCACTCTCCGTCTCCACTCCCGACGAGTAAAGCAGGAAAGTGGCTGTACTCGGCTCTCAATGGTTCCCCTGACTCCACACAAGTGGACGACTATGGGTCTGGCACCAACAGCAGTGAGAGGTCAAAGGGGCCCATCAATGAGCCCCTGAGGGCTTTTAAGAATCTTTCCTTGGCTGAGCCACCCCGCTGCCCCTCCCCAAGACCCACTGCATCTGAAACAAACCCCCTGATTGGCTCCCTGCTGCAGGAGAGACAGGAAGTTATTGCCCGCATCGCACAGAGGCTCAACTTCTGCGACCCCACAGCACCACCACTCCCTCCCGGCCTTTTTGCATCTGACAACCCTCCGAAAGCCATGTGGGGTAGTAACCATGAAGACGTAACTGCCAGTAAGACCAAAGAGCCTGAGCTACCGCTCTATGAATCTGTGGGGTGTGCATGGTCCAGCCCCTTCAACACACCCGTGACCAACACTTCTTTCAGCAAACGAGAGAGCACCTCTCCTAAACCTGCGGCTTGCAGGAAGCTGAAAATGACTGAGACGAGAGAGAGAGAGGAGGAGCGGAATGGAGAGACTGAACGAGACAGAGAGAAGGAAAGAGACAGAGACGGCTCCCTCATCGCACAGGCAGTACAAGACATCACCAGACTCATCCAGGAGAGGCTATCTGTCCCCTCGCTGTCCCCCAGGCACAGCAGAAGCAGCAGCCCTCTGCACCACACACACACGACCACGGTCACACACACGGTTCGCACATACTCACACGTCCCACACATCACACAGGCATCACACACTGCCACCAACGGCTACACCAACGGGCACATACCCAGCCATGAACCTCACAGGGGCAGCGCGCACGCCGCCGCCTCACATGCATCCGTTTGCACAAACGTGACCCAAGTTGATCAGGGGACCGAACGCCATTCTCCCCAGGCCCAAAATGGTGCTCACTTTTCACTTGAAGAACCCTCGTTCAAAGGTCAGTCCCGCACCCTAGCTAGTCAGTGTTTACGAACTCCCCCAAGCCATGAAACCCCACCTGCCTCACCCAGTGTTGAGAACAGCCCGAGGAATGCCCAGTTTTTCAGTTGGACTAATAACGACGGCAGCCCAGCCACGAACTGTAACATAAACCACAACCACAGCAAGCCTCAGCCTCAGTCCCACATACAGATGCAGAACTGTGTGAGAGCCCAGGCATCTGCCCTCCACGATGAGAACCAGGCACCCCCAGAGTCTGGATGCTCCAGCTCTTCCAGTCCTGATACGACTCCCCATCCTACTGTACTGGTAAGTCCCTCTTATCTTTGAAATGAGCTCCAATTCAGTCATCCACAAGTGCATTACTACTAGGGCTGTTGAAGTTAACAAATCTTTAATCGCTGCGATTACTAGAGCCGAGATTAACGCGATAAAATAATTTAACACTGTTAGCGCACAGTTAGCGACAGTCACTTGCCTGCAGTCGGTCAGATAGGAGAGACAGAGATAGTAGCTGAAGAGGTGAGGGATTGTTGGGCAAAAGGTTTAATTTTTGGTTCTGCGGAAAACCAGTAGAAAAAACACTGGGTGTTACCCTTGTGTCACGGCACAAAAAAAAACAACTGGCAAACTAACAACTCTAGGCACTGATAGTGTCTGTAATATGCCGGCAGCTGTACCCAACGTGGCTGACTGTGATTCCATTCTTATAGCCCTGAGTGTATCTTATTTAATAATATAATAATAATATAAACTCCAAAAATAACAAACTCTCCAGCCACAAAATGTCTGGCACATGATGTCTGGAAATTGTGACTTGTTTTTTGTATGTAACACGATGAGGGATGTTTTTTCTTCAGTCATCTTAACTCTCAGTAAAGAAATGACTTGTGTATTCTCGTATATTTAACTAGTGAACTTACTGAATTCTGTTTTCTTGACTAATCATCTCTCTCACCTCCTCGTCTCTGTGCTTCCAGCGCGCTCACAGCCCCTCCCCCCTGCGTCCCTGCAACAGCTGGAAGAAACAAAATCGGCACTCCTTAGACGCCACGGCAACCAAGGCTTTCCACCCCTGCACTGGGCTGCCGCTACTATCAAGCCCTGTAAGACACACACACACGCATGAATCAGTGTCCACGCAGTTTTTGTTGCCATAACACCACGACATCGCAATATTACTCACGTTTCTTTCATTCAGCCTGTGAATGCTTGTCCTCAAAGGACAGCAGCTTTTATTGCTGCTGGGCTACTGAGAAGTTAGCCCAAGTTGATGTACACTCATAAAGCACACACTCACAGGCAGTTGTGACTCATGTGCCTCATCAGAAAACACTGAGTGGTTGCACTGACTTTGCTATGATCACCACTCGCCTCGATCATCCCCGTTTTCTGTTCTCTCGATTGCTCTCACTTACATATAAACAGTGTAATGTTCCTCATGTCACAACATGTCTGTATTCACAAACACACACCTTTTATACTAATATAATCATACATTTTTTTTATTTATTTTGAAGGAATTCTTCTTTGAAACAAATAGACAGTCAGTCCCACCCTTTCAAAATAAAACTACATATTCAAGCGTTAACCCTGAGGGTGTCATGTGTTTGGCTGCAGGTTCCTCAGAGGAGAACTCAAACGGGTTACTTTGACCTGGACACCTCTCTGACTGGCTGTAAGGGTTTGCCTTGGGCTTCTGGAAAAAGGTAATCATGTTGTCACTGTGTGTCAGTTTATCCACTGACTAAATTAAGATTTTACTGCAGAGTAGACGCCATTTTTGTTTTAGTTCTGACCTTAATACCATCAGGAGATATTAACTCTCTCTCCTTTCTGATTTAAAATGGACTTGATTTGCAACATTTTAGCTAAAACTGTAACGTTTGACTCTGATTTTATTGTGTTGTATAAATACATTTTAGGGTTTTCCCACACTGCCATAATTATAGAGGTTCTAAAATAAAGAAGACTAACAATAGGATAAAGAAGTGCTGTCTGTGGTTTTCAAGAGATCAGACAAATATAGTGTTGTTCTTAGTGGTAAGGTGAGGTCACTCCTGTTCTGTGGTGACTTGTTTTTTCTTACGCTGCCACCTGCTGAAGCACTGCTGTACTGTGACTGAGTCCACAATCGCAAAAAATTCTGCATCCACATGAATTTCTGTTTTTAGTATAAAATATTACAGTACAGCAGACACGTATTACTGTTTTTGTGTCTGGTCCTTTTGTGAATTAACATGTTTGATGAAGATTTTTAAATGGACTTATTGACACATTTCAGTCTGAATATCGTTTAAACATGGGGGAAATACGTTTTAGTTTTTTGCCTTTTAAGCACCTCAATAATCTCTTTCACAGAAAACCCTTTGATCAGGTGTTGTGTCTTTTATCTTTTACAGGGTGTGTCCAAAGAGAGAGGGGTACACGGACGAGTCGCAGCAGCTGTTCAGTGCCAGTGCTCCACCTGCCAGTCTCAGTCTGCTGGGAAACTTTGAGGTATAATATACAAACACAATGGCCCACTCATTTATCAAACCGGTGCAGATTCAGGCGAAAATATCACCTTACGCCAACCAAGTCTTGCGTGTGATTCATGAAGCGTGCATATGCCACTCAATCCAGCAGAGAAGAGTATAATATATAAGATTAAAATATTAAAAACTTGTCACAGTCACAAGAAGCTCACATCTGCACAGTTTGGATGTTCTAAAATGTATTAATAGCACACATCCTACATACACCATAGACAATGACATGTATTTATTTTTAATCAGATGTGGGAGTTGTTTCGCACAGAAACCAGTAAGAGTCATCTCATATTTCTGAGAATAACTCGCTTTTTCCTCATTTCGCTAATGAATCCATATTCAGACCGAGTGGTCGCAAAGGGTGGTCCGTTTGGCTGTTGCTGCTGCTTTTCTTTAGTCCGGGATTTCCGAGACAATTTGCATTTGCAAATGAGTCTGGAGCCATTTTCAGCTTCTGCGGGGCGCCGGGCAAAGATGGACTTAAAACTCATTAGAGCAAAGGAAGCGTGCACGGTAGCACAAAAGAGATGAGGTGTAGTGTGCTGTAGCGTCCATACATCTGTGGAAAACGGTTGTTTGATAAAGTTGCAGTAGCATATTTATATTTCTGTAGATCTTCCATGCATGTAAAGTCATTGTTCTGATCTGTGTCGGTACAAATGAAGATTAGGGGAACTGTGAGAGTAATTAAACATGATTAGTTTCCAGAAGGGGCTGCAACCAACTGATTTAAATAGAATCTACGCCATAGATGGTGAAGCAACAAACAAATCGAGGAGAAATAAAGGATTGAATGTGATTAATGGACTATGCTTCTGCAGGAGTGTGTGCTGAACTACCGTCTGGAGCCTTTAGGGACAGTGGGAGGTTTCACTGCAGAGGTCGGAGCCAGTGGGTCCTTCTGCCCCAGTCACCTGACCTTACCTGTTGACGTGTTATTCTACAGCGTCTCCGATGACAACGCTCCATCACCATATATGGTGAGATACCTTTGATTTGACTGTTGTCTTATTTTCCCACCCTGCATAATTTAGGTGTGAAATGAAAGCCCCTTTTTCGGTTTAAGCTGCTGAGTGTTTAACTTTCGTCTGTGCGTTTGTTGTCGTGTTTTTTCCTCGCAGGGTGTGATCAACCTGGAGTCCCTGGGAAAGCGGGGCTACCGAGTACCTCCATCAGGAACCATTCAAGTGGTGAGAGCACGGATGTAGAAAGTGCAGAAAGATTATTTCATGTCATTGAGGACAAACAGCTGAGAACAAAGAGCTGGAGGGACACAGAGCAGCTGCAGTAATGGGAGACCCCTTGTGGCCATAGAGGGAAATGTATTGGGCATATTTGTGTTCATTTGAAGTGATTATATAAAAACAGAGTGTCTTTTCCCTTACATCATCTGAATGTGCAGTATGTGGTTTCTTTTCCTTCACTCAGACCTTATTCAACCCTAACAAGACCGTGGTAAAGATGTTTGTTGTGATGTATGACCTGCGAGCCATGCCAGCTGGACACCAGACCTTCCTACGCCAGAGGACCTTCTCTGTTCCCGTCCGCCGCGACAATAACAATCAGAGCAGCAGGAGGTCCGCTGGTCAGGGACGCACCTTGCGCTACCTCGTTCATCTGAGGTGAGACGGCTGACCTTATTGTCTTCTCTCTAGAGCTGCACCTAACAATTATTTTCGTAATCGATTAATCTGTCGATTATTTTCTCGATTAATCGATCAATCGTTTGGTCCATAAAACGTCAGAAAATGTTAAAAAACGTTGATCAGTGTTTGTCAAACCTGGAAATGACGATGTTCTTGAATGTCTTGTTTTGTTCACAAACCAAAATGATTAAATTTTAATGATTTCTTTGTTATGTGGAGCAAAGAAACCAAGAAAATATTCACATTTAAGAAGCTAAGACAATCAGAAATCTTGTTTTAATCATGAAAAAAGCTTCAAACCGATTATCGATTATCAAAATAGTTGGCGATTAATTTGGTAATCGATTAATAATCGATTAATCGATTAATCGTTTCAGCTCTACTTCTCTCTATCCTGCAGCATCAGCATGATTCTCACATATTCATTGCCCTTTT
Organism: Microchirus variegatus; assembly: GCF_963457635.1. Lineage (NCBI taxonomy): Eukaryota > Metazoa > Chordata > Actinopteri > Pleuronectiformes > Soleidae > Microchirus > Microchirus variegatus. The sequence continues at coordinate 13,111,632 of NC_139815.1, read as the reverse complement.
TTAATTTTTTTTTTATTATTTTGAACAGGTTCCAGAGCTCTAAGTCTGGGAAGATCTACCTCCATAGCGACATCCGCCTGCTCTTTTCCAGGAAGTCCATGGAGGTGGACAGCGGTGCTGCCTACGAGCTCCAGTCCTTCACAGAGTTGCCCATCGACCCGCCGTTCTCTCCTCGCTGCTGAGCCCCGAACCCCCCTTCCCCTCCCTCCTCCACTGGACAGGCCACTACTGAAGCTTAAATCACACGTCAATGCCAGCGATACTCTAACTGTGTGGTTTGTGTCTGAAATAAGGATTTAGGACAACAGCACTCGCCTCCCCGCTGCCCTAAAATCTTAAATTTCACCTCCTCCTTCTGTCACTCAGAAGTGACAAGGGGCGAGGTTATGAACCCGGAAAGCAAAACCTTGCATGATTTTTGGATCAGAGTTACCCTGATTTAGAAGGCCTTATCAAAAGCGGTAAAGAATCCATTAGTCCTGCTGTTGATGTGTTCATTCCCCTCCATCGACCTGGCAGGAAAACCAGTGATTTTGTCGATAAAAAGCAGTTCAACTTAAATGATCTCAGTTCAGTTCAGGCTACCGTTCTCCTGTTTACTCAAATCAAAGATGTTGATTTGACTTTTACTTGACTAATTGAATAAGTGTTAAAAATCTGATTTTTTTTTTTTCCCTTTCATAAATGCAATACCAAGGCCCCTTTTAAAAGTAAAGGGAGTGACCTGAAGGGTGAACTTGACCTTGTGGATCCTGTGATTTTTGTGCTTGTAGCGGAGGAGGAGGAGGATGTGCATGTGGAAGAGGGCGAACAGGAGAGACCGCACTGCAACACCGTCCTTGTCTAAAAGAACAAAAAACACATACCACGGACCATGTAAGAAGTCGAACATGCAATCAAGCTCAATTCATACGAAACGCAGCGAAGCGGAGCGTCAGAAGTGCACTGTGGATTTTTTTTCTCTCATAACTGGAAACGAAAGAAAATAGTAATATTCTAATACTTTTGTACTGTTACAGAACCACTTTATCGGAAGTGTTGCAATAGAAAAAAAGTAACCTTAGTTTTTAGTGTTTACACATTCACCTTCAGTTTTACTCATCATCAGTTTTATTTAATATTTAAATTAATATTTCAGTTACTACTTGTGGCGTCTGTCATGCTCAGATGATGTAGTGCAAACTGTATATCATAGTATGTATTTTTGACATTAATATTCAAATATGGAAAAAAAAAAATATCTATATATATCTTCTAAAGCAAACTGGAACTCTGCTCATCTCTTTTGTGTTTTGAATTTCCCGACTGTGCTTCTTCATCACCACACACACACACGCAAACACACACACACACACACACAGGATCAAGATGTCACAACTGCATGAAAATAATAACCTGTAGCGATTTAAATCTCAAAGACTTGTTAAAGGTTGGAGAAATTAATTAGGCAGCTGGTTTTCTGCTGAGTCCGGCATTGACCAGTAGTTCTAGGTGATGATGTAATACTATTGGTTTTATTTCAGATCCATCACAGACATTCAGACTTACACATTTTGTAGGTGGATATATCAGGTCCATAAATATTGAGACATCAACACAATTATCTTCTTTTTTGGCTCTATACACCGTAGTGGTGTATAGAGCCAAATTCCAGACCTCAGGCCGTAATTGACTGCAGAGGATTTGCAGCCTGCAAGTATTAAACAATGAAAAGTTTGATTTATGATTCTTTAGTTTATCCCTTTACTTTTGGTCCCTTAAAAAGTGGGAGGCACATATAGAAAGTGTTGTAATTCCTACACCGTTCACCTGATTAGGATGTAAATGCCCTCAAATTAAAGCTGTTTGATTCATTTCAAATCCATTGTAGTGGTGTATAGAGCCAAAAAGAAGAGGAATTGTGTCACTGTCCCAATATTTATGGACCTAACCGTATGTATGTAAATGCATCGTGTTGAAGAATGTACAAATTCAGGATTTAAATATTTTTATCAAAAAGGGAAATAGACCATTTAGGTAAAAGCTTTACGATCTGAATGAATGAAGCTTTATTGACCGTGATCAATGCTAAAAATGCCAACAAGCCTAAAAAATGGATTCAGACTACTTGCCAAGCAATCTGGTGCAATGCAGCTCTAACTTGTCCCTTTACACTTCACACTCAAGACTCGGGCATGTGACTATGTTGATTCTCCAGTCACAACTCTTCTGATAATTGTAAAAATATTCAGTACTGGTCTTTTTTTTTTTAATACTATTTTATTTACAGCTTTTGGGACAGCAAATGAGGTGAGCCTACTCTTTCTGAACTGCTCTAGGATCTTATTCGTCTCCTGACATGCTATGGATTTAGTTGGCAGTACATGCGGAGGTGTTCTCTTTCACTGGATTTAGTTATGCTGAGTAATCATTATATACGGAATTGCTGACCAATGATGCAAAAACAAAAGGAAAAAAAAAATCCTGCCCACTATACTGTTATAGCGCTTGACCATGAAATCTAAAATAACTCCATCACATTATGCTACAAAACAAGGACGACGCAGCAGTTAAACATTTGTGCAAAACTATTTTATTTACAAAACAAAATGGCATAGAGTGACAGCAGACCAGCCACATACATGCACAGCTCAGACGGATGTAGCACTAGCTTAGATTTTTCACGTCACAGGTAAACTTTGTCCAGTCGGCAAGATCCCTGGAAAAGCATCTACACGCAGCCCAGGACAATTTTAAGATAAAACTACTTTCACTTACATTTCACCCCCAAATTTGAACACAATTTATTGGACTCTTTGTTCCCAGTGTTACAAGCCGCTCCCAGTAAACATTTTATTTGACAATAGATCTTTTATTTTATTTTACTCGCAGCACCACGACTGGTCCCTACTGACAGCTTTAGCTTTAGCTTTCATGTCCTGTTTACTACCGCCAACAAGCGTGAGGATGCCTCATTCATGGCAACTTGGAACTAGAAACTTTAACCAAAAAGGAGATGACGACTACATCACCCCCCCGAGGCTAAAATACCTGGCACAACACGAACAGTGCAAACTTTTTTTTTTGAACACAAGTTTCAAGATATTTTGAATGAATCATCACTTGCCGTCCCGAGGATTTTTCACTGCATCCAAGCTTTTAAGCATGTTTAAATGTCTGTTCAGTGCGCCGTAATGAAGTCAAATTAAAGCCCAGACACGTTTGCCTTTGGGAACCCTGCAACACACAACACGTCGACCCCCTCCCCCCTCCCATGTTTCACAATCAATGTCACCAAAACTGAGCTTGGCCTCTGGGTTATATACTATACTCAGTCACTCAAGCATATTGACAGCATAATTCAGAATGAGGATATACAGTGAATGATACAAATTTGATGTTCAACGTACTAAAAAGACTGACATCTGCCGCTGTGTCAAACAAAAGCAAAAACAAGCGCGCGCACACAAATGTACACAGTGGAATCCTGACTATACCAAAAGCCCTCCAATCACACCAAGATGCACCTTTTGCGTCATGCCCCCCTCTCTAACACCAGAGTATTGATCGTCCATCACTGCACAGAAGAGACACAGTCTGTTTGTCACATTCACACTTTGATTTCCTGTCTTTCAGTGTATCTTATACAGAAGTAATGAAAAACAAAAACAGTATTTAAAAAGGGACCATGGATGGTTAAGAGGACAGTGACAGACAGACAGAAAGTGGAGTGAATAGTAAAATGAACAAGATTTGAAAAGTATCAGTTCACTGAGCAAAAAGACGTGGGATCTTGTCGAGTTGGGTCGAGGAAGCTGAGAATGGGGCAGAGGCGGGGAACAGGTGGAACTGTGGGAAGAGGGGGCAGAAGAGTTAGTGTTACAGCTCCGGGGACTTGAGGGGACAGGTTTAGGTTTTGGGTTTGGGAGGTGCTGCAGGGAGATGTCACCGTGGCATCAGCCTGCCAGTTTACTGGCCACCAGAGAGGGTTTCCTTTGGGGCAGGTCCTGGGGGGTGGGGATGTGGTCGCCCGTGATCTCGGTCTTCTCTGGTGCAGCAGCTGTTGGCAACTGTTTGTTCTTGATTTTTGCTTTAGCCATGTTGTAGTCGCCAGAGTCAAAATACTTTTGCTGTAGAGAGACAAAGGGAAAATTCAAATGTCACGGTTGCACAAGAAATCCACTGTATCTTCAACACAAGCAGGTTTGCTGATATTTTATCTAGTTTGAAAAGCAATGCATACAATCTAATTATAAGTAATAAGTCTGGTAAGCAGACATTTATTTCCTCAAACAGGATTAACTAAAACTAAACCATGACCATAAAACTGACTTATATCACCACATGGCAATAAAACTGTCCTCTGGTGAAGCCAGACTATGCAGCAGACAAACAAAAGATAACTCACCCCCTTTTGGAGCCGTTTGCGGAGCAGATCAGAGCCTCCAGGTTTATTCCCTAAGTGTGGGTATCGGACTTTCAGTTTAGCCTCCTCTGCCTTTTCAGGACTGATCACCTTGTCCTGAACCTCCTGAAAACAAGCACAAGCAATGAGACACTGAGTGAGAAACTGCACAGATAATGTACATAAGTACTGAAATAATCATCAGAGGCCAGAACGCGGGAGAGAAACGACCTGTTTATGAACTTAGTCATGCATTTCCCACAGTCTTATATACAGAAATAAGATCTACACAACAAAATACTGCCTGTCCAGATATTCAACCATCTGCTCTCTTAAACAGGAAATGTTTTACTGTTTCCAAAAATTGACTAAATCAAAATAGTTGATGATTCATTTAGTTGTTTACTTTTCATGAGCCCAGATAAACAACCAGTGTGCAGCTTTATATCCCGATATGGCCTAAAAATGTCGAGATTATATTTATACACCATGTCACTCAGCCTTAGGGGGTCACTTTTATCGTGATATAACATAAATATTGAATTATATATCGTGACAAGACTTAAATAAAAATATCCAAAAGAGTGGGCATTGATATTGTTTTGATACCAGTGATCAGAGGTGATTGGTTTGAGAAGACAGAAAGGTCAGAAATAACTAAATTAGCCACGCCCAACCAAAACTCTGAACAACATTTACAACATGTCAACTGTATCAACTAGAAATATAGCGGTATCAGCATTTAATGGCTTAATTTGTATTAATGAATATCTGCTGATATGACTACACCAGAAGGCTATATAGGCTGCTATCTGCTTCTATGCTGGTGCCCTCGATAACTATTTTTTTAAACATTTATTTATTTTGCTCAAGATAGAAAAACATATATACATCTGCAGTAACATGAGTATGAAAAATATTATGTTAATTCTACTACAAGAGACTAAATGACCTCTGCAGTTGGATGCAGGGAAATGTATATTGGTATTGGTTATCGGCCCAAGCGCTCCCCATATATCGGCATATCTGCAAAAAGTCCAATGCATCCCTAAAAACAAGAATTTGTGACAACAGTATGTCAGAACATACAATATTGATCACAGAGCACATTCAGTTGCAAATTAGCTTGGCTGTGTGGCTCTAATAGACTCTGGAATCGGCTGAGATTATCTGCAACCAGTCGGTGTGAGCGCTGGCAGCACTAGCATACTGGTACAGTAATAAGGCTTCAGCCTTCAGGGCCACAGTACAGGCATTTACTGCTAACGTTAGCTGCTGAGCTAACAGTCTGCTTAGCACAAATGAATGTGTGAATGTCATGACAGTTAGCTTACAGATGCTGAGCTAACATTAGCACACAGAACCGCTGACAATTCCACCAAACATCCAAAACACGCGATGTCGACAACAAAATCGCCTAAACAGCGAGACCGTTACACAATATTTTACATGTGTTTGAGAAATGAACAAGGCTTTGTGACTGGTATTGGGTGATATGTAAAAAAATAACGAGCGCGGGACGAAGAAGCTAACGCTATTTAGCGTAGCGTTAGCCATAACAAAGTCAATGGTGCCTTCGCACATTTACCTTCTCGTCCACTGAAGTCTCCTCCACCGGCTGCGCTTCGTCGTTGAGCACCGACATTTCTAATGTGTCGTTATCTCCTCAGACCAGAGAATGGTTCACCAGTCGGGACGAACGATCCACAGAAATCCCCAGAATTCTAGCTTTTCCCTTCCCATACGAATGCTGCTGACGCTGCCGTGCGCTCTCTCTCCAGGGTCCCGCACAAGAAATATACGTCACATGCGGAGTCACCACCGGGCGCGCTCACACGCGGGCACTCTCGCCACGCAGGCGCGCGCCCGCTCAGTGCTGAGATTGGATCTTGATTGCGTCATAACTCGATCAGCTGTTGTCCAGCGGTTTTTTTCCCCCTCAGGTGGACGGCCTACTTTCTTCTATAATCCTAACTCCTCACTTTTTAAATACTTTTACTTAAACAACTTAAGTACATTTAGACCAGAAATTTACTTTTGAAAAAGTACTTAAAAAGTACTTTTTAAGTACGGTAAATGTCATATACTTAAAGACTTTTACTTAAGTAATATTATAAAAAAAGTGATTTCAACTTCTACCAAAGTAATTTTCCGGTAAGATACTTTTACTCAAGTATCATGTACTTTACTCAGACTGCAAAATTAAACCTGACTTTAATCTCAGATTCTAGAACTCTGACTTTAATCTCAGAAGTCACGCTATTATATACATACATATATACACACGTATATTTACATATATGTATATATATACATATACGAAGTAATATATATAAAAAAATTTTTCGTATGATATAATGTAGCACAACATTTCAGAAAATTTCAGAATTAATGTCCTGTGTTACGTTTAGGCCTGCGGTTGGGTCTCTGCTACAAACACTGCTTTAAATTGTCTAACATACAACTAAAATTGGATCAGAGTAAATTTTACTAATTTATTTAATTAAACTTGGTAATCTTTGTGCTCAATTTTATTAATTTTAGTCACCTTATTTGTTAATTTTCTTTATTTCTCCCTTCTTTCCTACAGTATGTCCCTGTTGTCTGACACCCAATGCCCAATCTGCTGTATGTTTGCATTGTGTCTGTACATGGAGACAAAACAAACATCCACTTTCACACTCACACCTAATCAATTCAGAGTGTTCAATAGCCTAATCCTTTTTGCAACATGCGTTAGTTAATCTGTCAAAACAGTTAAACAGTTGCTTGGACTGATACCGATCACCCGCTCATCGTTAATTAACTCTGAAGAGTTTTAATTAAGCTTTTTTGGAAACTGGGTCATGTTTCTTTTTTTGTTGAACCCCCCCCCCCCCCCCCCAAAAAAAACTACCCCCTTACAATTTTAAAGCCTCCTCAGTGGTTTGACTCTGGTGAAAATCCTGCCAAATGCACTTTTAAGAAGAACAACAAAAGAAAACACAAACACATTGTTGGTGTATTACTGAGGCATGAGCGCCAGGTGGCGCACTTGCCAATGAGCAGCAGCGGTAGCAGTTTGATTGGCTGCTGAATCATTTCATCCATCGTACCCAGAATGCAAAGTGAGACGCCGAAACCTCGGCAGCAGCAGGAGTAGGAGCAGGAGCAGGAGCCTGGAGCGGTACAGGTTATCATGGCGATAAGATAAAAAAGAGTCACCTCTTCCACTACTAGTCACACAACAATAACAACAACAACAACAACAACACCACAGAGCTCCGGAGCAGAGCCGGGACGTTAAAGCACGTTTGTCCCCACAGTGAGCGGAGAGAACCGGGGACACCGTAGCAATGGCAGCGTCGGAGCTCTTCACAAAGGTAAAAACAAGCGTGTGGTGCTAGCAAGGGAGGCTAAATAAATAAACGTCCCTGTAGCGTTTTTTTTTTACAGAATGTCTTCCTTTCATGTTGTGGCGGTTATTTTGACAACGAACAGGAACAGAGATTATTCGCGAGGGAACGTCTCTCTCTGTGTGTGTGTGTGTAAATGACAGCATGGGTTTGGTGACGCCGGCTGTAAATGAATGAAAACGGCTGTGGAATAATCTGCTGTTGTATATGATATATATATATGTGTGTGTGTGTGTGTGTGTGTGTGTAGACGTAAGGTGGGCGCTGAGATGCTGCAGCTGACACAAAGATTACCTCGGTGTTGTCCTCACATCAGCCCTCCGCATCTCTCTCTCACACTAAGAAATAAACCCAGCGTTATTATTATTATCATTATTATCAGTAGTATTATGAATGTTTTTTTCTGTTGTGTTCTTGTCATCTGTCGTCTTTCCTCTGGCCTTCATGTTTCACATCACCCGTTCACTAGCTCCGGGGTTGGGGGTGATGCAAAGGCGGTGCCAGCCGTCGCGGTTTAACAATAACGCCGCCTTTTAAATCACAATATTTGGCTTCGGCTCAAACCTGCGTGTGCATCTCCACGTCAATGTGTGAATTATTTAATATTGAACAAGGAATCGTTTAAATCAGTTATGTGCGTCGTGGAGCCGAGTCCTTGGGTACCGTTCACAGATGCTGTGTGCAGCATCCGGACAGTGTAGCATCATCACCATCATCATCCCTCCTGTTAACATCCGGGATGTTTGGACCAGCGGAGGCCCTGAAGCCTCAGCTTGTGTGTGTGTGTGTGTGTGTGTGTGTTCCCAGTGCTCACTGAGGAGAATATGACACTGCTGCTGAACAGGCCCACTGTACTGAAGACTTACAAGGTCATCAGTATTCTTGCTGCTGCTGCTATTGTAAAAATGTCTATGGAATATCCACACTCTCTGTATTTATTACCTCATTCTGACATTTTTCTGGCATGAACACTGACCTTGTTGGGACCAGTAGTCCTTACGGAGACTACTAAAGATAGGCAGATGGTTGCGTTTAGGTCTGAGATTTATGATTAGGTTCAAGTTAGGGCTTCCAAATGAATGGAAGTCAATGCAGAGTCCTTTAAATGATAGCTGTGCAAACTGTGTGTGTGTGTGTGGAGGGTGATGAGTCACCCACCATTCAGCTTGAATAACAAAAAATATACGACTTTTTCATCTTCTGTCTGAGCTGCCACTGGGGCTCAAGGATTGGGGGAGTCTGACAGAGACTGTAGGAAAGGGTGATATGACCAAATATATTAATATAACAAAAAAAACTAGAAAAGCACTCGGAGAGTGCAGACCTCCGCCAAGGCAGCTCAGCCCCCCACAAAATAGCGATAAAAAAAGTGATAACGGATCTACGGATCACGCCCAAAATGTAATCACTTGTTGCTGGTTTCATTGCTGACATTTCATGAAATTTTCATCCAAATCCGTCTGCGACTTTTCAAGTTATGTTGCTAACAGACAGACAAACAAACAAACTCCGGCGAAAACAAAGTCGATATCCCTAACTATCACAATAAATATCGTATAGTTAAAAACTGAGTTTTGCACCCAAGTTTAAATTGAAGACAAAGTACATTGTAGTTTTGTGGCTGAACATTGAATAATCTAATATGCAATTATTTTTGACTGAAATAAGATTTGCGATATTTGAGGGAATGGTCATTTTTACATAATTAGGGTCCGAGCACAAGGGAAACTGAAGTAGTTCCTATTCTTCTTCTTATTCCCTCAAATAAATTGCGTTTTTGAGGCCTTTAGGAAAGTTGAAAAACACTTTCATCTGGTGATTTTTTTTTAAATGTTTCATGTATATGAATGAAAGGTGGTACACATGTATCATGTCACGTTGGCCCATAAAGTCAATATGGACTTTGCTGTAAGTCCAACAGGAAGGCTGCCAACTTGGGTTAAACAGCCATTTTTAGTCTCTATTTTAAATGATTACTATGAGATATCTGAGCATCCTTCTGTAGAATATGATGTGTATAGGTCAGGACAATCTTTGATTTAAAATAGTAATTTGACACACATTTTGGCTTCAAGAAATATTGTACTTCCTGTGATTTGAAATTTGCAGTAAGCTAACAATTCAATACAATTAATTGATCAGCCCTAATACACAGTGTGTTATTTCTACCTCTAGGGGTCACTTGAAACAATAACAGAAGATCTAATTTTTATGGTGATGTGAAGCAAGCGTGGATTCAATGGAATTGTTGTCCTTTGAGAGCATTAGTGATGAATCACACAATAAAAAGCTAAAACAAAAGACAACACACTGGCTGACAAGCAGTACATAATTTTTCCTTCCTCTCGCTGATGTGTCATAGGTGCTCTGTCTTTGAAATCTTTGAAGTTGATACACAGGAGCATCATAGAAGAGAACACAGGAGAGTTGAGTGTGTGTCTACAGTGTGACCTTCATCATCTCACAATAACACTGACAGTAAAGTGGATGATGTCATAAAAAAGATGACCAAAATGAAGCAGTCTGGTACCTTGAATATAAATACGACTTTCTATGGGTAAGAGAGCCCGAAAATATTTGGCTGATGTAAGTACTCACATTTAAAAAAACAAAACAAAATAACAATGTCATTAATCTTGGATTTTTTTTATTTTTAATACAGAAATGTTACATATTGGTTTTAAATGTTCATTATCAGAAAGTGACAAACCGAACCATTAATCTGAGGCAAAAAACTTTTATACCAATTATGGGTTCTGTAGCAAAGCATAAATAATTTTGACAATGATTGAACCATTGAAAATTCTATAATGATACAGTATATTGCGATTTAGCTTTTTAAAGTTGAGCATCACTTTAATACTTAGTGTAATAGCATTGAGATTTGTTAGATAATTATCACATGACACTATCAAAATATTAATACTGCATCATCTAATGCAAGGTTGAGAATTAAAATCTATCTATTCAATAAATCTATTGTTTCAAACGTATTTGTATGTTTTTTGTTTTTTTTTAATTGCGACTGGAATTAGGGCTGCAATGATTATTCGATTGTTAATCGATTTCTGAATGGTCAACTATTTCGCCTTTTGAGCTTCTTAAATGTGTATATTTTTTAGTTTTTAATTCTCCATATAACAAAGAAATTATTAAAACGGAATAATTTTGGCTTGTGGACAAAAACGATACATTTGAGAACATCAACTGTTGCCAGGTTTGTTAAACACCGATCAATCATTTTTCTGACATTTTTACAGAACAAACATGTAATCAACAGATTAATCGATTATGAATATAATCCTATTTAATTCTAAATTATCATCTTGGACTTGAGGAACTTATGATCTTCATGGTTTACCAATCAATTAGTGGATCAAACAATACTCCTTTCTGTCAGATATTATCTATCTCTCTATAAAGCGTCTGTGACAGGCATATCTCGCTGTTAGTCAGATCGCCCTAAGACTTTGGATATGGGTTGAACATGGCCTGATGGTGTGCATCCTTGATTTTCACATTTTTTGGAGTAATTTTCATTTTCATTGATTTATCACATTACACCAGGCAGGCAGCAGCTCATCAGCAGCAGCTGTGCTGTCTGTAGCGGGGAGGTGGGAGTGAAGAGGCTGTCCTTACAGTGGGTGAGACATTTTCACACAGTTCACTGCAGAACATGGTGTTATACTGAAACGACGTATTCGGTGTCCATTCACCAATATGCAAGCATAGATTTATTAAGCATTAGCATGCTACTATTTTGTGGCCAACTTAGCAAACCTGTTTCCAAAGGTAAGCTAGCGAGGCTATGATTAGCATTAGTGTAGGGCTAACATAATACAAACACTATGCAACCTCATTAGGCACAACGCAATATTTTAAATTTTTGATTAGCATTAGCGTAGCTAGCTGTTGTGACTCTCAGCCACCTTAGCTTCCTTATCATGCATTACCATAGCTGAAAAATCTTCTTCAGCTCCCACTATAGGAATACATACTTCCTACGGGCACTGCACTAGTGCTACATAAAACAGGTTTCTTTAATTAATTAATTAATTAATTAATGTATTAATTAATTAATGATTAACTTAAATGAATTAAAAATGCTTAAGAAACCACATAAAACAGACTGGACTTACCAGTGTGTATTGTGAAAATAATTAGATTCAGCCCTATATGTTAAAGACAAACAAGGGTTTCTTCCTGCCCTCATTCACGTAAAAACAACAAACAAAATGTATTGAATTTGGCTGGTCTTGCCTCTGCCAGCTGGATTTGGTTTGTTGCCACATATGAATCTGTCCACTTTGTTCTATAGAAGTGTTGTTGTGTGTCATATGGTTTGACTTTCAAAGAAATAATGGTGTATGTGTGTCAGTGTGGCGAGGAAACCCTAAAGTTAGTCCCCACCTTTTGAATGGTAGAGTCTGTTTTAGAAGTCAGCGTCTGATGTCAGACCCCTCTCTGTGACTTATTTTTCCGACACAGTGGTAGAAAACACAGTGTGTCCTTTGTGTGTATGAGTCAGCTTTATAGAAGTGTACTGAGTGGGACTGAGCTGTGTGGTTAACACCAGCAAACGTACACAAATGCACAGAGCAAGACATTCTGCGCCGTTTTGACTTCAAGGCTAAGATAAAGTGGGAGCCAAAAACGATAGTTAGAGGTGGTGATTGAGCAGAAACCAGTGCTGGTGAGAGAAGAAGCAGAGGCAAGGGAGAGGGGAGGATATTCTCCTTGAAATAGAAGTGGGATATTGCTCCATTAGACTCATGACTCAGAGTTGGAAAGGCTTTTCCAGGCTCCAGTTTCAAAAAACATACATGTTTCCTTGAACCACGATTAGAGCATGTGCTGTATTTTAAGTATCACATGACTCAGGGTGAATTCATTGATGAACCTCAGCTGAGAAGAAAATCTGCAGATTATGATGTAGGAGATCGAAAAATCTAATGGCTTGCCTCTAGTTGCACCTCAACATGCCACAATTGGAGAGTTCATCCATTTATTTATTTGGTGAAAACAAGCGTGGACAATAACATTCACACTTACTTTTACTAATATTATTATTTTACTTATTCATAGATTTATACAATTTTATTTATTTTCTTTGTTGCTGATGTTTATGTGAGTTATGCTCATTTAATTCCTTCTGGTTTTAGTTCTTCTTTGTCAAGCAATTTATACACAAATGATCATTACATCATGTTATCCAGGGCTGTTGTTAGTGATATAGTCACTTCTGGTCAATATTTCTGTTTAATGGATTTAAAATATGAAAGAGCATTACCATCATAATGTTAACTTTTATAATGTAATGCTGGGATGAGACTTCAAAGATTTGTTTCTTATGTGAATGTATTACATAAATCGGTGAAGTTGTATGTTGCATCTGAATATCCCTCACCTTTCTATTCCAAGTTGTCTGGTTTCCTCACACATTCCAAAAACCTGCTGGTTTGGGGATTAGGCAAATTGGACACTCTACATTGACTGTAGGTGTGAGTGTGAGCGTAAAGCCCAATTTATACTCCTGCGTAAAGTGCTCTGCGTAGCTACGCAGAGTCCTCTGCGTCGACGCAGAACCTGTCGAAGAGCCTCTGCGTCGTCTCCGGGTGCACGGAATATTTTTTAAGTGTCCGTCACTCCGTCAAGGGACTACGGAGACGGCAAGAGCTGCGATTGGTCCTCAGGACAGGCCGAGCTAAGCTGCTCTGTGCCGGCTCTCAGTGCGCTCCGGGCGTCCTGACAGAGGCGGAGCTGATCCCCGCCGATAACGCCGCTGCCGAACTATAAATACGTCATATCTTAACACACACAGCACATGTTTAGACTCTAAATGGCCAATTTCTCGCCTCAAATTATCTTAAAACTGCGTTCCGTGACACAGAAAAGTGAGAAACGGCCACTTTTTCAACAACAACAGTCTTTCTCTCTCTTTCTTTCTCGGACGCCATTGCTCACTGTAGCCAGAAGCACAACAACCTTGCGCAGCGACCCCTACTGATCGGGCGGGAAATTGCAGCGAGTGTCCGTCACCACGACGCAGAAGTATAAATGCTCGAGGCGTCTCCGTGGTGACGCAGACGGATAACGCATATGCAGTCGGAGAAGTATAATGTGGCCTTGAGAGTGGATGGTTGTTTGTCTCTATATGTGACCCTGTGATGGACTGTTGACCTGTCCAGACTGTCTTCTTTTGTTTCCTTTCCCACCTAACCCTGTTCTCTGTATCCTCCTCTCTCACACCAACTAACTTCATGTCCTCTTTCACTACATCCATAAATGTTCTCTTTTGGTCTTCCTCTAGACCTCCTGCAGTTCCAACCCCAGCATCCTTCTACGAATATATTCAATATCCCTCCTCTGTACATGACCAAACCATCTCATTCTGGCCTCTCTGACCTTATCTCCAAAACATCTAGCATGTGCTGTTCCTCTGATTAACTAATTCCTGATCCTATCCATCTCTGTCACTCCCAAAGAGAACCTCAACATCTTCATCTCTGCTACCTCCGGCTCTGCTTAACTGTCTTTTCCTCAGTGCCACTGTCTCTAGAGTACCATACAGCTGGTCTCAGCACTGTCTTGTATATCTTTCCTTTCATTCTGGCTGATACTCTTTTATCACATTATTACCCTTGACATTTTTCTCCACCCGTTCCAACCAGGGATTGTCACCAGCGTGACCCTCATGTGGAGGATACAGCATTAGAAGATGAATGAATGACTGAAAGAATGAATAAATCACAGCATTTGCAATTTGCTAATTCCTTGTTTCACGTTGCAGTTTTGATTTTGACATGATGTTTAATGCTCATTTTAATATTAACTAGACTGTCAGTATGTTGCTGTGTATCTATGAAGAACTGTTGGTTCCCTCTGATGGAACAAAGGAAACACACCCATGGTTTTTACTACTGCAACAACCTACACATTTCTCTTCATTATCTGCACAGAAATGAGAGTGATAGAAAACATTACTGAATTCATAAAGACGAGAGACAGTTGTGGATTTTGAGGCGTAATGGATCGTCCACTAATTGGAAGGTCAGTGGTAATGTGCCTCCTCCGGTCCACGTGTTGATTTGTCCTTCAGCAAATGACCAATAAACCTCAAAGTGTCCTACAGGCTGTACCATCAGAGTATTTGTGTGAGTTAAGGGCTGCGAGTGATCGATTAGAACATAAAAATTCTATATTAACCGCAGTGAATGAAGTGAAAGGTTCTCATGATGATGCCTATACCGTTTCAATCCAAGAGAGAGAGAGTGCTTTATAGTTGTGGTTTTCTTTTAAATAAATTAAATTGCTTGAGTTAAAATTACACTGAGGTGTAATGACCCGACAGTAAAAGTAGAGTTTTGAATGACTAAATCAAATGTTGATGTAAGCTCAGTGTCCACTAATCGCACGGTAGATGGTTGCTCTTAAGGTTGTATTCATAAACGAAACCTCACCAGATAAACACAGCGTCATTACAGAGTCTTGTATTTGACAAACTCCATGTGATATCTGCATACATTTTGTATTATAGCTTTATCACGTGTCAAAGAGTGGACCATTCTTGCTTTGTTTACTCGAAGTGTCAGATTTTAGGTTATCTAAAACCAGCGATTCATTTTCTTCTTCTCAGATCCAATTTGGAGCATGTGCATTAGATTACTGTCATAATCCGGTTAGCATAATTGCACTGTCATCAGGCCAGTAGTCATTGCCTTGTCTAACAACGTACGGACAGAGCGTAGGACTGAGTCTGCTGAGCTTTTTATGGGAACAGAAATTAAAACAATTGTTACACATATTTCACACAGACATTGAGCTTCTCTAAAACATGAAAGTGTGTGTGTGGATAGTAGCAGGGTTTGGTTTACTGTCACACTCTGACTCGGAGCCATTGGTTGTGCTGTTTGCAGGCTCTGAGAAGTACGTCAGCTTCAGAGCTCATGTGATTGAGGAGGGAAGCCTAGTTATATGATAGACATGAGGGCGTCATCTGTCACAAGGTGAGGAACTTGTCTGCACACAGTGGGATGGTTTCATCCACCAGCGAGTTCTGGATCTCAGCGCTCGATCAGTTAGTGGTTAGGTCTTGTGGCTGGAGGCTTTCAGAAAGAACAGAAGACTCAGACACAGAATGAGCTAGTGGCTTGATAAAGAGACAAGATGAACCAGGAGTTGGAGTATATGCTTGTAAAAGTAGGTTTTTTCTTTGCTTCTTTTAAGTTGTTCAATTTATGTAGCGAGTAGATGTTTTGCTGAGTGTGTGAATGTGTGAAAGAAAAATTAAATGAGAACTGGTTGATCTGTTGAAAGAGAAGCTACTGTGTCTTTTAAACATATACTTTATGCAGTTATTGGACAAGAAGTTTTGGTCTTGAGTTTGGTGCGGAGTCTGATCTAAGAAATCATAGCCACAGGCCAGTCCGGACACACCCTGCTTCTGAATTAAGTAGAAAGTGGTTATGTCACTGAAACCAGCTGGTTGGTATGAGAGATTATAATAAGCAACAAATCATGTTTCATCCTCAACTGAAATAACAGTAGAATATTTGTCAAAATTCAACCAGGGGAAGTCAACTTAAGTGTTGCTGCTATACTTACATGGCTGTGCGCCGCCTGTGGCAGAAGATAATGCTTGTACTGTAGAGATCGTACCGTAAAAAATCTCTAGTTTGGTGTCATGCCAGATATTTTGGGTGTACGAGAGTTAATGTCTCATTCTTGGTTTGGGTTTTCAAAGATGTCTAATTTAAAATATTCCAGTCAAGATTAGTCTAAAATGTATCTGTGGTGGATCTGCATGAATCTTTAGCCATGGTAGTCACTAGTCAAGCATGACGAGCAACCATTTCTGGCCAATGTGAGACAAAAACATGGCAGAAGCTGCTCCATTGAAGTAAGATGTAAGATGACTAAAATGTCATGACATCTAATTCTCTGACTGTCCTAAATAACTGACAGCTGAGTCTGATGCATTTTCCATACAGCATATGCAAACGTTTCCCAAACAGCGTTGTTGAAAACTGGCTTCTGAAGCCTCACTAATACACTTTTTTACAGTGCAAACATATCAATGAAGGGACAATCTCAAACCATGTGCAGATGTGAAACGTTGCATCACACAAGTTCTCCTCTGATAAACACTGTATTTAAGTGATAGTTCAGTGTTTTTGAGGTGTGGTTTTATGTGGCTCTGACACATAGCACCGGCTAACCAGCACACAAGGTAAAACAGCTATTTGCCACTTGACAAAAGACTCTATTAATAAAATATACAGTATTCCTGTTTAAGTCTACACCATCTTAATACTGAATTTTCACAACTAAATCTCCCCTCAACTGAAGTTTATATCAGTTTGCAAACTACTCACTCCCCACATCAAGTCCATAGAGAAAATCGGTGATTTTACATCACAGGATACACAGGATTTTATTAGGTGTGCAATATTATTGGCACGATATCGGCATTGGCTGATATTGCCTGGAAAATGTGTTATCATATATGGGCAAACACACCGATATCTGATATCTGATATGACCACAACAGTAGGCTAAATGAGCTGCTACCTCCTTGACTTCTATGCCAGCGTCCTCTACAACTATTTATTTTGCTCAATGAAGAAAACTTATCTACATCTGCTGTGACACGAGTAGGCCAAAATATTATGTTCATTTCACTACAGAATAGATTAAATGACCTCTGCCGGAAAAACATACAGTATAGTATATTGGTATTGGTATCAGATATCAGCTCCTCATATATCGGCATATCAGATATCGGCAAAAAGTACAATATCATTAGTATAAAAGTATAAGTTTGAAATCCTTAATTTAGGTTAACTGCATTAAATTAAAGGTCCCATATTATACCCTATTTCTCTAAGTTAAACTAGTTCTCTGGTGTCCTAATGAACATGTCTGTGACATGCTTTGGTCAAAATACCATAAGGATGAAGCAGCACAGCAGTTCAATCACCCTGCCAAAACAACCCTGTTCAGAAAGCTCTGTTTAGTAGTATCTCTTTAGGTCCACCTTGAAAAAAAGTAAAACTAAACTTAAGGGACAGGAAATGACATCAGCCACAGAGGCTACTGGGAGCTAACAGCAGTTAGCATTTGGAAAAGTGTTCATTTGCAGGCTCTAGCAGGCAAATTGACGTCATATATAACATGTATCCACTGGACAGATAACTCCTCTGAGGCTGGAAGTTTGTGTAGAACTCTGTGCTGCACTGTGGAGCCAAGAAGAGAACTTTTCGCAGACTTCTGGTTTTCGGATGCCGTTCCCCTCGCCAACACTCTCGCATGTATTACTGACAAAGCGGAGCTCCGTGAGACAACAATTCCAGGAATTTAGCGCATTGTAACGTCCCAATGAGCGCGGAAGTCAACATTACGGGTTTCATCTCCTGTACTTAGACTGATGAGGACCACAAAAACATGAGTGAGTCATCTTTTTTCACAATTTGCCGACTCATAGGGCCTCCAGAGTCCCAAATATAAGGATTTAAATGTTTAAAAAGTTGATTTTGCATAATATGGGACCTTTAATAAACGAGACAGCAGTAGCTCCTATGCAAGTTGCAAGTTAAAAATAATGCTTTTCTCTGTGGGCTTTGGTGCAGGGGAGTGAGCGGTTTACAGAAATTGCTGTCTCGTGGCAACACACTCTGAAGATGTCGTTGGCTTAATCAAGTGAAGAGCTTGTGTCTTACATGAGTCTCCATAGTGACATTTCTTCAAGGGAAGTTGTTGATCACAACACTTCACCTTCGGCATTTTAGGAGTGCATTCTTAAAAGAAAAAAAGAAAATATTTCAAAAATGCACCTGTGAACAAACACTGAAATGATTGTGCCTAATAGGCCGATTATCTGCTTTAAACAAACCAAAAAAATTATAATTTTATTGTGGGCAGCCCATTCTTTTATCACCTACACATGTGATGAGGGGCTGAGCAGCATTACAAACTCCTAGTACAAGACTCTGATCTTTGCCAATCACTGGCACCTCTGCCTGCAGTCATGTTCGGTAACACCTGGGTGTAGTGAATCTCTCAGTGCTTTTGCCAACCAGGCTTTCCACATGCACTGACTGAAATCTCTAGACCTTAGCGTCATGATGTGTCTGCCCAGCTGAGCAGAAAAACAGCAGATTCTCACGAGTGGCATCATGTGACGAGGCCTCTGCACTCTGAGACTCTATTGACTGCTTTACTGGGAATATGTGGGCAAAACACTTTTCACATTCCACTGCAGACGTCCAGACAGTTGCCTCTACCACCCTGTATAGTGTTTTAAGGTTTTAATCTGTTTCCACTTGGTTCCACTGAATTCCTTCCATTGTTCTGTTCAGTCAAAGAACAATATTATTTTGTCAGTTGCTCACAACTGAGGAGAGGATTCCTACAGTTATGCAGTTACATTCAAACCATTGTCAAATGAGTTCAGGCAATGATGATTAAATTATCTAAATTAGGAGCATTTTCCATGTATGATAAGCATTTATCGAGCCTGTTGATGGTTCGATCAGTAGGAGAAAACCCTGTAAGAGTTCAGAGAAGGCACACACACAGCTACCATAACCCTAACTTTAACCCTACAGCTATTCTTTTAAAGACAAACAAGGTCAGTGTTGCACACATGTACGCACACATGCACGCGCATACTAGGGATTGAATGATATGGGATTTTCTATGGCTGATGCAAATCTTTAGAAATCAGTGCAGCCAATGGCCAATAAATGATACACTCATAGAAATTGCTAAGTAGAACCATATAAGGTTTTTCAGCTTGTCCTCATAGGAGATCCCTTTTTGGCTCCAGGTAGAACCAACCCTTTTGGAGGGTTCCACCAAGAACCCATTTAAAATCCTTTATTCGGGAACAGGGTTCTAAAGGGTTCTCTGGATCAAAATGGTTCTTACTGAAACCTTTAGTGTTACCAAGAACCCTTGGAAAACCCTTTCTTCGGGAAAGGGTTTTTCAGAAGCAAATGGTTCCAGGTAGAACCTCAGCCCTTGTAGAAGAACCCTTTTGGAACCCTTATTTCTAAGAGTGTACCAAGTTGTTTTTGGGCTCATATTTTGGCTGTTTTTTTAACCGATGATGCACAAATTGCTTAACTTTCATTACTATTTAGTAGACTATTTATTGAACAGCACTGTCTCGTTACTGTCAGTTAATATCTGCAGTTTGTCAGCTTGTATAGCTTCAATTAAAAAAAAGTAAATATTGAATACTTGAAACATGTAATCAAAAAATAAATTAACATTGTCAATAATCTTTCATACAGTTTTAGTGAACAGCGTTTATCTAGTTTGTTATTGGGTTTATGAAGTTTATGTTCAGACATTAAAACCATCTTGTGTTTATGTTGTGTTTTGTCTATGGTTCACGACCAGAATTAGACAGAAAATATTTGTTGTTGTGTTTGCAGCAGTAGTAGCAGTGGTACCCGATATAATCCATATAATGTGAATGTAATGGAAACTGTGGGTTAGTTGACTGGAATAAGATTAACTAATACTAAAACACTGAGCTTTCCTAATCAGTTCCTGATCCTTTGTCTCAGTTAAACGAGGATTAGCATTTAACCCAACTGTATGTCCGACAATGAAGAGCAACCTTTTCCTGCTGTGAACTGTCCTGCTCTGTAGTGAACTGTCATTTTTCACAACCTTTTAATTATTTTTAATCGTTTGGTCAAAAAAAAATGCCAGAAAATGTTGAAAAATGTGGGCATCAGTGTCCACCAACCAAAAGGATTCCAATTTTGAAGATTTTGAATTAGCCCTAATCTGAATATATTTGGGCAGTGGTCAGTTGGTCAGACATAACATAATCTGGGATGTTTGACAGTATTGATGGTCATGATTTGTTACCTGCAGCCGTAGACCAAAAATATCTTTATTACTTAATTTTCCCAACGTTTCTTATGTGAATCTGTCGACTTACATTGATAGACGTCCAGTACTAAATTGCCAGAATGCCCCTTTTATCTAGAAGTCACCTTAATGTGTCTTTTTTGCTGCCTCTCTGGAGGGCAACAACAGCAGTGAGTTGTATGCTCAAGGTGGGATCACACTGTATACATCGAAGGGCGTCTGTTCTGTTACTGACTGGGTGCAGATTAGAGGAGCTGAGGAATGCGTTGTGTGCATTTTCTCCCAATTGTAATAGTGGATATGCAATGCAATGCATGCATTTGTTTTGTTTTATCTAAATATCCTCTCTGTGCACACAGTTTATATTCACACAAATCCATCATATAGAAATCACATGAGTGATAATAAGAGTGTTAATAAGCAACAAAAATAAGTCCAGAAATGGCACACCTGCAAATAAATTTGGTCAGCTCTGTCTGCTTGAGTTTAGTCATGTCATGTGATCTCTGATGTCACACTGTATTATGTCATCATCCATTTCTCTGTTAGGTAGAGACGAGGCTGCTGTTCTCTGACTCATCAAAATGTTCTCTCCAGTTTTAAAGTGCTCCATCTTATGTTACATGGTGGAGGGTGCCAGTGTGTTTCTTTGTATGTTTGGACTTGACAGGACCAGTAGTCCTCATAGAGACCAGAACCTGGTCCTATTGTGGCAGGTTCTCAAGTTTGGGGCTAAGATTTTAAATGAGGTTAGGTTAAGTTTGAGGTTATGGTTAGGTTTAAGGGTTTGGTTAGGTTTGTCCAAAAGAAAGGAAGTCAATGCAGTTTCCTCAGAAGAGTGTGTGTGTGTGTGTGTGTGTGTGTGTGTGTGTGTGTGTGTGTGTGTGTGTGTGTGTGTGAGCTTTGTATCCCTGTCTTTTCATTAGCTTCTCAATCATCACCAATGAGAATTTCAACTCGTATTCTAATCTAGTTCTAACCTGATTCTTAAATCCAGTCAAAAACTGTCCACAATATTATCACTTGTTCATTATATGAAGTCTAGAATTCAAAATGATCCTCACACACACACACACCTACATCTGTTTCACATGTCAGTAGGTGTCGATGCTGAATTATTTAACACTACAATGTGTGTGTGTGTGATTACCACTGTTTTGCTCAGTAGCACAGTGATGTCTCTAACTCAGTAGTGCTATTTTTAGCTTTCTCCCTCCCTCACCCTCCCTCCCTCTGCCTCTCGCTCCTTTTCCTTGTTGCTAGGAGGCTGCAAGGACCGTCTCCTAAAGGGACCAAAAAAGTGAAACTGACTAATGAAATGGTGGAATGCAGAGGGAGGGAGCAGTTTGCTGTTTCTTTACTTTTTTTATATACCCATTCTAAGAAAACAGTTTGGAGCTGGAGCAACACAAATATGCACATGAGCAGATAAGGGCAGAGTTTTAAATGGAAGTTGCATAAAATTATTTCTGATATAAGGCAGAGGCTGCTGTGAACACTATGCTCTCTTATAAATACATATTATATATACATACACTACAAGTCAGTGATGGTTATTTAACCTCTTAGCATATTTCCTTTCCATATTTCTTACTTTAAATTGCTGCAGTGCCATTCCTATCATCTTAATTTACAATGTAAACAATATATTTTGTTTTAGCTTGGAACCAGACACCACACATTAATAGTGTACTTAAAATCCTAACCCCTTAAAGTGACTGAAGATGAGATATACAGCATTAATTATATTTTCATTGACAGTGTATCTATACAACACAGTTAAGTTAGTTTATAGTTCATATTTTAATGGTCTAACTGAAATAGTTTGTTAGTGTTATTTGTCAGTTGAGGCAGAGATTTTTACTGTTGGAACCTTTGAATTTTAAATGCCAGTGAACTGTTTTCTTTTCATTCATTGTCCATTAAGGATGTTGATATTGACAGATATTTTAGCTGTGTTTATTTGTGTCTATTTAATTTTCGGTTGTGATCTGTGGTTTGATGATACTGACCGTTCCTGTGGGTCTTTTAGTTGTTGCACTCTTACTCTGCAGATGCACATAAACATATTCAGTTTATGTCTTACTAAAGCTCTCTAGCAAAGGTATAAAAGGGATGATTTATTCCTTTAATTTCCTTCTTTCTTCATTAGTTATTATTGGATATGTCTGGAGTTTTGATCTAAGTATTCTTGGGGATGGGGCACTAATAACTAAGAAGGATTTTTTGCTTATTTTTATCGACCACTCTGGTGTTCCCCCCCTTAGATTCCGATGTTGAATTAAACGCTCTCACAGCTCGATTTTATGAACTCAGCATATTTTCTGCTTGCTCGTCTATCCACACAGCCAACGACTTTCCAAGACAGCAGCCACAGAACCAAACTACCCAGCTGCATCTCTTCAGCACTAATTGAGATTCTAAATATACTCTGCTGTGTGAGATGAAGCTTAAATGCTTCCATCACCCGCTGCAGTGATGTTCCTCTCCAAAAATGACTCCTCCTCCAAATCTCATTTTTACAGTGCCCTTGACAATGGCCGACACAATGTCATTGGACTGAAGGTTGATTATGACGAACACTGCTTTGGTAACTTATGAAAGCTGCTTTCAGCGCCAGGCATCAGGCATCAAGCACACCACCACCACCAAGAGTTAAGCCATGTGAACTTGTCAGTGCAATGTAAAGGAATCACTATATGTGCTTAGGAAATATTTACTGTGCCTGTGTGTCTTCAAACATAATATCAGAGAGCATCTTTCTTCTGTCTGTCTCACTCTCTCTGTTTCGCTTCCTTCATTATGACAGCAGAATGAATTGGGATGGGTGATGTAGAGTGAGGAGAGATGCTCCATGAGTAAATCAATTGTGCATGGTCTCCTTCTCTCAGACAAATGTTTATGTTTGAGTACATGTCTATTGTAGGCTGTGTGGACCAATTGTTAAGGAAACCTTCTTTGTGAGGACATTTTGACCTTGTGAGGACATTTTGACTAGTCAAACAACTTTAACAGGCTTTTTGAGGATTAAGACATGGTTTTGTTGTTAGGGTTGGGTTTAGACACTTAGTTGTGATGACTATGGTTAGAGTAATGTGCTAGGGAATGTATTGTGTCAATGCATGTCCACACAAAGGATGCAAAACCAGCGCACATGTGTGTTTATACCTGTTAAGTCTATCAGTAGGATAGGAAACACTGGTGTGTATGGCTGCCCTTACAGACAGTGTCACTAGAGGAATCACAAGGTACCTCGCAATACGATATGCGATACATGGTCCATGATACCAATAATGTTATTTGTGTTTTCTTTGTCAAAAGTTGTGAAGGGTACCAAAAATAAACATAGATCCATATTCTCCTACTTGTTGGTACCCTTCTGTTGAGGTTCCGAGCACAACAGTCTGGCTCAAGGTTTGATGAAGATGATTTAAGGTTGCTGAGTTTTATTTCCGTGTAACTCTTCGTGTAAAATTCTTTGAGGCTGCAGCTGATATTTCACACCATGAATCATATGAGAGACAGAATGAGGGAGTAAGGTGGAGGCTGCGTTTGTGTGGTGAGCATGTCATGATTCAGATGATCGGAAGTGAAGCAGCAGACCAATTTGATTAACAAGCTTCTCTCCTCGTCATACTCCACAATAAGGTCCTGTCATTGACTCTGCGAGACTGTCATCAGCAGTTTATATAACTAACCAGAGAAAAGCCATAAAATTGTTGTTGGTGCTCCTGAAAGGCTATGTGCTCATTGTCATGTGCTTCAGTTATAAGAAGATGACTTTTTATCTGAAACAAAGATGCCTCCTTCATTTCATTTTGAGGAGAAAAAGATGTAGAATTGGGCATAATTGCATCTGTTTTAATGTTTTGTTGTTCAATAGATATGTTCTGGGAGAAGCTAGTCCTGATAACATGAATCAGAGTAGTGGTACAGAGTCAAAAGAGAATGCAACTTTGACCTCAAATTACTTAAAAGATGATTTTGTTATAATGGCTTCTTATTCACAGAGTTAACTAATTGGCTACCAGCCATTTTCAGCACATAAATGCCAAGCGTTTTACAGCATTTTGACTGATTTTCCAAGACCCACAAAACGTTAATCGTCAATGTAAACACAGAAACTACCAAAAGAGTAGCCTCTTCTTTCATCAGACGTCATGAGTAGCGAACGATTGTATATGAATTGACGTTTATAGACGTCATTGGCAGCCAATGAGTTAATAACAATAAGAAGGATAATACATTTTATTTATATAGCACTTTTCATGAACTCAAAGTCGCTTTACATTAAAAGCACAAGAATGACAAAGACAAATAGGTTAAAAACCATGGCCTTGAAGAGGAATGATTTGAATGAGGAAAGGTCAGATTAGTCGGAGATGGAGTTCCAGAGGGTGGGGGCTGCAATGGAGAAGGCTCTGTTTTGTGCTTAATACTGTATATTCCCAACATTTATATATGTGTGTATACATGTATATATATACGTATACACACACCCTTATGGCAAAAGCACAAACGTAATAAACTTGGTACGCTATACTAGTGGGACACAAACACTTACAGTATCTGTAGAATTGAAACTTTTGAACTTTACAGCTGTTGGAACACTAACTTTGATTATACCCATGCTACACACACACAGGCATGTAGTCACTGCACGAGTCTCTGGGTTACTAAGGTTATTTCTTCATTCAGGAGACAGTCATCCGATAAACCCTTAGAAGTCGGGCCTTTCAATGTGTGTGTGTGTGTGTGTGTGTGTGTGTGTGTGTGTGTGTGTGTGTGTGTGTGTGTGTGTGTGTGTGTGTGTGTGTGTGTGTGTGTGTGTGTGTGTGTGTGTGTGTGTGTGTGTGTGTGTGTGTGTGTGTGTGTGTGTGTGTGTGTGTGTGTGTGTGTGTGTGTGTGTGTGTGTGTGTGTGTGTGTGTGTGTGTGTGTGTGTGTGTGTGTGTGTGTGTGTGTGTGTGTGTGTGTGTGTCTGCATTTGTCATGCATACCTTTGTCTGCTGGATTCCTCAGCCATGTGACCGGCAGTGATCATCGCTGTTTTTCCCCTCGTCTGTGATCAGCTGATAACCTCCAGTCACAAGTCTGAAGCTTCATAGTAATGTGTGTGTGTTGCTATTTTATGTAATGACCATAGAACCTCTACAACCGCATTCTGCTGTTTTCTCTTCAGCTACTATTTGTTCAACATTTAATTCCCACAACTTCATTGACCATTAGAAGACATGTGCTCATGATTGTGGAGACACAAAGCCCAGTGTTTCTCCAGGACATTGTGAATTAAATCATAGAGAAAAGTAGTATAAGCAACTCCCCGTCCATTCTCCTGTCAAACATATTCTGCAAAATCAACTTTTTAATCATATAAATCCTTATATTTGAGACTCTGGAGGTCCTATCACTCAGCAAAGTGTGAAAAAAGATGACTCACACATGTTTTTGTGGTCCTCAGTCAAAGTACATGCGCTAAAACACGCGAGAGTGCTGGTGAGGGCAACAGTATCTGAAAACCGGAAGTCTGTGAAGTCTGCGAAAAGTTCTATTCTTGGCTCCACAGTGCAGCACAGAGTCCTACACCAACTTCCAGCCTCAGAGGATTTATCTGTCCAGTGGATACACGTTATATATGACAGCAATGTGCCTGCTAGAGCCTGCAAATGATCACTTTTCCAAATGCTAACTGCTGTTAGTTTCCGGTAGCCTCTGTGGCTGATGTCATTTCCTGTCCCTTAAGTTTCGTTTTAATTTTTTTTTAGGTGGACCTAAAGAGATACTACTAAACTGAGCGTTCTGAACAGGGCTGTTTTGGCAGGGTGATTAAACTGCTGTGGTGCTTCATTCTTATGGTATTTTGACCAAAGCATGTCACAGACATGTTCATTAGGACACCAGGGAACTAGTTTAACTTGGAGAAATAGGGTATAATGTGTCCCCTTTAAATATGCTGACGGTGGAGCAATCCAGTCAATTTATCAATGTTGTAACCTTCTTGGAAAACTCCATGCAGCACTTTATCACAACAGGATTTTCCGTAAAGGAAGCCAAGGAATTGTCAGTAAAGTGTACATCATATATAAAGCCTGCACCCCTGATACTTAGTGTAGTTAAATTTCTGTTTAATACTACTTTTCCTTGAATCATGTTTTAAACCCTGCTATTGTTTTTTTCTCTCAGCGTGCTCGGGTGTGGATCCCTGATGCCGAGGAAGTGTGGAAGTCGGCTGAGCTCGCCAAGGACTACAAAAATGGCGACACCTCTCTGCAGCTCATGCTGGAGGATGGAACGGTGAGATTCTTCCCTTTATTTATTACTTCCTTCATTAGCTCATAGCTCACTTTGAAACCATGTGGACTTTGTTTTACTGCTAATACATACCTTTTCTGACTAACCTAGTTTACTTTACCTGGCCAGCAACTAACAATCACAAACTAGTATTATACAAGAAAGTAAATGCTAGACCAAAATGTATATGCAGCTTGTGGATTTACCATTCATCTTGAAAAGTCTCTGCTTATAGACAAAATCAATGAAGTACCATAAGTAAGTAAAGTTTTATCACTGCAGTGGTATCTCCACTCGCAGTGTGAATACAACCTTCCTCTCACGGTTAAACTGCAGACTGTAACCAATGGAGGACTCCTCTGGTCACGAAAGAACATCAGGGAACTATGGTGGCCTTCATAACCATAGTTACTAAATTTACTATGCTTTTTAAACAGTCAGAGCCAGAAAACCTATTGAAGGATCTATAAAAAATTATTTATGAAAAGGAAACTTGTTCACTGTCAGCTAGGGATGCATGATTTTGGAATTATTGCCAATATCTGGTATGCTGATCTGTGCCCAACTGCAACAGTCATTCAGTCTCTTCTGTAGTATAATTAACACATATTGCATGAGATATACATTTTCTTCATTGTGCAAAAATTAATAAAGGCAAAGAAACAATAGTATGAGAGGCTGCAAGCATAGAAATCGGTAGGTCAGTAGGGCTCTCGATGTATTTGCCGATATTCAGTACTACATTTTAAAACCAATATCAGCTGATACCGATATCGTGATATAATATCAGCTACTGAATTTATGATCTATGGAAGATCAAAGTGGGTATTTCTTTTTTATATTTACCATGTAATCCCAACACAATGTCTGCATCTCTGTTACAACTCCCGTGGTGTGTTTTTTTCCTGATCGTCCCCAGAACATTGAACACAAGCTGGACCCTAAGACGAAGAACCTGCCTTACCTGCGCAACCCTGACATCCTGGTGGGAGAAAATGACCTCACAGCGCTCAGCTACCTCCACGAGCCGGCTGTGCTCCACAACCTCAAAGTCCGCTTCATCGACTCTAAGCTCATCTACACTTACTGCGGTAGGAAGTCGCTCCTGTAACAAAACCGAAACTGTGTGTTGTCAGTTCTTCAACTGAATTTTATGAAATGAAAACAAGCGACACCAACTGTCATTTTTACAGAACATGTATACTACAACTGTGCGATGAAAACATGTGAATATGTTATTGTTATATTTTGAGTGATCCACTACTATACACATGTTTGAGTGTTTGTAATTGTGTTTATGAGACAGCATGGATGATTTTATAGTTCATACGTTTAACACTGATTTCATGTCTGTGACATTTGTTGTATTTATGCTGCAAGTCATTCCTTGTTATTTTTTCGTTCAGCATTCATCTGATGTCCTCTGCCAATATTTTTGCACTGTTATATGAAGCTAATTTAAGGGCCTAAATACATTTATTTTTATTTAATTTTTGGAAAATCTCAACTTGCCACTTGTGTTGGTGTTTGGAATTTATTGTTGGTGGAAAAAAAGTCACTTTATAAGTCAGCTCAGCACAATGTAGGTTTCAGGGTCTCTTTTTATTCACTTTTTAGTTTTGACTAGTGCAGTGCCCGTAGGAAATCTGTATTCCTATAGTGGGAGCTAAAGAAGATTTTTCAGTTATGGTAATGCCTGATAAGGAACATGAAGGCTAACATAATACAAACACTGTGCATGGCTGACAGTCACAACTTCTAGCTACGCAAATGCTAATCGAAAATGAAAACATTTACGTTGTGCCTAATGATGTTGCACAGTGTTTGTATTATGTTAGCCCTACGCTAATGCTAATCATAGCCTCGCTAGCTTACCTTTGGAAACAGGTTCGCCAAGTTAGCCGCAAAGTAGTAGCATGCTAATGCAAAATAAATATAATTGCGTATTGGTGAATGGACACTTCTTTGTTTCAGTATAACACCATGTTCTGCGGTGAACCGTGTGAAAATGTCTCACCCACCGTGAGGACAGCCTCTTCACTCCCACCTCCCTGCTTCAGACAGCGCAGCTGCTGCTGATGAGCCGCTGCCTGCCTGGTGTAGCGTGATAAATCAGCGAAAGTGCAGCATGATTAAAATTCCTCCAAAAAGTTTGAAAATCAAGGATGTACACCATCAGGCCATGCTCAACCCATATCCAAAGTCTTAGGGTGATCTGACTAACGGTCAGCGAGATATGCCTGTCACAGACAGACAGACACACAGACAGACACACAGACGCAACTTGCTTTATAGATAGATGTTTGTTTTTCAACATGTTATTGGTATACTGATTATTATTCGATGTCTGTGTGATACCTGGTGAATGCAGCCCAATCAAGCTGCAGGTGAGGTCATACCTTTTTATATGTGTCACAGGAATCGTTCTGGTGGCCATCAACCCATACGAGACCCTGCAAATCTATGGATCAGATATCATCAATGCCTACAGCGGTCAGAACATGGGAGACATGGACCCACATATCTTCGCTGTGGCAGAGGAGGCTTACAAACAGATGGCCAGGTCTGTGTGTGCGTGTGTGTCAGAGAAAGAGAGAGTGTGTGTGTGTGTTACCTGAGTAGCTCTCGTTCCATTCTCCTTGTTGCTCAGCCCCCCTTCTCCCTTTAGGGTTTGTGGGTCACCACGAGACAGAAATAGCCTCAAAGTGGTCTCACCGTCTCTATTTCTCACTCACTTTGCATACATGCATGTTTTTTTCATCAACATCCATCTAATCGATCATTGTGACCCCTTCTGTGTGTCAGAGGCACAGAAACAAATACTGCAAAAGTGGTGATTTGGTCACTCTTCATTACTTTCAGACTGATTTGGCTTCTTCTTCTTTTTTACTCTATTTTCAAAAATGAGTCAAGCAAACATAACAATATTAAAAGTAACATATAAAGTTTGACACTTGCTCTGATTTAGCCACCATTGTTAAATAAAGGCTCTTTGTGCTAGCAAAACTCGAAGACCCTGGAAGTAACTCCGAGCCGTTCCTCCGAATGTTAGCCTTACCCTGAGGATTTTACAATCATGCTACTTTTACCACAGACATTCATTCTGTCTGCGGTCACCTGACGCTTTTTGTTTAACTTCTCAGGGACGAGAGGAACCAATCAATTATCGTGAGTGGGGAGTCCGGAGCGGGAAAGACGGTATCAGCCAAATATGCCATGAGATACTTTGCCACAGTCAGTGGCGCTGCCAGCGAGGCCAACGTGGAGGAGAAAGTCTTGGCTTCCAATCCCATCATGGAGGTAAGGACTCGATTCTGAGCTTTTAGATGTTTTATTTCACTCACTGAACTCAACTGTACAAACAACATTTACGATTACAGGCGATAACACTTAAAGAAATTAGTTGTGGGTTTGTAGAACAAGATGTGACCTCTTTCACCCGTACTGCTGTCATCAAAGTGAAAGCACTCCTCCCTTATCCTGGCATTTTGTGTAAAGAAATGCTTGCGTTTCATGGTCCAATAACACTACAGTATATTCACAAGCGAGGTTGATTTGTGAATGATATCGTTTGTGGTCCTTCTCTCATCTCTTCTCCTTCTGGCCTCAGGCTTCCCGCTCACTGTGATAATACAGCTCTTATGTGTGTGACTGTGTACTTGTGTATATCCTCCTGCAGAGTCATAGGGACAGGAGGAGCTGGAGCACTCTCCTGTGCACATATGTCACTACCCCCACTTCCATCCCCCAGCACTGCTAACACGAGTCTCCTCCTCTCACCCACCACTTTGACCTCAAGCCAATCAGCAACAAGCTTTCAGAAATGAAAAGAAAGCTTTCATTATATTGCAGTGATGTCACCGCTGCCTTTAAGCCTGGATGCATAGTAGATGTTTGCATCGACCTTTGCTGTATTACAAAACCCAGGAGTGCAGGAGAGAGTTTGTGCTTCTAATTCCTGTTTCATGTGAAAGACACTTTTTCTCCAGTGAATGACAGTTTGGCTTTCAATAAGGACATTAAGTGGTGTTACACACACAATTTAAATGTGTTGAAACCAGTTGATTGTGTAGCTAGCGTCTGTGTGTGTGTGTGTTTGTACGCAGCCTCACCCATCAACAGACAGTCCCCAGTGACACCACTGGTGAGACCTACAGTATATATTGAACCAAGGCTGCTGCCTGCAGATGATTTAACTCCTGTGTGTGGAAGGACAGAGATCCACGAAGTGCTTTGTCCAGTGTGGACCTCCAATAAAGATTGTGGTGTGATTGTGTTATAGAATCAGCTTAATATGAGGATATAGAGAGGGAAAAAAATAGGGATGAGCTGATAAGATATTTGGTATTGGTCCGATACTGGTGAAAATCACTGGATAGGATATCAGACGGATAAAAATATAAAATCCAATACAATTTAAAAAAAAAACTATTATCTCATGCTTTACTATGCACATATCGGTACGGTATCGGTACATACTCTAGTTATATACTAGTTTTTGATATCGGAATCAGTATCAGGCAGGAAAAGTGGTATCATGCCATCCCAAGAAAAAAACGTATATCTATGCATTTATATTATAATATTTGTATGTAGGTACTTCATTATCACTGCACATTATAGCCCCATAACACTTCTTCTTGACAGTTGATGCATTTCACATGTTTACTGTGTCTGGTAAATACCTACTACCATTTACCATTTTGGACCAGTCACCTCAGGTTGGTGGATCAAACCCTGGTAGCATCGTTCCAAAGCTGTAGAAAAATGTTACCTACAGCCTCTCTGCTCAGCATGAAAGTAGAGGTGTGTAAGTACTCAGTGATAAGTACAGTGTTAAAGTGTCCAGTATTTAGTGTGACTTACACACTTGAACAATAACACATTAGCACTTTTGCGCAGTACTGTATCATGAACTGGCTGGATGCTCTGTCATGGAGTCTACTCCTCTGAGTGACTTTTGACTGATGTCTACAGCTTCATATTTACTGGACAATATGACACGGATTTCCTCATCTAACTCTTGATGAAGAAGCCTTTTATCCAAAAGGTTGAACTACTTTTCTTATTCAAGAGCCATATTATTCTTAAAAATAATTTCCACTGTGACATTGGGCCCTTTCGTATTGTAAGTATTGTATGTATTGTAAGTTGTGTTTAGGGCTGCAACTAATGGTTATTTTCATAATCAAGTCATCGGTCATCTGATTATTTTCTCAATAATCATTTGGCCCATAAAATGTCAGAAAATGTTGATCGGTGTTTCTGGAAATGATGATGTTCTCAAATGTCATGACATGGAGAGAAGAAACCAGAAGATTGTTGCAGTCACAGTTTGATTTGTGATGACATTTTAGTTCAGTATTCACATCCCTAACCCCAACCCTTAATAAGGTAATAATAAGAATAATGAATATGAATAGGTCTTTCTTTTAACAATCTCTGATATTAAAAGCTCTTGTGATTTGCTAATTTCACTGTTTCAAATTGCACTTTCAATTACATAATGATCAGTTGTTCAGGCTTAGCATTCATACCCACAGATAAAATTACCACTCACTCGACTGTTGTGGTATTCTGCGACACCTGGAACTACCCCTCGCCAAATATTCAATTTTAAATCAAATTTATTTAAAATAAAACTGAACCTCTGCACCATCTGCGTTGTGTTTCACTTTAAACGCTGTCACCTGAACTGTGTGTTTTTGTGTTTGTCACCCAGGCCATTGGAAATGCAAAGACCACCAGGAATGACAACAGCAGTCGTTTCGGCAAATACATCGAGATTGGCTTCGACCACCGCTACCGCATCATAGGCGCCAACATGAGAACATATCTGCTGGAAAAATCACGAGTGGTCTTTCAGGTGAGCGCACAAATGCACACCACGAGATCACACTTCCATAGTGTTTTTGTTTGTTACATTGACTTAGATTTATTGCATTTCTCACTGCAGTTTCAGAGATAGTTGACCAAGCATGAGTCAGAAGATCTTGATTTGTTATGGCATTTGTCAGTCTCTTTACATTATCTTGTTTCCTTTAAATTATTTTATGTTCGTCTAATTAATAAACATACTGTTTGTTGTGATTAATACAGACAGAATGAAGAAATCAGTTTAAATATAACAGCTGTAGCTACTGATGCCATGTTGTACCAGAATTACTGCTTATACAAAAACCACATTTGTGACTTTAAACTCAATTATGGACTTATTTCAGTAATTACTTGCATCATGTTTTTTGCACCTGGACTTTCCTTTCAGTGAATGAATGACACACAGAAAGTATTAGATATTTACTGTATTACATATTTACATATTATGATACACTGGTCTGTTCTTCCTGTATTAGCTCTTGAAGGCAACAGACAGTCATGTATTTGCATCATGCAGCTCTACAACTGCACTATGACACAGAATATTTTTTTGTTTTTATGTGTTTATATATATTAAGCCCAACTACACGCAAACACATTATATCACTATGCTGGTGACTGGAAATTTTTTACTGACTGTAGAACCGATGCACTTTAAATTTATTGAATTTAAATCGGTTTGTTTGGCAGGGGCAGTGTATATTTCTGCAAATGTACCAGAGTTTGCCAAAAGGCTATTTTTCATCTGCAGTTCCTGGACAGAAAATAAAAACAGCAAGATAAAATATCAGATATGTACAAACGACAATGAAGATAGTATGAACAAAAGACTGCCAACAATCCCGTGAGCAGACAGAATAAAAAAGACAACAATACGATAAATGACAACAAACACAATGAACACCAATGCTGGCTAAGACAAGATGGCCAAGACAGTAGGACCGTAAGGTTGGACAGGACACACTTACTGAAAATATATATTTTAATGTTGGAATGTCTGACTATTGATGAACCACGCACCTGCACACAGTAAATATTTTATCTTTGCCATATAATAATATGTAACATCAGACCACACTAGGCCACATGCTGGACAGGAAATGACTGCTCTCACAGTAGACCTTTCTTTTAGCACTATATATCCACGATATGTCACCAGAACTACATAATCAATACAATACTTTTAATTACTGATCTTAAGAAGATTGCACATTTTCTCTCCCTGCTCCCGTGCAGTCACTGCCTCACTGATTTTCATCAGCTCACTGAGCAAGTCCTGTTATACCCTTGTGTGTGAGCCCCTGTGGGTGTGTTTGCTCACTGGTGGGGCAAGAATGTCTTAAGTAGACAAAGTAAAGGGGTATGTTACTTTTGAACACATGCTCTCTCACTCTCTCTATTGTCATAGGACAACAGTGTTGAGGAATGAGGAAGTTGTTGCAAAGATGTGCTCACTTTCCTACTCGCATTTTTCACATGTTTGTCTCCAGTACCACCCATTTATAGGTGTGTGCGACTGTGTGCATGTGTGTACTGTATGTCGAGGAAAAAGTGAGTCTGGTAAAATGAACATTTTGCATCGGTTACATCTGTTGATTTGCCTTTGAGTAGTAACAAGCAGACACAGTTAATATTCCCTTCATTTTAAACATTTAACCTGTGATAAGAACCTCACAAAATAATTTTTTGTCTGATCAATAACATTCACGTGGTGTATATGAATAAACTGAGTCTACTGCTGGTGGATATGCAGCTTTTCCCTTTACATTGTATCTGCTCCATGTTCTCTTTCAGGCAGATGAGGAGAGGAATTATCATATCTTCTATCAGCTCTGTGCATCATCACATCTGCCTGAGTACAAGACTCTGAATCTGAGTAAGTGTCTCTCCCACACACTCTCTCTCACTCACACACACATTTCATTTTCCCAGAAAACAGATTTTCATGTTTGTCACAATCTGTCATTAATTTCATTGCCAAAATTAACTGAAGTTAAAATGAATAAAAAGTACAGGATAGTGCAGATTTTTCTTGTTACTCTGAGTTGGATTTTCATTCATGGACATTGCCAAGAAATTGAGTTTTAGCACAATTTTTTCATCACTTCCCACAAACATGCACCTACTCCAACATGTGCCATTCATCAGCCTTAAACCAGCAATTTACTAGTCAAACCCACATGTACTAACAAACCTAAGGTTCAAATAACAATCTAATGTTTATTTCCCTGCATTGATGCCTCTCCACAGCATGAAAACTGCCGAGCAGTGAAAATCCATCATCCCTGTGATTTGCTCAGCCAAGCAAAAAGACACTTAATGTTTAATTGCCGTTGTCTCTGATGTTATGTATCCTGGTCAGGGCTATATTTAAACTGCATCGGCACCCGGGGATTTACATGCTGCTTTTCGTAAGATAGAGCCAGCCAGGGTATTAACAACAACGTCCCCCCCTTCCCAAACATCTTAAAAAAAAGAAGAAAAGCTTGACCACAGCAAGGTGTCTGAAGTGCACTGATCACATTTGTTAGTTCCAGCAAATGCATTGAGTCTGTGGTTGAACAGGCTCTCAGTCAGTGCAGTGCACTCCCACTGTGAACTCGCACCTGCTCTTCCTAGTCATGGGACGGACGGACGGACGGACACGAACACACACACACACACACCCCCCCACACACACACACACACACACACACACACACACACACACACACACACACACACACACACACACACACACACACACACACTGCTGGCACTGTCTCTTACAGCAACTCAGTTGGTTCACACACTCACACTCTCTTAAACACACACACACACACACACACACACACACACACACACACACACACACACACACACACACACACACACACACACACACACACACACACACACACACACACACACACACACACACACACACACACACACACAGCTGCTCTCTTTTCCTCTCCTGTTGACTTCCTGGCTCTGTAAATGGTGTGGTTGTTACAGCCATGTCAGTGCCTCTTGTTGCCAGGCAACACGCCATGCCTTAATTCAGTGTGAAGTGTGTTTGAGGAAAGTGATTATGGTAAATGTGACATAGTTGTGTGTGTGCGTGTCTTGTCTTGTCGTGCTTGAAGTTGTACCAACTCTTCTGGCTTAAACACTGACCTTGTCGGGACCAGTGGTCCTCATGGAGACCAAAACCTGGTCCTAACAGACAGAACCTCATTTCTGATGCTAGAGTTAGGCAAATGAATGGAAGTCATTGTGCGTCCCTAAGAAGATAGCATCACAAATGTGTGTGTGTATGTGTGAAAATCAGCTGCTTTCAGACTTCAGACTTTTCTGTGAGTGAGTCAGACTGTGATAATTAGATTGGTGTCATGGTAGTGTAAGTGCCTGTAGAGCCGGATTGTATTTACACCTCATTTGAAGCAGGTGATAATGAGCAAGGGGAAAAATGATCCTCAAGTTAGCTTTTATTTTTGTCTGCTGGTAAAACCTTGCATTCCTTTTCTCTCAGAGCAACCATACTCAATGACTGAGAATGTCAATAAACCCCTTGTTTCCAAGGTGCAGATGCTTTAAAAATAACAGTAAATAAACTAAAATAAGATATTTAACGTGGGATGTGTCGTAGCAATAAGCAGTACCAAGAAGTAAATGATTTTATTACATCATGTTATAATTTAATTCTGTCATAAAAAAAAAAAAAAGAAGAAGATAAAATTGTCATGGTGATGTTTTGCAAATATATTAACGTTGTGTGACTTTCCATCAGGCAGAGCCAACGACTTCCTTTACACAAGACAGGGCCACAGCCCCGTCATCGAAGGTGTGGACGACACCAAGGAGCTCCGCGCCACACGCCATGCCTTCACACTGCTCGGTAACTCACTTCCTTACAAAACACACACACATGCACACACAGACATCTGTCAGTGTTAAAGATGAAGATACTGTATTTGTAACGCAGGAAAAGGTCAAAGTCTACAGTACAGTCAGGTCCATAAATATTGGAACATCAACACAATTCTCTTCTTTTTGGCTCTATACACCACTACAATGGATTTGAAATTAAACGAACAAGATGTGCTTTAACTGCACACTTTCAGCTTTAATTTGAGTAGGTATTTACATCCAAATCAGGTGAACGGTGTAAGAATTACAACACTTTATATATGTGCCTCCCACTTTTTAGGGGATCAAGATGGAAAGCAGTCACTCATTGTTACATCAGTATAAGCTAAGTGTCTGTGTGTTTGTGTGTGTGCATTTGTTGTCTGCAGGTATTAATGAGTCCTATCAGATGGGTCTGTTTCAAGTTTTGGCTGCAATTCTTCATCTTGGAAACGTGGAGATAAAGGACAGAGATTCAGACAGCAGTATCATTGTTGTGAGGATAAAGTTATTTAAATTGGTGTTATTGTATTACCATTGCCATTCTGCTCGATTTCTCCCGGTAATGACTTTAAATCTCATCTTTTTGCTCAGCCCAACAATAAACACCTGATGGCGTTCTGTGAGCTGGTGGGCGTGACCTATCAGGACATGTCTCACTGGCTGTGCCACAGGAAGCTGAAGACTACCTCGGAGACGTACATCAAGCCCCTCCCTCGTCTGCAAGCCACCAACGCCCGCGACGCACTTTCCAAACATATCTACGCGAAGCTCTTCAACTGGATCGTAGAACACGTCAACAAGGCTCTGATCACCAACATCAAACAGCACTCCTTCATTGGCGTCCTTGACATCTACGGGTACATCTGTGATTATTTTCTGATGCATATTGAACCAGTATCAGTTTATGTCATCCGTTTGATAAATTCGTCAATTTATTAAAAGATGTGTATCATCTGCTTTTTCCTCCTTCTCTTCTCAAGGTTTGAGACATTTGAGATCAACAGCTTTGAGCAATTCTGCATCAACTATGCTAATGAGAAACTCCAGCAGCAATTCAACATGGTGAGCAGCATGTCTTATACCTGTGTTGGATGACACGTCATTTCCACAGAGGTGAAATATTAGACTATAATGATTTAACCCACCCACTGTTTGTCTCTGTCTTTGCACAGCACGTGTTCAAGCTGGAGCAGGAGGAGTACATGAGGGAGCAGATTCCCTGGACTCTGATAGACTTTTATGACAACCAGCCCTGCATCAACCTCATAGAAGCCAAGATGGGGATCCTGGACCTGTTGGACGAGGAGTGCAAAGTACTTTTGATTTATTTAAAAAATATATTTAAAGCTGCATTAGGCAGAAACCGTACATAAATTGTTGTGTTTAATGAGCAGGTCATTAAAATATACTATAATTTATATAATATTGCGGCTTCAGTCCTGAGGTCGTTTCATCAGATGGCCAAAGGGATTTTTTTCATCTCTGAATCTCTACTGAAAAAGACACCTGTTTAACTGCGGATATTGTACAATTCTTTTAATTGAATAGGCATTTGTTGCCTATACAGTAGTGTTGAATTTCCCTGTGATTGGTCACTGTCTGCTGTCATCTGTAAGGTTGGTAAACAGACACTTGAGGAGTTGCACAAATCTATCTAGTTCCGTCCCAGATAATTTGATTAAAAAAAATAAAAAAACTCCTCTACAGGTGTGAAGTATTTAGCGTGATCTACCCTTACACTTGAACAATAACACAGCTCTGTTAATACTGGAGTGGTACCTTAATTCATGTTACTGGTAAATCCGGTGTTTGACCTACTATTTCATTTAAAGAAATATCTGCTGTAAAAAAAACATCTATTACGCCAGGTTTATTCAAGACATGCTTGAGCATTACATACACATGTTGCATGAGTTAAACTCATTGACAGCTCACTTATATATAAGAGCAGCTATACGTCACATCACTTAATTCCAAATTCCAATGATCACAGAATTTGTCAGACAGAAACACAATCGTTTCTTTGCTTTGTTTCCAATTTTGCACAGGGAAACTATCGTAGACAGACACAAGGTTATCCGAATGTTGTTTTTAGGGAGCTGTTATCTTGAATAATACAATGTATTTGTTTGTAAAAGCTGAGATAAAACTGGTGCTAATGTTCCATTCAATGTTAGTGTAATGTTTTGGCAGGTGGAGATCACTTTAAACACACAGTCAAAGTTTCTCTATATCTGTACCACAGACATTCATAGCTCAGATAACTAACAGTCTTAACTAATCTACCTGTGGCTCACCTGAAGGTTGTTTTATAGACTGTTGACTTTTGAGGTGGGCCGCAAAGCTCACACTGTAGCAGGGAAATAATCAAAAAATCAAAAAGATGTATGCATGCATTGAGTGACAGGCATAAAAGCAACACATATGAAGTTTAATTTATGTTGTGTTTTTTTTTAACAGGTTTTCTATTATATTTGTCACTGATATGTGCTGTGAATACTATTTTGATTGATTGCTCTGTGTTTTCTCCTCTTGTTTGCCAGATGCCAAAAGGTTCTGACGATTCCTGGGCTCAGAAACTGTACAACACCCATCTGAAAACCTGCTCCCTGTTTGAGAAGCCACGCATGTCCAACCGCGCCTTCATCATCCAACATTTTGCTGACAAGGTGGGCCTGAAGGACGCTGTATTTGTGTCAAGTGTGCATTAATCATAGGCGTGTAATGTCAGTCATTAGTTTGGCACTTTAAATGTCAAAAGTTGTTCTTTTCATATGTAGCTGTTCTGAAAGATTAGTGTTACACTTTTCCTTTTGAGCGACACAGATATTGTTTCAGGACAGGCTGTGGCTGCAGTGGCTGCTGCAGTGCTGGTTTGAGGTATTTTTAGAATTTTTAGCTGCAGGAAATGCTGCTTCTTCTATTGTTATCACCGTTTCCAAGCAAAGAAAAAGGCATTTTCCCATCTGTGAGCATCTATACAAGTCTTATACGTTCTACTGAGGTGTGACAAAGTATAGGAATCACAATACATGGTTATACTTAAATAGGTCAAGGACTCATGTAGGGCTCTTGACATGAGATGAGATTACAACATCTCTAACTAAATATTTGGAATGTTTTAGGTTAGTATTGAAATTGGCATCCAGAATTTGGGTTGAATATGAGCTCTGTCTGAATAAAAATAATGAGATCTTCATGAATGATGAGAACTTCACATAATTTGAAACCAAGTCAGTTTAAGACATTGAAGGTTTAGTCTGCTGCTCATCTGTGGAAAATAAATAGAAGGAAATCAAAGGAATCATAACATCCTACCAGTCATGTGGAGGAAATTTTATGTTGGCAGCATTAGAAGATTTTTACTGAATACAGACCCTGCATGTTTGTGCTGTGTTGCTGTTGAGCAGGTAGAGTACCAGTGTGATGGTTTCCTGGAGAAAAACAAGGACACCGTGAATGAAGAACAGATCAATGTGCTGAAGGCCAGCAAGGTGAGGCACACAAACACAGACACACATTTACTGTACATCACAGTGTGCAAAGTCAAGCGCAGATCCTGTAGAGGCAGTTGAGATACAAGCGCTGTCAATTATGTGGTACAAAGCTGTGGCTGCTGATCTCTGGGATGAAACACATGGCAAACGATTAATTACTGACCTGAAGGATTAGGGAAGCAGTGCCCTCTACTGGTCATACAGATGTTGTGGATGTTTGATCCCAGCTCTGACACTGATTGGTTCAGTGGGTTAAACATGACTCACTGAGTACAACATACCATAACCTCTCATTTTATCATTTTATGAAGGGTGATATCACACTTTTAAAGTGATCTAACACTATCAACATGAAACTGAAAAATATGATAATTAATCATAACTTAATACATATTTTACTTTTATATGTATTTGATTAGAATACTGCGGACTATAGTATACTACTTCAAAAGCATGCATGCACTATTAACTCTGAAGAAATCAGATTACACTGACTGACTGACTGTGTGTGTGTGTGTGTGTGTGTGTGCACACACTTAGTGTGTGTGCATGAGTATGTGTGATTAAGTCTTAGTTACACCTCCACTAGGTCAAAAGAACATAAGCCTTTTAAATTTTTTAATAAATCCTTGCTGATAGTTTAGGATTAGGATCACGGCTGCACAGGCACAAAACACTTGTGAACACACACACACAGACACACAGAGGTGTAGCACATTTATCCCAAATGCTCAGTGACCTTTGACTATTCTCTTGTAGACGCCATCAAGAGCTGAACTGGGTAAGGGCTGAAATACTTTCTGCTCTAACCTCTAACAGCCACGTAGCAATTACACACACA
This sequence comes from Microchirus variegatus, assembly GCF_963457635.1. Classification (NCBI taxonomy): domain Eukaryota; kingdom Metazoa; phylum Chordata; class Actinopteri; order Pleuronectiformes; family Soleidae; genus Microchirus; species Microchirus variegatus. The sequence goes on along the minus strand of NC_139815.1, from coordinate 13,070,567 downwards.
CACAAATACTGGTACATGGAAATATAGTCTGTTTCCATGGAGATTAGTGGGAATTAGTTGGTAGTAAACAATATTGTCCTTTTTAATGAGATTTACAAAAAGTGGTGGTAAAATAATATGGATGCATATCATGAGAAAATATTTTAATTGAGGTAATTGTGAGGTTGGATTTTGGTGAATGTATAAGCAAAATATATAACATAAAAACATGACACATTTATATCCTCATGAGTCGCTGAGCTTGTCGACATGCACCCTCTGTTTTTTTATCCAGTGTTGACAACCATCAACTGACAACTGACTACTGTCAAGCTTGATAGTTGATAGAATATTCCAAACTCTAATGGCTCCAGGTGCCGGTGGTCACGTTACAACTCAAAACTGCATTACTGCATTTCTATCAACCACTCTTTTGTACCTGTGTTTCAGTTGGAGGCATGATGTATTTGGAAATCCAGTGTTTTGAGTTGAATCTGAAAAAAAAAAAAAAAGAATCATTGTCCCTCCATCACTGTGCTGTGTGTCTTCATCTTAAGTCTGCCTGGTTTTTATTTCCTTTTCAGTTTGAATCAAAGTTCAAGGTTTTGATGGGGATTGCAATGATTTTGAACTTTTGGTTTTTGGTTTCCTTTAACCTGCCCTTTTATTGTCATTGTGTTTCTGTTGTCAATGTCTCCATATGTTGTTCATGTATGTTTGGTTTTGTCCTCATCATGACAACCCTTCCCTGCCAGCAGAAGGTAAACAGAGGCGTTCTGACGACACTGGGCTGCCTCTAGCTCTTCCTTTAGCTGCTTTTTTTTGGTCTTTTATTGTTCCTCCTTCTTTGTCTCCCTCTCATCTCTCTGGCACTGAGCTATTATCACTCCTAACACCACTGAAGAGATTTCGGGTGTGTGTGTTTGTTGCATGGGAAACACTAAGGCACTCGGGGATGACGTGGAAACAAGAGACAAAGGAAGGAGGGAATTAACATTTTCAGAATAATAAAAGCAGCACGGCTCTGGCTGTCCTGCTTAATGAAGGCGGTGAGAGAAGCAGCATGACACTGTTCAGAGCACAGCAGGAGGACCTGAAGCTGCACATGACACAGCATCCTCCTCATATAACCACCGTGTTATATGAAACATGAGTGATATGAGTGCATGCTCTACTAAAGGCATTCATTTTACATGACAAGATCTGTCATTTAACAATGCCATGCAGTCATATATGGAAACATCATACCGTCATATATGACGACATATAACCCTTTTTTTTTAAAATTCCATTGGATTCATACATTACATTTTATCAACTCTCTGTTATTTTAACAAATTAAACTAACACTAATCGACAAATCAAGCTCATCTACTTAAACTGTCTGACAGCACTTGGAAATGTTGAGGTATTTAACTCGCATGACAAACTGTCGTAATGTTCAATAATTAGATGATTATGGTATGTAGAGCTAGACATTTTAAGAGGTAAATCATCATTATCAATGTGCAGAAAGTATCCATCCTTTGTCTGTATGTACTACACAGTAAGTAAGAAAAACCCAAACACACAGAGGAGGTGTGATTTATAGTAGATTAACTGAAGTGTACTTTAAATGCTTTGTCATCAATTTGTTTCTCAGCAAGTCGATATTGCCTTTAGTGGCTCGTGCTTCCATCAGCTACAGTTTCTGACTGGATTTGTTGCTGTACCCAGTTTGACCTCCTGGTGGAGCTGTTTCAAGATGAGAAGAAAGCAACCAGTCCCACAGGTCAGGTTCCTGGGACTGGAGGCCGGACCCGCCTCAGCATCAAACCTGACAAGAGTCGGGAGAAGAGCAGCAAGGATCACAAGAAGACTGTGGGCTGCCAGGTCTGTTTTTGTTATTAAGAGTGGTGCTGCTGTTTAGTCCAGGTCATTTTATTAACTCTGTCAAACAACTCCCACGGATTATTCCCTAATCTTTACGATCAGCGTTTTAAACATTGATCATAGATTCATTATAAGGTTTATTTTATTGACCAAATCTGATTTTTAAACACCTCATAGGACAAAAAGTGTGATGATGATCATGATGATGATGAAAGTGATCCTTTTGTTGTAGTTTCGTAACTCTTTGCAAATGCTGATGGAGACACTGAATGCTACCACCCCACATTACGTCCGCTGCATCAAACCCAATGACTTCAAGATGGCCTTCTCGTGAGTCTGCTCTGTTTTACACATCTATGTCTCCTTTTTGTAATTGACAAAATTCAAGAAACAAGCTTGTGATTATTACAGTATATCTCAATTCAAAATGTATTTGTGACAAATGAAAAGTCAATCAAAAAATCAAAAGTGAATAATGGTGTACTCGAGGAGAGTAATTCAAAGTGGTAATATTCATAGTCCGTATCTGTTCTCGACAGCTTCGATCCTAAACGTGCAGTGCAGCAGCTCAGAGCCTGCGGTGTCCTGGAAACCATCCGCATCTCTGCTGCAGGCTTCCCATCCAGGTGCAGTACCATACATCACTGCTATTGATTCTCTTTTACTCCAATATGTTTACTGTGTGTTCTGCATCCACAAAGAAGTTTTCTGAGATGGCGTCACTGTTATCTGTAATGTTAGCCGAGTTAGAAAAAAGGTTTTACTTGGCGTTTTTTTCCTCAAACGGCTAAGTCACCAGTTTGCCTCCTCCTTGAAAATTTGGTCTTGGAGCTGGTTATGGCACTTTTTCTAAATGCTTGTGATTGTGTGTGTCACAGGTGGACGTACCAAGAGTTCTTCAGTCGTTACAGAGTGCTGATGAAGCAGAAGGATGTGCTTTCTGACAAAAAGTTGACTTGCAGAAATGTTCTGGAGAAACTAGTGCAGGTCAGACTATCTGAGTTTTAACATTGTCACCGTTATTGTTATTTTTGTTATCTATGGATTGCAAATTTGATTTTACTTTGGTCTTTTTTTGTCGATCTAACCTGTCTTAACCCTCGTGTATTTCCTCAGGACCAGGATAAATACCAGTTTGGTAAGACCAAGATCTTCTTCAGAGCCGGACAGGTTGCATATCTAGAGAAGTTGAGGGCAGACAAGTTGCGCGCTGCATGCATCCGCATCCAAAAAACCATCCGCTGCTGGCTGGCTCGCAAGAAGTATCTGCGCATGCGCAGCGCTGCAATCACCATCCAGAGGTTCACCAGAGGATACCAGGCACGCTGGTGAGTCGATGGAACCTGATGTTCTACTTTCTTCAGCCATTCAGGACCATAACTAACACACATGTTTGACTTTGATCAGTTATGGGAGATAACGCTACTACAATGTACAAAGTAAATGTCAGGTTGTATTGAAAACAAGGTTTAATTTGTTGTTTACATCTCATCTCTCCTCAGCCTGGCCAAGTTCATGCGTCGCACGCAGGCGGCCACCGTCATCCAGAAGTACCAGAGAATGTGTGTGGAGAGAAAACGCTACAGGCAGAAGCAGGCTGCTGCCCTGGCTATGCAGACTATCCTCAGAGCTTATATGGCCCGACAGAAATACCAGATGGTAAGATGATGCTATAGGAAAATAGCCTGAAAGAATCTTTTAAATCCCTTTCGTCACGTGCGTTCTGATTCACTCTTTCCATCTGTATCTGTAGCTGCTGCGCGAGCACAAGGCGGTCATCATTCAGAAGCGCGTTCGTGGCTGGTTGGCTCGCTGCTGGTACAAGCGCTGCCTCGAATCCATCGTCTACCTTCAGTGCTGCATCCGCAGGATGAGGGCCAGGTGGGAGTTGAAGAAGCTGAAGATCGAGGCTCGCTCAGTGGAGCACTTCAAGAAGCTCAACAGAGGCATGGAGAACAAGATCATGCAGCTGCAGAGAAAAATCGACGAGCAGGTGATTTGTACTTTACAGTTGTGCTGTAAACATACACCTTTTATTTTTGTTTTATTTGTTGATTCATCTTATTTTTTCTGTATGACCGTCAATCCAGCACAAGGATAATCGGTTACTCAATGAAAAGCTTTCTGGTCTGGAGACCTCCTACACAACAGAGAGTGAAAAAATGCGTGGCGAGCTCAGCCGACTGCGTGGGTATGAGGAGGAGGCCAAGAACAAGACCAACCAGGTGACATCGCTGCTGGAGGAGCTGGAGCGGCTGAAGAAGGAGCTGAGTACAACACAGCAGGAGAAGAAGACCATCGAGGACTGGGCGCAGACGTACAGGAGCGAAATGGAGAAAGTAAGACGTGATTAAAGTTCACATACAGTCACATCTGTTTCCTGTTGTTTTCCCTCTCCTCAGTTTTTCTCCTCGTTTAAGATCAAGACTTGTTTTCTCAATTACCCTTAAACAAATCACTTTCTATCTTTAATTATTAAGCTTTAAAGAGGCTATGATTATCATTATTTTACAAATCAAGCTCAACAGAAATGGCTCCTTATAATTAGAGTCTCCCATATTTCCATTGAAATACACAATAATTATTATAATTATTTAATATTATAGCTGTGAATGGAAAAACAGGTTTCCCTCTGTCTAGGAGCAGAGCAAACCGGGGGGGGAATGACACATGAACTCAATGTGTGTGTTTTCTGTGTCTACATCGTTGTGTGGAGTTCTTCATCATTACCAGTCGCCAACAAAACTGCCATTAAAAACTATGAAATGTCCAAAATACGTCAGTATTCAAAGATACAGTAATAGAAAAAAAAAGATTTTTCAATTTAGTTGAAATATACCAGGAGGTTTTTACTCAGGGAGAACTAAGCTTTTCAAAACATGCTACTAAAATATGATTTGCATGTTTTCAGATGGTCTCGGAGCTGAAGGAACAGAATGGCTTGCTGAAGAAGGACAAGGACGACTTGAACAGGTCGATTCAGGAGCAGAGTCAGCAGATGACAGGTATCCAAACATGAACCGTGCTGAGTTGCTGCAACGCACCCATCTTTGTCATGCATGAAACATTTTCACAATTTAGCGACTCTTTGTGTCATCAGCGAAAATGGCGCGTGCGATCGCGGAGGAGACTCAGCAGCTGGAGACGGATTTGAACGAGGAGCGGTCTCGCTACCAGAATCTCTTGAGGGAACACCTCCGCCTCGAGGAGAAATACGACGACCTGAAGGAGGCGATGGTTCTTTCCTCGGTTAGTGACACGTTGTCATAAAACCAGTCATCATATACGAGTGCTTTAACTTATTTGTGTCATCTCTACATGTTTATGCTATCCTACTTGTTAAAATAGACAATGACACAGCAGATGTTCTGAATAATGTTTGGCATTTTCCCTTAATGGTAAATAGTAAGGAGTTGTTAATATTCATTACAGCAGGTAGAACACATGATTTTTCTTATATTCTACTGTAATTTTTAGTGTTAATTATCTCTTATCTTAAGAACAAGCCTGGCCACAGGAGAACAGATTCCACCCACAGCAGCAACGAATCAGAGTACACCTACAACTCAGAGTACGCTGAGACGGAAGAAGGTTCTCGTGCTGCAGAAGTAAGTGTTACGAGTAATTCTGACACACATCACTGTTACAAAGCAAATCTGACATTAAAATGAAACGATGTGTTCATCAGAACTTTGGAGTTTCAATGTCACTTTCTGTGTCATGTAGGATGTGACGCGAGGAATCGACACCTCGCTGACCCTGAAGCTGCAGAAACGTCTCACAGAGCTCGAGCAAGAAAAGCAGTCACTGCGCAACGAGCTGGAAAACAAAGAGGATCAGTTCCAACGGGCCAGAGCCAGGGTAATTAATTAACACATTATATAGCAGTTAATGTGATATAGTGAGTTAACCTGTTCTAACATACTAGCATATGCATATCCTTCATAAGAATGAACAAACTGAAGTTGAATGAATTACATTTCATGATTCTATAAAGTAGAAGACCCTTTTCAACACGTCATTAAATAAGAAATGTATAATCCATGTCATTGTTGGATTGATGGTTTATGGCCAACACTTTTCCTCATCACCATGATATTGCATATGATTTCAGGACAATGCAGAGTTTAAAAAGGCTCGTGGGGCAGAGTTGGAGTACGAATCCCTCAAGGTACGAATTCAGAATAAAGTAGACAAGTATCCACAGTAAGACACTCTTTGACTGATTTGTCAAATGTCAAATCTCGAATGCCTAATCATCCATGTCCTTTTGCAAATGTAACGCTGAGTCTTTTCCTTTCTCAGCGCCAGGAGCTGGAGTCAGAGAACAAGAAGATGAGACACGATCTGGCAGATATGAGACAAAGCCTTCTGGGAAATGCAGCTGCAAACACCGGGGCGCCAGGCTCCCCTGCTTACAAGGTGCTGCTGGACCAGCTCAACTCCTCCTGTGAGGAGCTGGAGGTCCGCAAGGAGGAAGTTCTGATCCTGCGCTCCCAACTGGTCAGTCAGAAGGAAGCCATGCACCACAAGGTAAAGACAGAAATGACCTTCCTTTGTTTGATTATCCAATTAAAATTTAACATTTAGCTTGGACAGAAAAACAACCGACTAACCGATAAAAAAACAAAATGAATACATCTAATGATACATCACAAATACAGTATTTACAGGCCTGACTGGTGACAAGATTTTTAAAATAAAATAAAATAAGCAAGAAGAAAAAGATCAGTAAAAAAAATCATTTAATTAATTCACAAAATCATATTTTAACTAAATAAATGTTTTGTTCCATCCCTCTGCTTCAATAAACGTACCATATAATAATTAAAAAAAGATCGTTATTAATCTTATAAATTGATAAATCTGGTCTCTCCTCTCCTCTAAAATTAAAAATATGTCCTTATTATGTCCAAATTAATTTTGTGCTTCTGATAAAACTACAGACTTCTCTCCTTGTGACATTAGCAGAAAAGATCTTTACAGAACATCAGTGCTAACTAAACTAAAACGGTATTTTTGTCTTTGTTCACGATAAACATTTGATATTTCTGCTCACCGGCTGTCATAACAGCAGTTAAGTTGTCAACACCATTCATCTTCTGCTGCGCACGTCAGAGCTTATGCTTCAGTGAACTGATCAAAACTCACAAGATTCCCATTTTCACAATTAACGAAATGGACATTATTGTAAAATGCATTTTTACGATGCCATTTTTTTTTTTGTCAGGATCACATTATTATTCATAAATACCTGTAAACAGTGCCTGATGTCTGAGACTTCCTGACTTCCCTGTTTAGAAATTAGTTGTATTTTCTTCATTTGTTAGATGTAGACTATGGAGTTAAAAAAACATTTAAGATTTCCATAATGTGTGTTGGAAATATTGTCCCTGTATCCTCTGTGTGTCTAACTCACCTGTCTGCACCTTCTCTCCTCCATCCATGCTTTCCCACAGGATGAGAAGGTAGAGTTGAAAAACTGCATCAAACACGAATATCACTACACTTTTCCAACATTGCGTCATGTCTTTAAAATCTCCACAGGGAAGAAATCAGATGCCGCAAAATCAGAGATATAATTTAAATGATCCATGTACAGCAGTGGTTAAAAGAAAGTAAATCTCTGTTGTCTGGGCACTGTGAGGAATCATACATTCTCTTAACAATAATAAACAGAGAGGGTTGAGAGAAAGTGGCCACCACAGAGAGTTAAATCTGAACACATGATATTGTTTAGAACCCATAATGAAATTATGGAAATTGTCATTATGAACAATTTGTCCTTGAATCGCATAATAATGAATTATGGCATACTTGAAACAACAACAAAACAAACTCTGAGTCTTTTATGCTACTTGTTGAAATAGTACAACACTAAAACATTTGGTAGTGGAGTAAATGTGTAGCCAATAAGTACGTGGCTTGCTGTTTGATCAAGATCTAACCATACTCAGCCCTAGACAAGAATAGGATTTCAACAAATGGATAAAAGAGAGTTTCAGACACCAACTACAGACAAGAGCTTTGCATTGATTTATCTGATTCCAGATCAGCAGTTCTTCCTGTAAGAGGCTTTACATGTAGACTCTGTCCTCTCCTCGCCGTAGTTTGATTCTCTCATCTGTCTCGTCCTCTTTGTCTGGCTCAGGGCATTCATGGACTGTATGGGTGCAACCACAAAATGAAAGCACATGAAAATGATCCTTGTCTTCATATCACAGTGTCACATGGATCCTTTAAATATCAGTCCATGATACCGATCAGCAGAAACCTTCTGTCTTTTAGAAGCTACAGAAAAAAGGCCCCTGCTGCGATGTTCCCTGGAGATCATCAGCTTTCACTGAGGAGCTGTCATTTGATTTCTTGTCACTGCAGCAGCCTGAGGCTCCAACTGACTCATGGTTGTCAGTGTAAAATGACAGTTATATCCAGCAGGCAGACTGATGCTCGCAGGGAATCATTATGAAAGCACATTAACGAAACCACTTGCCTTCATTCATACGTCGAACCTGTATGAAAGTTAATGGTGATGCTGTGGTTAATGATGCTGCTTTACACGTAGTTGTAGCATCTATGTAAATTCTATTCTGTCTCATCATTGCTCCACCAGCTTCCACAAATGTCTCCTCTGCTTTCTCTCCACTTCTCCTAGGAGACCATGACAGAGCCGTCTGTCTCTGTGCAGGATGTGTCCAAACTGAAGGACACTGATGAAATCAAACAAGCCTACATAGGACTCAAAGACACCAACAGGTACTTGGTTCACAGCCAGCAGCACTCCTGTCCTCCATGTCCCAGGCTCCGTTCATTTTTGTTTATCCATTTTAGACTAAGATCCACTTCCATTGCAAATATGATATCCATCTGTGTGGTGTGTGTGTGTGTACTGTTGATGTGTGTGTTTGTCCTGTGCAGATCTCCTCAGTTCATGCGTAAGCCGCTGGAAGTCAATGATCTCCTGAGTAGGCTCAGGTAATGGTTGAGACGTGGCCTATGCATCGTAAGAGCGGCGCATGCATGGCCACGCTGTCGCTGAACTGGGTCGAGAAAAGTGACCAAGTGACTGATATTACTGAAGCTGGAACAGCTGATTCCACAGCGTGCTGCTGCTGATAATGATGAAAGCTTGGGTAGCTTTGCGTTGCATTTTCTGCCCTAACGGCATGATAAACCATCTAACCACAGGAGCTTAATGTCAGGCCTCACTTGCTTTAACAGCAGGTGTTTCATACTTAGAACAGTAAATAATGTGTTTAAGACTTTCACTTAAAGCTGCAGTGCGTAACTCTTGTGCCTCTGGTCCTCATGAGCAGAAATTAATATGAAAAATATTAGTGCTGGGCACTAGGTTAACGCGTGTTAACGCATGATGCATTTCCATGACAACTGACCGGAAGAAGACTTGCCTGACGTCATGTTAACGTGCCGCGACACTGGAGTCCAGGCACTGTTTACCAGTTGGCTCCTTTAGCTGCATTAGCTCCTTCCTGTGTACTGCGTATGTGTGCCTTGTTGCGGAGATTTGATTATTTAGTGAGTCGACCAAAGATGGAGTTTCCTGGAGTTAGATATGAGTTAAGTTGAAAAGCTTTATTGCAAGCAACCCAGATCTGAGGAGAACTGAGACGATGCCGAACATAAAACAAGTATGTTAACAATTGGGCATCCTCTAACAGTCTGCCTGTGAGTCCCATAGTTAGGATATTAAAAGGTGTTACATTGAGCTGCCCTTGGGGAGGACTGCGCAATATCGTCAGTCATCTGCCCCAGTCCGTTTAGGCTCAGCGAAAATATGAAGAGACAAATTCTGTGGACAACAGACTGCTGCCAGTGCACCAAGGCTGCTGTGATTAGATAGTTGTGGCACGCACCGTCCTGAATTGTTTAGGCTCGTGCTTAGGAATGGGAGCTGATACCTTTAGAGAAGGTATAATAATGTTTTTCACTTACATGCCTCTGTTTTTAAAGTTTAGCGTTACTTTAGAGACTCATTTTAGAGAGACTCCGGAGTCATGTAAACATGACGTCACGCGCATCTTTTTCCGGGAAACGCACCATGCACTACAAAATATATTTGTCTTGTCAAACTGCTGAATTCAATTATTGTCTTTGCAACTGTCTCACTTTACTAGAGCGATGTTGCTGTTGTCTCCATCTTTCTTGCTATCAAGCAAGTCATGCCCTCCGTGCAGCGCATGGATGTCACTGGGCAGCAAAAAAATAACAACAACTACACTGAGAGTATTGCGTGAACTAATTTGACAGTGTTAACAGTCACATTTACAGTAAAAGTTACGCACCGCGGTTTTAAGTCTTGTACTGAAGTGTCAAACTCAGAACAGCAATAACAGAATCTTTTTTTCAGTGGTTTAAGCAGCTCTGGTTGGACTTCTGAAAAGTTGCAGAACTCTTTGCAGTGCAGTTTTTAAAGCTGCGGCATGAAAGCATGGAAATGTCCGAGTTAAAAGTGTAGCCGAGCTGTAGTTTAGCTTTTGTTAACACATTCAGAAGAGCCACAGAGTGATTTCCTCGCACACTGGCCGCGCAAAAGGCTTTGTGCCGTTGTCGGAGGCCTCAGCTCTTTGAAATGAGTCTGGCATGAGTAGAGCATGAAATAATCCTCTAACTGTGTGTTTTATATCCTGTTTTTATGTTTGCTGAAGCAGATGTGCAGCACAATTTACCAGGAGCATTTCTCTTTATTCACACTCAAGGGCTGTTGTTGCTATTTACCATGTTTTCCATGTGTTTTTTTTGTTCGTTTATTAATTTCACTTTCTTCTATTGTCACTTAGTATGCAAACACCATCAACACATTATAATTGCAAGTCTACAAGAGCAAATAAGAAGATATTATTATAACAGCACACACTTATACCAGTGTGAATAAGCAACACTTATTTGACAATAAACACATCATCATCTCTTTGCTTTTTAATTAATTCCACAGAGCTTCTTTAAGGATTGTGCTGTGCATCCCTGCATTTATCCCCCTTTTTTCCTCTGTTGCTCTTTTTGTTGTTTGTGTCATTCACACGCTGACATCAGATTTCAGTCTGTGGATCTCAGTAAATGCAGGAACAGACTCACTCATTCATTCATTCATAGGAAAAAATACCAATAACAACATACACCAGGCTTTGAGTACATGCAAATGCATGCATCAAAGCTTCAGCACAACAGCACAAAGTTTACACATTTAGACAAATAAACATTTAATCAATAAAACAAATAAATTAAGAGTCATTAGAAGTTAGATGGTAACATAATTCTCTCTCACACACAAACACATTGTCTTCTGCATCTCCCCCCCCCCCCACCCAAACGTCCCACATTTTCTTTTGTTATTCATGTTGTTCATGTTCCTTTTGTGTTGTGTGTCGGTCAGATCTGCCGCTCCAGACTTCCATAAGCTGAATGAGGACGGAGAGCTGTGGCTGGTTAATCAGGGCTTAAAGGAGACCATCAGGTGTTATTGTGTTTCAAACACCAGAGTGAATTGAATTTTGTTGAGCATGATATGTTTTGCCTTTTCTCAGGGAAGGATGGGCGCTGCTGTTTTTTCCTCATGTTTACCGACCTGTCACGAGTTTGCTCAGCAGTTGGCGAGTGTAGACCACTTGTTTTTCGGGGAAAGTCTTATTGACTTATCAGAGTTTGTTAGAGATCCATTAGTTTAGTCTTTGCGGAAGACACAGCTCTGAGGCTTTTAGTTTTTATGAATATTGCCAATTACACGTATATTTCATAAAAATTCAATGAAATTTGGTCGATTCCATCACGTATACTATTATACTGCAGTGTTATGGTTTCACATTTAGATTTTTGTTTCAGCTAGAGCTGCTCATTCTGTTACTAACCTAATTTTACTCACTTATAATAGTAGTCTGTCAAATGTTACAGCTTCACGTACCTCCATATCTGCTGAGCTTGCTTCAAATTGTATTTTATTGTGTGAAACTTGTGCACTTTATTATGTTTTTACTCGTCTACATCTCTTCTTCTTCTATGTTACACTTGAATTAGCCAAGTCACCTGTCATGTTTCGGTTTACTTGCTCTAAATTCAGAGGCGGAAATTCAAAACAAATCACTAACTTAGGGGTTTGTTTTGAATTGTTAAGAATTATTCACAAAATCTGATGACTCAGTGGAATAAAGAGGCTGCGCTCTGGGCTGCTGGTACTTTCTGTATAGCATGCTGCTGTCCGGTGTCACCACACTACCACCGTGATCTGATTATTTCATCTTCTCTCACTGATGTCGTTTTCCTCTTTGCTCTTTATTGTGCATTACAAAAATATTCCCTCTCTACGTCAAACTCTGACCTTCTACCACATGGCCCTCTCCCTATCTTCTACCCTCACATCCTATCACTTGAGACATTCTTCATTTCCCTTCATTCCTTCCTTTTATCTATTCTTTACACCGTGTTTCGTGTTTTGCACACGGGGCAATGTCCTAATCTCTTTTTTTTGTCCCCCAACCCCCTCATGGACTCATCTTGGTCCAAATCCTACACCACCACCACCTCCCAGGCTACTGGAACACCAGCTGCAGACTCAGCGAAGAACTCACGACAGTGAGGTGGAAGTGATGCGCGGCGAGCTGCAGAGTGTCAAGGAGGAAAACAGTCGTCAGCAGCAGCTCTTGGCCCAAAACCTGCAGCTGCCTCCAGAGGCTCGAATCGAAGCCAGTCTGCAGCATGAGATCACCCGGCTCACGAACGAGAACCTGGTACGCTGCCACACAACATACACATGCACTTTTTTGTTTCAGGATGTGGAACCCAAATCCGCATTGTTTGCCTTTTTGTTGTGAATGGCTCATCCACAGAGTGGTAAAGTCAGTAAATCGCATCTTGTTGTTGTTTGTGTTGAGTCATTTAGTACTGATTAATCAGTGAACACCCATCTTCAGATAATACAGTAATGTAACAGTAAGTGGCAGTGACCAGACGAGATTGATGGTGCCACATCATCACCTTTCTATCATACAGAACAACGTATTAGTGCAAGAATGATTGATATCTGGCATTAAGGGAAGTGTTGTGATGCCAAGAAACTACACCAACAACACTGATACACGTATTATATGCATTATTAAAGGGGACATATTATGCAAAATCAACTTTTTAATCATTTAAATCCTTATATTTGGGACTGGAGGCCCTATCAGTCGGCAAAGTGTGAAAAAAGATGACTCACTCATGTTTTTGTGGTCCTCCTCAGTCTAAGTACAGGAGATGAAATACGCGATGTTGACTTCCACACTCATTGGGACGTCACAATGCGCTAAATTCCTGGAATTGTTATCTCGTAGACCTCCGCTTTGTCCGTAAAACACACGAGAGTGCTGGCGAGGGCAACAGTATCTGAAAACTGGAAGTCCGTGAAAAGTTTGTAGCAGTGCAGCACAGAGTTATACACAAACCAGCCTCAGAGGATTTATCTGTCCAGTGGATACATATTATATATGACGGCAATGTGCCTGCTGTTAGCTCCCAGTAGCCTCTGAGGCTGATGTCATTTCCTGAATAAGTTTTGTTTTACTTTTTTTTAAGGTGGACCTAAAGAGATACTACTAAACAGAGCTTTCTGAACAGGGCTGTTTTGGCAGGGTGATTGAACTGCTGTGGTGCTTCATCCTTATGGTATTTTGACCAAACCATGTCACAGACATGTTCATTAGGGAACTTGTTTAACTTGGAGAAATAGGGTATAATGTGTCCGCTTTAAAGTCTTTTTCACTATAAAAATGTATTCTCTCATGTTCATATTTGGGTGCTCAGCGAATAGAACAGCCACAGTGGCGCAGTGTTATACACACTTATGTGTGGATGGTGTCACCTGACAGGAACTCTTGGCCGAGGACCCTGCAGCATCCAGAGAGGCTCGCGTCATCATTTTACGACGGATGGTTGTATGTAGAGACAAGAGTGTGTTTGCCTGTGTGTGCATGCGCGTGTGCTTGCATGTGTTTTAGAACTAACTGAGGTTGCGTGATCTAACCCTCTACAACAGTGTCTTCTAACTCCAAGCGGAGCAGCTCTGCACGTTTTTCTCTTTCCTAACAGCCAGCGAGTCCTGAAACTTCTCTTCTCTGAAAAATCAGCACAGCAGCTTTGAATCTGCCACAGTCTCTTCTTTGTTTACTTGCTTTTCTCCACCACTGAATCTCTCTTTCCTTCTCTCGCCAATAAATAAGTTGTTGAATTGAGTAACTAAATCGATTTAATGAAGAATTCCCAGAATTGAAACCATGTTGGAGTGACATTGTGATGCAGTCTGAATCAGAGGAGGCTTGCCATTTTCTCCTCACTATTCTTCCTGTTGCTCCTTCTCTCTCCTTTAGTCTTTTTTTCTGTTTTTATTGATTCCTCCCTCATCGCTCCATGTTGACAGCTCTCCGTATTGTCTGTTTCAGGATCTCATGGAGCAGCTGGAGAAGCAGGACCGAACCATTCGCAAGCTCAAGAAGCAGCTGAAGGTTTATTCCAAGAGGATTGGAGAAATGGGAGGTAAGAGCCACATCATCATCATCATCCAACAGTCGATTGAGAAATGTGATTGTTTTTCTCTATTACCTCACATGTGTGTATGTGTGTCCGTGTGTGTTCTAGCGGGTCAAACTGAGGGACAGACATCTCCAGGACAAATGGTGGAAGAGCCGATTCATCCCGTCAACATTCCCCGCAGGGAGAAAGACTTCCAGGGAATGCTGGAGTACAAGAAGGAGGATGAGCTCAAACTTGTCAAGAACCTCATCCTGGGTGAGAAAATGTGTTTGTGATTTGTTTAGCAAAAAAAAACAAAAAAACACCCAACATTGTCATGTTTTTAAAAGTTCAATTTGATGTACATTTCTTTAAAAGGGAGCAAATACGGAGGAATATAATCCATTAAATCTTAGTCCAGCCCTTAACTCATTTGTCCTGTGTTGTCCAGAGCTAAAGCCGCGTGGCGTCGCTGTGAACCTGATCCCGGGTCTGCCCGCCTACATCCTCTTCATGTGTCTGAGACATGCTGACTATGTCAATGATGACCAGAAAGTCCGCACTCTGCTCACATCAACCATCAACAGTATTAAGAAGATACTAAAGGTAGTGTGTGTGTGTGTGTGTGTGTGTGTGTGTGTGTGTGTGTGTGTGTGTGTGTGTGTGTGTGTGTGTGTGTGTGTGTGTGTGTGTCGGTGTGTGTCGGTGTGTAAATTTGAACTCCTGCATCATAGTCTTAGTGGCACATTCACCTGTGTACAAAAGGAGTTGAGCTGAGAAGATCTCCTATATAATGATTTTAATTATTCTGGTTCAAATCCAGGTTAGACCAACAAACTTAAATTTATGCCTGCAGCGTGTCACCTGTACTACCTCTGGGTGGCAGCATTGTCACAGTTAAAGGGAGGTTCCACTCAGTTAGAGCGTGCCTCTAATCAGTCCCTATCCCTGAGTTACACTGTGTCCTTCCTCTTCCTGTCAGAAACGAGGAGATGACTTTGAGACGGTCTCTTTCTGGTTGGCGAACACCTGTCGCTTCCTGCACTGTCTGAAACAATACAGCGGAGATGACGTAAGCATGACCTTAAATTTGCATTTTTTTATCTGATAATTCTCTGTTGTGTTTTAATGAGAAAGCAGTAAAACAGACCTTTATATCACAGTATTTTTAAGTTTGTGTGTGTGTGTTTGTTTGTGTGTCACAGGCTTTCATGAAGCACAACACATCGAGGCAAAATGAACACTGTCTGTCCAACTTTGACCTGGCGGAGTACAGACAGGTGATCAGTGACCTGGCCATCCAGATTTATCAGCAGTTGATCAAATGCATGGAGAACATCCTCCAGCCCATGATAGGTGTGTGCAAACATTTGTCTTTGCGTGTGTGTATCCATACAGTACTATTACTGTTATATTATATGATATACTTTACTTAAAGGTGCATTCTGTAATAAATCTAAAGCAACTGGCCATACAATCCTAATATGTCACAGAGACTCAGGAATAATGTTCATATAACAAACTGAACTCACCAACAACAACAGTACAGCCAAAATATTTGCATTCAAAAAAGTCTTTTGCACACTGCAAATCATGTTTATGTTTTGAAATCATGTTTTGGCATGTGGCGCCACCTACCGCCGTCTACCAATCATTGCAGTCAGTAGAGTCTCAGCTACCGAGCAACCATGGGTTGCCAGTTACGTCAGAAAACCAAACCTAAAAGACCTCGGTATTTTGAATGTGAATGTAGTAACCGTTTTTGGCCACATTCTTACATATGGCACCTTTAAATGATTTATTCCTAGCATTTAAGCAGGCAGCTATTGGTGACCTCGTAGTCGGTGGTCTTCCGTACGCAGACGACTTAGTCCTCTTTACCAAGACAAAGGGTGATTATGAACTGTTGGTGTAAAATTGAATTTCAGGGGGAAAAAAGGGCAGCTGTGATCTAAATTTTAATTTAATTTTGGCTTGACACCTCTCATTAAGTATTACAAATATTAAGGACTAGCTTCAGTTGAGCCGCTCACCTTTGAAGAAGGAATAACAAACATCTATCAGACTTTAGGAGCTGTTCTGAATAAGGTTATGTCCACACCATGGATATAAAACTTATACACAGTTATATAAATCTTGTATTTATCCTCTTTTAGGCTATGGTGCAGGGATTTGGTGATACTGCAAGCAAACCACCAAGTGATATAGTTAAAACAGAGCAATTTTTCGTTTTAATCTTGTGTTATGCGGTGATATGGGATGGGAACCATGAGAAATGAGGCAGGGTGACATGCTGTGACTGTGAAACTAATGAATTAAAATGCCTGATAACAGACAAACCAACATGTTCAGTTGGGATTCATCAAATTTCTCCTCCTGGGAAAAAAACAGTCAATCACTCATGCTTAATATACTGTTAGAGCTTATTTGTGTGTGTGTGTGTGTGTGTCTTGGCTGCAGTCTCTGCCATGCTGGAACACGAGACCATCCAGGGCGTGTCGGGGGTGAAGCCCACTGGTCTCCGCAAGCGGACGTCCAGCATCGCTGACGAGGGCACCTACACCCTGGACTCCATCCTGCGGCAGCTCAGTGCCTTCCACTCCACCATGTGTCAGCACGGCACTGACCCCGAGCTCATCAAACAAGTGGTGAAACAGCAGTTCTACATCATCGGCGCCGTCACCCTCAACAACCTGCTGCTACGCAAGGACATGTGCTCCTGGAGCAAAGGCATGCAGATCAGGTGAGAGATGGGACAATAGATTATATTATTGTGCAGAATTTGCATTATTGGAATGTTCATAAATTGAGTTAATATTTCATGAGATTTGAAACGATGAGTTACTTTAGTGCCACAAGGGGGAGCCAGCATCTAAATAGTCACAGTTACTGTATACTGATCTTTTTAATGATGTTTAAAGATTCTTGTTTTTCTCTTTCAATGTTCACTCACTACACAAAATATGTATCCTTTTTAATGTTAGTGTTGTTGTAACATTAGTAACATTAGTAACAACATATTTAATCTCTCTGTAAGCTATGAAAATGTAAACAAGAACAGACAGATGTCTGAGTATGTTACATTTGGGTAATGTTTGTGTTATTCATGACCGTTATACTGATCATATATGTGTGTGTGTGAAGGTACAACGTGAGCCAGCTGGAAGAGTGGCTCAGAGACAAAGGTTTGATGATATGTGGAGCCAAGGAGACTCTGGAGCCGCTGATCCAGGCAGCTCAGCTGCTGCAGGTGAAGAAAAAGACGGACGAGGACGCCGAGGCCATCTGCTCAATGTGCCAGGCCCTCACCACTGCTCAGGTAAAGCTTTTTCAAAAATACTCCTCCTGAGTGATTTGTGAAGTCGTGTTTGAAATCTTGTCGTCTCTGACTTTGTGTTTCTTCTCCTTCAGATCGTCAAAGTCCTGAACCTCTACACTCCAGTTAATGAGTTTGAGGAGAGAGTGTCTGTTGCATTCATACGAACTATACAGGTAGATTTATCTTTACATCTGAATGTACTATTTTTACTGTCTGTGTCAACAACAAGGACATTTATGCTCTATGTAAACTCTGTTTTACTATTCAAGTTTTACTATTCAAGCCTCATTTACCACAGTTGAAAAGATTTTATTCAAAAATAGCTGTACTATATACTACTCTTAATGTCTTGTAAACAAGTTAGCCCGACTAAAATCCAGCTAGTCTTAATGAGACTAATATACCTGGATAATGCAGTTCATAGTCGGACTACTCCTGCACGGAGTTGGACTGCGCATGCGCTAAATGTCCTCCCAGAATTAGGAGATAACACAGCCACCACATGATCTGTATCATGCACAGCAGGTACGAAACATACAGAACCGCAGCACGATCTATCTCGTCGTTTGTTTTTCTGTGACATAAAGGTCAACAGGAAACTGATTCAATACGCACTAGCTTATAGAGAGATACAGCGCCACCTACAGAGACAGAGTCAGACGTACACGGCCAATAAATAGATTTTCTCGGCTTGGCAATTTGTCCGATTGCCTGTCTTAGTCTGACTACGGCCTTCGTTTGTGCATGTAAACGGACTGACTGAGTGGCTTGAAATCAACATATAGATTACATTTAAAGGTCCCATATTATGCAAAATCAAATTTTTAATCATTTAAATCCTTATATTTGGGACTCTGGAGGTCCTATCAGTTGTCAAAGTGTGAAAAAAGATGACTCAGTCATGTTTTTGTGGTCCTCCTCAGTCTAAGTATAGGAGATAAAACACATGATGTTGACTTCCTCACTCATTGGGACGTCACAATGCGCTAAATTCCTAGAATTGTTGTCTCGCGGAGCTCCGCTTTGTCCGTAAAACACACAAGAGTGCTGGTGAGGGCAACGGTATCCGAAAACTGAAAGTCTGCAAAAAGTTCTATTCTTGGCTCCACAGTGCAGCACAGTCCTACACAAACTTCCAGCCTCAGAGGATTTATCTGTCCAGTGGATACATGTTATATATGACAGCAATGTGCCTGCTCGAGCCTGCAAATGATCACTTTTCCTAATGCTAACTGCTGTTAGCTCCCAGTAGCCTCCGTGGCTGATATAATTTCCTGTCCATTAAGTTTTTTTTTTTTTTTTTTTTTTTACCACTACTAAACAGAGTGTTCTGAACAGGGCTGTTTTGGCAGGGTGATTGAACTGCTGTGGTGCTTCATCCTTATGGTATTTTGACCAAAGTATGTCAAGTATGTTTTAATCTCATGTGTTCTTTTCTTTCAAACCCTCAGACTCGATTGCGAGACCGCTGTGAGAGTCCCCAGTTGTTGATGGACACAAAGGTGATATATCCGGTCACCTTCCCGTTCAACCCGTCCCCCCTCGCACTGGAAACCGTCCAGATCCCCGGCTCACTCAACCTGGGCTTTCTCACCCGAGTTTAAACCGAGGCCATACGGGGACAGCTATAAGAGTTTTTCTTTTTCTGTTTGGCTCCTGTTGGAACCTCAAGATACATGACACCCACTGGCCCAAAAAAAGGCCTGTAATTATCATCACATAAACACATTTTCCATCACAAACATTCAATAATTATGATCTCTACGAACACAACTTCAGTGTGTTATGGTATCCTGATCTCTAAATTGTCCCTGGTCTTAACCTGGACACACGAAACACACAATCCTCATGACAAGCTCAACTTTCATCGTGCATTTCAACATCCACTAAACATAGACACGCATGCCTTTGCTTGCCGTGCACCACACACACAAAAAAAAAGTACAGGTGCACACAGTTGCTGTAAAAACACCATAATCCGCCCCAGTGCTTGTATAAACGCCTGCCTCTTAGAGAAGCCTCAGGACCTGCTCAACGCCCTGCAGCGCTCACTCTCCAACGATGCCCTGGTGTGACTCTGCTCACCTCAGCGTCCTCCTCCTCCGTCTGTGTCTCAGCTTAGTTACAGCTCTCGTCTTTGTCCGTGACCCCCCCCTCCCCCCCAGGCAGAACTGTTCGGTCGACTGTGTGCTAACGTTAGCTCGCTCTCTCTTTCCACCATGTAACCATGAACCAACCGGCGTTCTGTACGCTGTTGTTTTCCTCGTCGAGACAAGCCAAGACAGAGCTCATCATTTGTACTATATTAGTTATACATATATATAATATAAATATAATAATAATATATCATGTATTTTATTTATTGCATATGTCTCCGTCCCCGCCCTCCATTTTTATGATGAGAAGCTTAATCTTTGCAGAGAAATGTGTCCAGTATGAATATATGATGGGACCATGATTTCCCCAAGATGAACAGCTTTGTAAAGGGCGTTTTAGTTCCAGTGTAGGTTATTTATGTCCGTTATATCAGGTAGTTAAACAAGTGCAGGCACAGATGATTGTTTGTTAGTTTACTGCTTTTGTTTGTAACACCGCTCCGGGTTTGTGGCAGATAAAGTGTAGCAAGAGTTTTAACTGATGGGGGAGATATGGAAGGTTTAAACTGCTCCAATATTTTACTGTTTACAGCTTTAGTCAAGAGCTTTGAAAATGCTTCACTGGCATCGTGCAGTTAATTATTTCGGCATTGGCATTTCGTATCACGCAACGAAGAGAAACGGTTTCACAGGTGGACAGCGCGAGGTACAAGTTGAAGCAAAACACGTGAATGCATCTTGAGATCTGATCACAAAAACCCACATTCTGAGGCGAATGTTTCAAATCGCATTTCATGTCACAGCAGCGTGAATAGAGCTTTCAGCTTCTCCTGAAACACACACATGAATTTTGTCCTCGCAAACGGACATGACGTATGCATATTAAGTGGTCACAGGAGGAGCATGTTCATGTTAAGGTCCACTTTAAACTTTTCTCAGCATTTCTGTTCAGCTGGTTTTTAAAAACCAAATCACACGCACATCATCGTTGTTGTTGTTGGTTTTTTGAATGTTTTGCTCCAGATACGAAGACTTATTTAGTTCTTGAGTCAGGATGTTACACTGTGTACAGCTACTGCTGAATCGCCTGTTGAACATGCATGGACTTAGCTTTATAGCTGAACCGCCGTGTTACTGCTGTTTGATTTTTGACCACAGAGAAGCCGTGGTGTTCACTGAGTTTTTTTTGTTCCCCCTTTTGTGCCATTAGTATTAGCAGTCAACCAAATTTGCCTCTTGTCCACAGATGAATCTTATTTTGCCTCACAACCTTATTCCTGAATGATTTTTTTTAATTGTTTTGTTTACATACAGCAATTGTGAATGGTCACCAAAACAGAACTCTTTGTGTTTGTGTGTTTAATTTAAAGTCGAAAGCTGAATCTTCTGAAAGGAACAAATGAAGTAAAGGATGGAAAATAATTCCAGTGGAGAGTTAAACCAGGGAAATGTGAACATGCTGAGAGAGAATAGTATCTCAATAAAATGCCGTGAAGCAGACAAGCCACAGATGAAGTGGAATATCAACTTCATGTGTAATAAGGAGGTGTTTGTGTTGCACACTTTTTAAATCAGCCTTTTTTTGTTACATGGTTTGGATTCATAGGTAGTTTAAAGTGCGGTGAGTGTAAAGAGTTTAAATGTGAGGACAAAGAGAGAGATAGAATGTGAATGTTTAATATATAGTAAAATGACGTCTATCAGGATTCCAGCTGCGTGAACAAAGCCTTATCGGAGTTATTTGCTCTCTGAATGACTTGCACACATCATTGTGGCATTGTTTTCTTTCTGTTGCAGTATTTTTTTTTCCATCGTGAAATTAGTATAAGTTGTTAAATGTGTTATTGTTGATTATTTTGTCCTACACTTGGTGTCACAAATAGCCTCTTTTTTTAAAAAAAGATTGCAGAGGATGGCGGGTAAATCATAGATCATCTCGACCGTAAAGAGAAACACTTGACACAATACTTCTCCTCTGCCACATTCCCTCTATGATTGGATGCTTTCTTTTCTTTTATTTATCAGTATTTGTTGTTGTTGTTGTTGTTTTTCCTGTTTTGTTTAAAGCTAAATTAAGGCACGATGCCACAGGTAAGAGAACACGGCTCGTGTTAAGTCTCGAGGACGCTCAGCTCCAGCCTTCTCAGAATCAGACTGTCCTCGTGGATGTATCGCTGAGCAGAGCGGTGGCGTCTCGCTCTCCTGGGCTTCTCTTTGGAAACGCATCATTCCTTCACTCTGTGTTTTCACATCCAGAGAGAGACTGAACCACCTTCCCCCTCTACACCCACGTGTACATTTGACAAACTGGACTGTTTGTAGTTTCTGGTAGCCATGCGTAGTGAATGTGTTCACTGTTTAGAAACTAAGAAACTTGGAATAAATTGTCAAAAGTGTAAAAGTAAAATAAAAGAATTCAAGCACTGCTGCATTGTCTTGGGGATTTTTGTTTTGTTTTGTGTTTTTAGAAAATTCAAGTAAAACAAATTGTGTAAGAAAACTATATACACTCAACAAAAATATAAACGCACGAAAAAAAACTTGTAGTTATTGTTATGTGACAAAAACAGAGTAACTATCCAAAAATAGCAGTACAACTTTATCAATAAAGTGGCTTTAATTTGCGAGCATTAGGATCAATTTCAAAACAAAAGTCCTGGAGTAATGGCAGGAAGAACACAATGGGGGTCGATGATCCAAGTTCACAAACTTCAATAACGTTTGTGTCCACCTCACGCAGAGCGCTACACCGGCGACTGTGTACTGGTCACGCATATTGACCACCACTCTGCCATGCTCCATGACTCTGGTGAGCTGAAATACTCAATCTGAGATTGTAGTAAATAGGAGTGGCCACGTGACACTGGACTACTGGGTTTGAACAAAACAAATCATTCCATAAACAAATGCATCAAGAATCTGAGCAAATGTGACATGCTATTGTTGTTCAAGTTTGTGCGTTTATATTTTGATGAGCATAACTACAGTGCAATAAATTCAATTGTTTTTCCCTTTAATTCATTATGCTTCATTATACAACAACTAAAAATCAATGGATTAGACCGTATGGACGTGCTGCTGATGCAGCGTGGTGGAAGTATGAAGCATGAAGGTAAAAACAGAGCAGTGTTGCAGCTTAAACACTTGACTAAGAAGCTTACAGTTCCCTCTCTGTCCCTCGCTCACAATCCTCTTCAGTGGAAAAAAAAAACGCAGCTTAGATCTTCAGCGACAAATACTGTACCAGCTCCACAGAGGAGGGGAAAAAAGGTTCTCTGCTGAAGTAAGGTTTATCCTCAACTTTTATTCATTTATTTGTTTAGCTGTTACTGTATAGCTGCTACCTGCAGAAATATTGTGATGAATGAAAGTGGACTTTAAAGTGTTAGTCCTGCTGTAATCATTCATTTATAACCTTGTGTTTGATCGTGCTGAATAGGTTTTGATAAATGTATCAGAAGAGAATGGTTTCATGGATTTAAAATGTTATTTACTTTTAGTTAAAGGTCTCACTTTATACTCCTTTTTTAAAAAACATAATCTAGTGTCACACTTTTCCGACACACTTCTAAATCAATAGGAGGAACTTAAATGTTTAATATCGCACTTCAGACTGTAGTTTGTCATGGAGGTTTTGACATAACTGATACATGGATGTAAAATGACTTACAAGAAAGAAGTTATTGCATTTAAATGAAATAAACCACAAGTAGAGGACATGTGCAGTAGAGCTTCAGCTGTGCTGCATTTGCCTCCTCTGGAGCTCAAGAGAAGGCTGTAGGATCAGGCTGCAGTAGATTACTGACTACTTATCTCCATGCTCTCGCTCTCTCTTACACAAACACAGGCTTCAACCTCAACCAAAGCTAAAGCCAAAGATTCCTCTAACCTCTCCTCAATGAATTGATCTTTGTCATTTCGTGCGTCCCACAGGTGTTTGTGTGTTTGTGTGACCACCTGCTGCAGCCATGTGTGATCAGACGTTCGTGGCGGTCACCTTTGGCCCCTGTGACAGCTGCACCAACCCCAGTCCTCTGATGAACATCTACATCAAGAGTGAGGCCATCAACTACTGCTCCCTCTGCGTGGAAATGGTGTGTATGACGTTCGCTTCTTTCCAGCCTCTGAACGTGACACGATTCCACTTGCAAAACGCGTTGTGGCAACGTTTGCAAGTGTTTCTGAAAGCTTTAATCGTTAAAGGTCCAGTGGAAGAGTTAGTGACATCTAGTGGTGAGACGACAGTGTGTCAGGGAACCTTCACACACTTCCTTCTTCCCCCTTTGTTGTTGGCTTATGCATCACATGTACAGTATGTGTTTGTCAGCCTCCGTTTCACAACATGAAGTGCACATCAGTTCAAACACTGAGAACTTCTGAGAAGCAATGCCTTAAAGGGCTGTTTCACCCATTTTTTTCCCCACTTGGTCAAATGAAGAGTAAACTTCAAACAAGTGTGATGCTGCTTTGTTTGTTTAACTCACGTTCTATTGTTGGAGAGATGGATTTAGTTTAACCCGTTTTAATTTGACCATGTGTATGTTTTCGATTTAAAAAAAACAACAATTTGTTGCTGTGGGAATGAGACATGGACGTATCTCAGATCTACTGTCTGATGATCTAATAACACATTTATCTCTGGAAATTAGTTTTAAAAAGTACTACAGGGGCAGTGTTTAGCTCAGATGGTAGAGCACCTGACCTGCCCCATATGCTGAGGCTATAGTCCTCGCTGCAGGCGACCCTGGTTCGAATCCTGCGCCAAGCGGTCTTTTCTGCATGTCATTCCCCACCTCTCTGTTTCCTGTCTCTCTCCACTATACTATCCATTAAAGGCAAAAAGGCCAAAAAAAAAAAAAATACTTCAAAGATGTATTTTATTTAATCCATATTAATATGATTAATATGTAAAAGTCATGTTCCATTCTCTCCTCTGACAGTCAACCTTCTGTGGGAAAGTGGTGTCAGTGACAAGGAGGTGCAGATTAGGACAGACCTTACTGTGTGTTCTTGTACTTGCGGCGTACTGAGGACCAGTGAGGGTTTTTAACCAACAAAGTGAGGACATTTTGGCCGGGCCTCACTTTGTTTTTATTGAAATCCCTTCCTTAGGTTGTAAACAAGCTACACGGTGTTTTTAACAGAGGTCCTCAATTTGGTACAAAACCCTGTTTTCCAGCCCTGGTGTTTCACACACTTTTTGCTCTGGGGTGCCACCTGCAGATTATTATGGTACTACACCCAGTAGTTCTTTGTAGATGTCATTCATGAAGTAGATATTTGTAATTGTGTTGATTTGTAAAATGGAAATGCTGGTCCTCAATATGCAGCAAGTACAATCGTGTGTGTGTCTTTTTTGACATTAAACACTGATCTTGTTGAGACCAGTTGTCGTCATGGAGACCAAATCTGGTCCTAATGAGGTAGAACCTCCTGGTTCTAGAACTGGTTAAGTTTAAGGCTAAGATGTGAATTGTGGTCAGGTTAAGGTTTGGGTTAATCGTTAACTGGTTGTGGTTAAGGTTAGGGATAACACTTTGTTTAGGCTGTGTCCTCAGAGGAATGGCTGTGTGTGTGTGTGTGTGTGTGTTAGAGAGAGGAGGGGGATGAGCAGCAGCAGCACACAGTGGTGTCTCCATCACAGTCGCCTCACAGTCACACTTGAGCACAAACCACTAACCATCAACCAACGAGTGTCCTGTTCCCTGTTAATCTGTCCTGTTTGTCCCTGGTTTTCCTTCCCCTGCTCTTCCTCTTCCTCACCTCCCTCATAGATGGCCTGTCGGGGGCTGCAGAAGGGAGAGAGCCTGGCTACACTAAAGACAGAGAGCGAAACTCTGAAGAAGAAACTAGAGGAGGAGAGAGGCAAGCTGAACGACGTGGAGTGTGAGTGTTCGAATAACTCCGCAACTACACACACACACACACACATAAGTTTCACTTGAAGTAGTGGTGTTGAAATATTGTGTGTGTGTGTGTGTGTCAGTGCACCAGGTGGCTGAGAAGATCGAGGTGTTGAACCCTCTCTCCGTGAAGACGAGGCGTGTGATGAAAGGTCACACCAACAAGGTGCTGTGCATGGACTGGTGCAGTGACAAGCGTCGCATCGTCAGCTCTTCACAGGTGCACATATATATATATATATATATATATTATATTATATTAGCAGATACAGGCTGCAATATTAGTAGCAGTAGTTGTTGTTTACTAGTATATTATGTTTTCATGTGATGCTGATTTACGTCCTCTCTCGTGTAGGATGGAAAAGTGATCGTGTGGGATGCGTTCACTCTTAATAAGGTGAGAAGAAATCTGTTTATACTTCAGCGTTTGTGTGAGACTCAGAGGAAATTGTTTTTTTTAGGAATAAAGGACAAAAAATTCTGTTTTTTTGATTCTTTGGAAGGGAAACAATTACAAAATTTTCCTCAAATCACTTACATTTGCAGACATACACGTACTGAACATAATCCTTATGGATGTGTGTGTGCGTGTGTGTGTGTTACAGGAGCATGGCTTGGCTCTGCCATGTACATGGGTTATGGCGTGTGCTTATGCTCCCTCAGGTTGTGCAGTGGCGTGTGGGTGAGTACAAACACTTTTTCACATCACATTCGCTTCTGGAAATCAAGTTAAATAATATAATAGTTGGAAAAGGTTTCACAAATAACTGACAAATAAAAGCCTGTTACAAAATATATTTGTTTAACTTTGAAAAGCAGACTTAAGTTATCTTGACAGGCAATATGTAGGTCAAAATGATCATTGTTATTGTTGTTATTATTAATAATAATAAGAGGAAATTATACATTATCCAATTACATATTAAATTATATTATACCATGATATATTATATACATGTGTTATTGTAGTTCAATTATAATATTGTATCATTATTACTGTTGGCCTTCACTTCAGGATGAGAATAGTCACTTCTTTCTCGATTTTTTACCATTTTATTATTTTTACTATATTACTTTACTTTAAAAAAAACCCCATAGTTTTCATGTTTTTTACCTTGTTGTTTTATACTTTGGTCAACCATGGTTGTTTTTAAATGTGCTCTACACTCTTAGAAAAAAGGGTTCCAAAAGGGTTCTTCTACAAGGGCTGAGGTTGAACCATTTGCTTCTGAAAAAGGCTTACCCGAAAAAAGTGTTTTTCAAAGGTTCTTGGTAACACTAATGGTTCCAGTAAGAACCATTTTGATCCAGAGAACCTTTTAAAACCCCTTTCCTGAATAAAGGGTTTTAAAATGGTTCTCGGTGGAACCCTCCAAAAAAGTTCCAGGTGGATCCTTTATAAAAAGGTTCTACCTGGAGCCAAAAAGGGTTCTCCTATGAAGACAAGCCGAAGAACCTTATATGGTTCTACTTAGCACTTTTATTTCTAAGAGTGTAGAAATAAGGTTGACTTAACTTGCTTATGATGCCCACTTCAATTGTCTGCATCTGTGTTTGGTTTCCCTAAATAGTGAATTGACCTCTTTTGTTTTCAAGTGGACTGGATAACAAATGCTCAGTGATCCCGCTGTCGCTCGACAAAAACGAGAACTTGGCCGCAAAGAAGAAGTCAGTTGCGATGCACACTAACTACGTGTCAGGATGCACCTTCACCAACTCTGACATGCAGGTAAACACCAGTGTGAAGCTCTGTGATACTCTACATGATCCCTGTGTCACTCTCCTCAAAACTGCCACACCATCGTACCCCGACAACCGTTTTCAGGGAGGCATTCATTTTATTTCTAATTATTCTTTCAGCATAAACCACAAAATTTATTTTCCTAATATTGCACAGCCATAATTTGTATATAAGACAATACAATTTCCCTTGATTATACATTTTACTTGATCTGACTAGAATCTATTGCACTGGAACCAAGAATAACACCTACAGTGCCTGCTTTTCAAGTCTCTGCTGTATAACAAAGCAAATATAGACACTTTCATGAGTCTATATGTTGCCGTCTTTGCTTGTGACTCGCTCATATGAGGGAATGGAGATGTTGCGGAGGTTAAAAGTGAGAAGGAGAACACGAGGGACTGCGATGTTAAGCTTCAATAATTTACTCCATTCTGGCATTGGCGAGGCGGAGGAGCATGATGGGACTCGAGGTAAGAGGAGGTGAGAGGAGAGAGGAGAGAGGAGACAGATGACAGGACAGGAGGAGAGAGGTGGTTGTTGATGTCGCATGTATTAATAGATGCTGAGTGGCTTTTTATCTCGGAAAAGAGAGGAGAGCACTGACCAGAGGGCACAACACACATTATGTACAGCAACTCTTAGTGAGGACATTTAGACGCAATGAATTCTGTAGCTTTAACCTTAACCTTAACCACCCCAACTAAATGCCTTCCCCTAAAATAAGTTATAACCCTTAAAAATATCTTTAAAAAAAATATCATATTATGCAAAATCAACTTTTTAATAATTTAAATCCTTATATTTGGGACTCTGGAGGTCCTATCAGTCGGCAAAGTGTGAAAAAGACTCACTCATGTTTTTGTGGTCCTCCTCAGTCTAAGTACAGGAGATAAAACATGTGATGTTGACTTCTGCACTCACTGGGACGTCACAATGCACAAAGTTCCTGGAAAGCTCCGCTTTGTCCATAAAAGTTCTGGCGAGGGCAACAGTATCTGAAAACCGGAAGTCCGTGAAAAGTCCTATTCTTGGCTCCACAGTGCAGCACAGAGTTCTACACAAACAGCCTCAGAGGATTTTTCTGTCCAGTGGATACATGTTATATATGACGGCAATGTGCCTGTTAGAGCCTGCAAATGATCACTTTTCCAAATGCTAACTGCTGTTAGCTCCCAGTAGCCTCTGTGGCTGATTTCCTGTCTTAAGTTTCGTTTAACTTTTTAATTTTTTGTTGAAGAGATACTACTAAACAGAGTGTTCTGAACAGGGCTGTTTTGGCAGGGTGATTGAACTGCTGTGGTGCTTCATCCTTATGGTATTTTTACCAAAGCATGTCACAGACATGTTCATTAGGACACCAGGGAACTAGGTTCACTTGGAGAAATAGGGTTTAATATGGGAAATGTATAAATACCAACCAAAATGACTATATACTACAGACATGTACACACACATTTTTCATGCTGCATCTCACACACAGAGACACGAGCATGCACGTGAGCGCACTGTCACGCTTCCAGCCTTCATTAAATCAAAACAGACCTTCAGGACTCAAACCCTGGACCACATACAGAGATATCTACTACTCATGTAACTAACAAGACACCATCAGCTAACAGAGGGTGCAGGATGATATATATATATATATATGAGTGTCAGTAATTGTGGTGTACTGATAATTGCCTTTAGGTTGAAAGTGGAGCTAAAGCCCAGACAGTACAGGCAGGATGCGGTGTGTGTGTGTGTGTGTGTGTGTGTGTGTGTGTGTGTGTGTGTGTGTTTTTGTGTGTGTGTGTGTGTTTTTGTGTGTGAGGTCACGCAGCCAGAGCTCTCTAATCCAGCAGGGATCTCTCATGTCTGCATTTGTCTCTAAGTGCTCATAATCTGTTTCCATCACGGGAGTCACTGACATTTTGTCATTTGGTGTTCTTTGCGTGTGGCTGCATAATGCACAGTAAGATTAATGTGTTCCCGCACAGAGCTGCTGACCTTTGGATTCCACTGCGTGACGTCAAAAACGTCCTCGCGCCTGACAACTGTGTGTTCTTGTTGTTTTTTTAGGTTTTCGTCACCGTTTTTTTTTGTTAAATTTAACCCGTTCTTCACGATTAACTGTCGAATACGAAAATGGAGAAGTGAAAACAAAGCCAAAGGTCCATGACAGACACATTTCAACAACAATAATAAGAAGAAACCAAGCTACTGTGTCTGGGTCATGGAAATGTGTCTTGATATTTGCTTTAAATGAGATGCATGTTTGAGTGAATGAAATATATATGTGAAGAATTATTTCACTTTTAAAGCCAAATATCCACCTCATGTTAAAACAAAAAGAACAGTGAGGGCACAAAACAAAAGGAAGGGAAACAACCAAGCCTTATCACAGCACCTCCTCACGTCATAAAAATATGTTTTTGTTTGAATTGATTTACACTTGTGCTTTCCTTGTGTGTGTGTGTGTGTGTGTGTGTTAGATGCTGACCTCCAGTGGTGACGGCACGTGTGCCCTGTGGGACGTAGAGAGCGGTCAGCTCCTGCAGAGTTTCCATGGTCACACGGCCGATGTCTTGTCCCTGGATTTCGCCCCGTCTGAAACTGGAAACACTTTTGTCTCCGGGGTGAGAAAAATGTGTGTGTGTGTGTGTGTGTGTGTGTACATATGTCTGTAGTAGGTTGTGAGGACAGGTTTTTAAAGAAATATATCTTTAAAAAGGGCTTTTTTAGGAATAATAATTAGGGTTAGCATTTGAAATGGGTTTACGTCAGGAGTTAAGGACTATGAAATGTATTATGTCTATTACTGTCCTCACTTTGTATACTGTACACGAGTGTGTGTTTGTGTGCGTGCATGTGTGTGTGTGTGTGTGTGTACAGGTTCTACTGATGTTGTGGGGACCTAAAACTGTTTACACAGTCACTTTATGGGGACTTGTCTTCCTTGTGGGGACATAATGTCAGGGTTAGGCCAGTAGTAATTATGGTTAGAGTAAGTCTCCAGGAAATTAATGTAAGTCTGAAACCATGGAAAGGTGTGTGTGTGTGTGTGTGTGTGTGTGTGTGTGTGTGTGTGTGTGTGTGTGTGTGTGTGTGTGCGTGCGTGCGTGCGTGCGTGCGTGCGTGCGTGCGTGCGTGCGTGCGTGTGTGTGTGCGTGTGTGTGTGTACTCAACGGGAAACCCTGAAACTCATGTTTTCACTTTGTCTTTAGTGAAGAAACTGGAATTTAATATGAAGACAATAATATTCTCTGTCCTCTCAATGTGTGTGTGTGTGTGTGTGTGTGTGTGTGTGTGTGTTTGTGTGTTTTCAGGGCTGTGATAAGAAGGCCAACGTGTGGGACATGCGCTCTGGACAGAACATTCAGTCTTTTGAGTGCCATGAGTCTGACATCAACTGTGTAAAGTGAGTTCACTTCTCTCGTGAAAACAAAGGACCACCTTGTTTCTCATGTTTATCTTCAGTGCAAAAAAGTATTTGGAGAATTTCTGCTGGTCCCAAAGAAAACCTGACTGAACCGTACATGATAATTCAGGACATTTGATCCATGTTTAAGTACATGCTCATTCTTGTAAAATATCTGTGAAAGTTTTCTGTCTAATATTTTATGTTTTATGGTATTTTTTATACTCCCCCTCCATTTCCAAAACTTTTAAACAATACAATCCCCTGATCCTGTGTGTTTGTAGGTACTATCCCAGTGGAGATGCTTTTGCTTCTGCTTCTGACGATGCCACAGTGAGTGATGTCACATGACCTGCTCATGTGTTAGTGATGATCTGTCATCAGCGTGCCTTAAAGTGAATTTCTCAAAGTCACACTGATTTACCACAGTGATTCAAGTTTATTAGTAATATATTCTCAAAGCTCAAAAGTACGACAGAGTATTAGGGCCAAACTGAAGATATATATATATATATATATATATTTTAATCTAAGTCGTAATATTATGAGAATAAAGTCGTAAAATTATTCAAGCAAAATCACAGATGATCATCTGCAACCTGCGTCAAGATGAGTATCCTAATATAACAACTTTATTGTCCTAAAATGATGACTTTATTCTCATAATATTACGAATGCATATCTTGTAAAATTACAACTTTATTCTGATGATATTAAGACTTTATTCACATAATATTATGACATTATTCTCAAAATATTACAACTTTATTCTCATAATATTACTTCTTTATTCCTGTAAAATTGACTTTATTCTCATAATATTACAACTTTATTCTTGTAAAATTATGACTTTATTCTCATAATATTACAACTTTATTCTCGTAAATTTACGACTTTATTCACATAAAATTACGACTTTATTCTCATAATATTACGACTTTATTCTTGTAAAATTACGACTTTATTCTCATAAATTTTTTTCTCTTCAGTTTGGCCCTGATACTCATAAAGGTATTTTCTGCGTGCATATAGCCACTAAAAGAAACCCCATCACCAATAAAAATATCTCCACCGTAAACTATTTACAGACTACAAATACTTGTCAAAGTACAAATCTGTGTCCTGTGTGTCGGTTTGTCTTAGTGCCGATTCTACGATCTACGAGCTGACCGCGAAGTGTCCGTCTACAAGAAGGACAGCCTGATATTTGGTGCTTCCTCTGTGGACTTCTCTCTGAGTGGTGAGGGTTTCACGAAAAGCACTTTACGTCACATTATCACATCAGTGGTGAAACTATAGTTTCTGAGTTAAAAGAGAAAAGTATCTGGACCTTGTTGATCTTGACTCTTTCTAGATCATCAGCAATCATTCATTCATCTTCTACCACTTTATCCTCCACATGAGGGTTGTGGGGGTCGCTGGTGCCAATCCCAGCTGACATAGGGCCAAAGGCAACCAACCATTCACTCTCAAACTCTCACCTACACTCTTAGAAATAAGGGTTCCAAAAGGGTCCTTCTACAAGGGCTGAGGTTCTACCTGGAACCATTTGCTTCTGAAAAAAACTTCTTGGTGGAACCCTCCAAAAACGGTTCTAGGTGGAACCTTTATAAAAAGGTTCTAGCTGGAGCCAAAAAGGGTTCTCCTATGAGGACAAGCCGAAGAACCTTATATGGTTCTACTGAGCGATTTTATTTCTAAGAGTGTACAATCTAGAGTGTCCAATTTGCCTAAGCCTCAAATCTGCATGTTTTTGGTCTGTGGAAGGAAACCGGAGAACACGGAGAAAGCCCCCACACACACACAGGGAGAACATGCAAACTCCATAAAACACATTTTTACTTATTCAAGGGGGAATTTCGCTCCGTACTTTACAGTTTCCACCGATAACGCGTTCATCCGTTCTTCTCCTATTCCAAATAATTCCACTTCCTCTTTCTCTTGCCCGCTTCCTCCCACCCACACACCCGCAGGACGCCTGCTGTTCGCTGGTTACAACGACTACACCATTAACGTGTGGGATGTCTTGAAAGGCACTCGTGCCTCCATCCTGTTCGGTCATGAGAACCGCGTCAGCAAAGTCAGGCTGTCACCTGACGGCACGGCGCTCTGCTCGGCCTCCTGGGACAACACCTTGAGGGTGAGCAGAGGTTTCCTGGCACAGAATAACGTCACCATATGAATATCAGTGAAGCTTTACAACACAATCCTCTACGATTGACACTTTTAATACTCACATCTCTCTTGCAGATCTGGGCCTAGTTTTCACATGACGGATGTGATCCAGCAAAGACGGCACCAGCGTCACATGACAGCCAACACTGCAGGTCGTTTACTAAAAAAAATAAACACACAAAAAATGTATCATGAGAAAGCGTCACTCTAATCGACTGTCGGGACGTGTATGCATCTGAACACACATTTCAACAAGTTCAGATATCTTATCTTTGTTGTTGATAGCTTGACATGACTGATATTGTGTAACTTCACAAGTGTTGCTAATATAGTGAGAAATAATAATTCATTGTAAAGAACCACAATAAGCTGTAGAAGTGTGTGCAGTGTAGACAACACACCAACACACACACAATAAGAGTAAGAAATGAACATTGGTTTATTCCCGTCAGCTCCCATGAGAGAACCACATCTCTCCACAATAATGCTCCAACACTGTTATGAGTAAGTTTATGTTGTATATATGTATGTATAAGTGTATGAAATAAAAATAATTTCATTATAAGTCTTAGAACAAGCCTTTTATATATGTACTTTAATGGGTTTTATGAAAGAATTGATTGTATTCAGTCGTTAAATGATTAGGGAAACATTTAACTGAAATAGCAGTTTCACAGATTCACAATTTAAAGGGGACATATTATGCAAAATCAACTCTTTAATCATTTAAATCCTTATATTTGGGGCTACAGTGGATACACGTTATATATGACAGCAATGTGCCTGCTAGTGCGTAAAAATGATCACTTTTCCAAATGCTAACTGCTGTTAGCTCCCAGTAGCCTCTGTGGCTATTTGTAATTTCCTGTTCCTTAAGTTTTGTTTTACTTTTTTTTTAAGGTGGACCTTTAAGGTGGACCTAAAGAGATACTACTAAACAGAGCGTTGTGAACAGGGCTGTTTTGGCAGGGTGATTGAACTGCTGTGGTTCTTCATCCTTATGGTATTTTGACCAAAGTATGTCACAGACATGTTCATTAGGACACTAGGGAAATAGGTTAACTTGTAGAAATAGGGTATAATATGACCCCTTTAACATTTAATTTCCAACCTACAAGTTATGTTTGTTAGTGTGGAAAAAAGAGGTTCTGATTCTTACACTCTGGACCTTTGAGAAGGAAAGTTTTTAATGTAACCTCTTTTTTTCTATTTAACCTCAACAATGTAGGGCTAATATACCATGTACTTCATCATGTAAAATATACACTCTCTGTGATAATAGCTAATCTACATCAGCGTCTTCATCAAATCACGTTCATGTGGGAGAAGATTAAAATCCTGATCAGGGATCAGTTTGTTTCTCAAGACTCTGTCTTCACTGACTTGACTGTACTTTTGGATCAGTGACAGTTTTATATCTTACAGCAGGGGTGTCAAACTCATTTTCACTGAGGGCCACATCAGCATAATGGTTACCCTCAAAGATGTAACTGTCATACAGAATAAATGTAACTAAATGTAACCAAATATAATGTAAAATAAAGGTAACAACTCTGTAAAATATTGCGAAATAACTTTATTTATTTATTACTTATTCAATTTCACTCGTCGCATGATGCATATACAATGATACACTGTGATCTAGTGGCGGTGCCGTCACTTTGCGGGTCACACAATCGCCATGCATTGTGGGGAATGTATTTTATGGTCAGCGCACGCCTTAAAGCAGCATAGACCTATTTTAACACAGATTTTTAAGACCAATTAATCACTCGCGGGCCACATAAAAGGACGTGGCGGGCCACATCTGGCCCCCGGGCCTCGAGTTTGACACGTGTCTTATAGTCTTATCTCTTACATTCACAGATTACACATCGTGACTTCATCCTCAGTCTATAATAACAGACTTTTGAAGAGTCTGATATATTTATCTTCAGCGCACTATTGACCAGGAAGTCTCTATCTATCTCACACGTCTCTGTTTTTATTCTAACAGCAATCAAAGTTCAGCTGTTCTGTGACAAGAGGCACCAAAACGTGTCCATGCAGGACAAGAGATTATGTGTCTCTGCAACGGGAAGTCCTCGTTCATTTACGGTGATAAAAACTTGTAATAGAAGTAACAAATCTGGTATAATACTATGAGCTTCTCTGCGACAAATCAAATGAGTTCTGTCCTTTCTCTTTTCTAAGAAAGTGAGAAGGGGAAATAAATGATGTAAAAGCAGATGGGAATTACCATATCTCTGTATAGAAAGTACTACATCACCTGATCCATTCATGTTATTACAAAGAAGGTTTTCCACTTCCCCTTGTGTGCAGTCTACGCGGCCCACGCCGAGAGTGAGCGTTGTGAGAGTGATTGTAAAAACCCCATGTGCTCATTAAAGCTTTTTTCAAAGTTGTGGTGAAAGGGAAACATGGCTTGACCAAAAAAATCAGACCTATTATTAGTACACGTCTCCCCTGAAGGTCACAAATGTAAATACGTACTGTAAACATGAAGCGTGAGAGAGTTCCATTAAGTTCGTCGGTGAGCAAGTGCGTGAGTAAGCACAAACACCCTTATGTACAGTAATATCTTCCTGCCTCCGTGTCCGCAGCTGGTGGTTATTTATTTCTCAATAATTAGATTATTTTATTGCCGTTTCTATTAGTCGGTTGGGCTCTTTGCACAGCAGCCATTGTGACATGTTTCGGCTTGAAAAGCACAGGTGTTCACATGTGAATCAGGACAGTCTCAGCTGTCGTTAATGAGATTATTTACACCTGTGATTTTCTGACTGTGACCTGGCAACATGGCTGCTGTGCAAAGAGCCCATGGGTTTGGAAAATGGTAGAATAGAAGTAGAAAAGTAAGGCTGCCATAATCAGAATTATGGTAAATATGAGTTCCCACGTCGTCGTGATTTCCAGCGGTAAATTAGGAGATAACCTTTGACATTTCAAGATGGTGGAGAGGAAGACAAGATTTATCATGAATGGTAAATAATTCCTTTATTCTCATTATTATACTTTCCTTATTGTTGATTGTGTACACAATGTTAACCCTTTAAGATACACACCAAGAAAAAAGCTAAGGAAAAATTATTTATTTGCATGTTTTATTTGATTTGATTTACTTATGATAACAACAGCAATCTATATATATATATATATATATAATATATATATTTTAATAAAAAACATTTTTTTTTAAATAGACCCTACAGTATTTCAGATACAGGCCTCTACCAAATGGTTGAGACGTGTATTCATAATAAACCTGGTTTGCATAATTCATTAAGTGTCAGTGAGTTCAGTTTGATGCATTTTTCAATGAGATATAGTGACTTAAAATGTGGTCGACCAAATGAATGAGTAGAAGCAGGTATGGGTGAACCGTGTGTGTGTGAGCCATGTTTCATTTCACCCCAACAACAAAAGCACTTGAACGTTACACACTCACAGTACAGTAGTTCTGATTTCACAAATGGGAAGTCTCGTCTCTCCGCATAAGCCCATGCTTGTTTTGTCAGCGAAATAGCCCCAAAATCCTGACATAAGCAGCCATTTTGAGTTTAAAACGGGGAAAAAAATTATCCATAAGTGTCAATAACAAGTTCCACTAAAACAGGACAGAACCTGTATGAAACTGAAACTAAATCATTCATTTTCGACTGTGACCTGTGAAAACACCTGCTATTAAAAAGGAGAGCGTAAACAGAAACCAAATAAGTACCTCTAGTTTTTGTTTTTGCTCGTTCATTTAATTAACTGATGAATCAACTGCATGTAATGCACTTTAATTTGTAAAGGTTTGCCTTTAATTAAAAACAATTCATGTGAAATGTGTGTCCCCCTTGTCCTTGTGCTACACAAGAAAGAACCCCAACCTTGTTTAAAGCAGTACTTTCATTTGTACTTAAATACAAATGTTATTTAAAAAAAAAAAAAAAATAGTGGTACTTTTAGTTGAGTATAATATTTCAGTACACTTTCCACCTCTGATAATAAATACTGCAGTGATTCAGTGAAGTGTGAGTTGCGATTGCACGAGAGGTCATCAAAAATAAATTAATTGTTGGTTTGCAGTGTTGTTATTAAGCTTTAACTATCTTATACTATTAATGATCAGTAAAAATGACTTGTATGAAAAGTAATAACTCATTTCAGATGAAGTTCCGGTCAATTAATCAACCAATCGGTACTACTTAAGTGATTGAACACAAAGACGTGGATTGTTGCGAACTTCATAATTAATAATGATGATGATGATGATTATTATGATGATGGTAGTTTTTTTTTTTTATCACATTTCCTCCTTCACGTCGGGATTTTTGCGGGTATTTCAGTGCGAGCAGCAGACTTACGTAGTGGAGCGGGGGCGGAGTCATAAGATAAACGCGGCGGTGATGCGGCCAGTTGAAGGGAAGCTGACAATGAGCAGCCGACGAGCGTCTCTTTCCGCTGCCGCCTGTACGTGCACTGAGCTGACTGATATCGCTGGGAGGGTAAGTGTTCGTTTTTCCCTCACCTAACAATACATCATGTATTTTATTTATTTGTATGTATTGTGTGTTCTCGCGGAAGCACACATCATCTACCACGCCGAGTTGTGTGTTGTGTGTGTGTAAACGGTGATGTGAATGAGCTGTGTCCGCGGCGGTGGAGTCGTTGTGTGAATGTGCTCCTTTGTGTCCTCCATAACTCTGGTGACAGATCGGTGGTAAGAAGAGAAGCTGCTCGGCCGGATAGTTAACCGCGGGTCCACATCCTCAACACGCACTACAAAACACCGACAGTTCACGTTTTAAAAGCCCCTTCCTATAGCTTCACCGCTCTTTGTACGGTCTCGTTATTTCGCTGAGTAGCAAACGGTCGTATGTTTAGCATTTAGCATCTCTGTACTTGATGAGAGGAGCTAACTAGCGTCAGTGTTCCGCCGTACTTCGCCAGGCTTCTTGTGTCGTTGGTGTGAATAAAACAACAACCAGTCTCTGCCAACGACTTTTTATTCGTGTGTTTTGCAGCTTTTATTACAACATTTGAAAAACAACTTGACATGAAACAATTTGACAGGAAGGCTAAAGCTAACTGCGAACAACGTACTGTTGGTATCGTAACGGCAGGATGTGCTGATTGGTTTAAATGGCCGAGGCCTTTGATAAATGTAGTCCCCTTCAAACGTAAAACTCAACAAAACGATTTTCGTGCCGTTAGGATTTAGTTGTTATTGACAAACATAATGGCTGAGGTTTTAAAGCGTCAAGTCATTTACTCCCTGACAATAAACCCCATTATCTCATATCGAAATTAAAAGTGTCCACTGTAAGTTGATCGTATTAAATTCCCATGATCACATTAGAATAAATATGAATGCAGAAATCCATCTTTATTTCACTCAAGTGACTTGAAAATGCTGTCTAACCAACACACGGCCCTGGTGATTTATTTATATATATGTATATATAATAAAAGTATTTTGCATCTTTTACAGATGTACCAGGTAGTGATGAGTGATGCAATTTTTCCATGTCTGATACCGATATCACAAACTTGATTATCTACGGTACTGATCTCAGTCCGATACTGTTATTTTAGACTTTTTAAATTATTAAGCTGATAACAACACATTTGTGCCGAGCCATTT
Organism: Microchirus variegatus; assembly: GCF_963457635.1. NCBI lineage: Eukaryota > Metazoa > Chordata > Actinopteri > Pleuronectiformes > Soleidae > Microchirus > Microchirus variegatus. The sequence continues at coordinate 13,031,949 of NC_139815.1, read as the reverse complement.
TAATCTATTTCAAGGAAAACGTAATTATCCAACAAAGATATAAATGCTGTTGCTAATTTTTATTGACCTAGGAGTTTAGGAGTGTATAAGCTTTTACATTTTCATCTGTCTGATAGCCGATCCATTTTTTTTGTCACATTTTACCCTTAGCCTTTATCTTTTGTATTGTCAGTCATGTTCCCGGTAACATTTGATTTCCTCATTTGTTCAACCTACACATTTTCATCTATATTTGTGCTCGTTTTCTGAAAGCTTTTTGATACAAAGCAAATATTTCTCACTGACATGATTTATTGTTGGTGTTTGTTCCCAAGACTATGGCCTTATTTGCCCTTGTTTGTTATCACTTTACTGAAATGATAACAACTTGTTTTTCTCTTGTTAGAAAATGTCATGTGGGCTGTGGAAAGAGACCCTGGCTTTGGCGGAGGACTACCTGTCCCTTTGCTGCACAAGCCTTCGGCCAGCCCCTCCACCTCCCAGCGAGTCAGCTGCTGCCATGAGACGCCTGGCCCAGGACATGGAGAAGCAGCACCAGGCTCGCTTCCACTCCCTCGCTCAGGACTTTCTGCGGCAGTGCGGGTCGGACCCCTGCTCCAGCCTCAGGAAGGTGATGGAAGAGCTGGTAGGAGACGGACACTTGAACTGGGGGAGGGTTGTTTCCCTTTTCACCTTTACTGGGGTGCTGGCCAGACAACTGCTGGGACAGAACGGGACTGAGCTGGGGCTGGAACCCGGGCAGGAACCGGGACAGGCGCCTGGGAACTGCAGGGGACTGGCAGAGACCATAGCTGATTACCTAGGAGAAGAAAAGAAAGACTGGCTTCTGGCGAATGACGGATGGGTAAGTCAAAACATGTCTGCTCCAAAGCTGATTGACTCATTCAGCTGATACTGCTGAGCTGAGTCAACACAAATGCTGTAGAAAAAAAACAAGTGGTTGAAAATAAAACTGACTTAAAAGTAAAAATGTCTCTTTTCCCTGCTGCGAGCAGTGGAAACCACCTAGTTTTGATATAATCAGGTGTACTTCCTGCTTGGGTGTATATTTATACACAGGCTTCATATGGGTGTGTGAATTCCTTTTTAGAAATGTTTGAATGTTGCGTTGGCTTGATATAATCAGTTTGCTTATTAGATAAGGGGAAAACAAACTCAAACAACTGCTCAACCTGGACCATGTGTGACCATGACTCGGTACGATTTGGGTGTTTTAAGTTGCGTCAATGAAATGATAATATTTATAATCATCATCATTTGCATGTGTTCATTTGAATTTGCCACATTTGCAAGTGCTAGAAAAATGTGAAAACTGCACTTCACTTTGACTTTGGAAAAGGTGTATGACCCTGTATGGTAGAGTTTTGTGTAAAATATGGCCAAGCCTTTTGTTAAAATGCAGATTGTTTCCCTTTGTTTGCCAGGGTCATAAATGTTTCTGTTATGATTGCAGGAACAGTAGAGAAACAATATGTGGTTTTAATTTACTGTAAATCTTAGATAATGATATATGATAGACTGTGGTGAACAGTGAAATCTACACTGTTTCTGCTTTTGTGAATGGACTTGTCCTCGTCCTCCCTCTTCATCACACAGATGCACACAAACACCCTTTCTCCCGCTGGCAGCTGGTTTCACCAGACTCTCGGGCAGATGGACTTTGAAGTCGCATTATAAGCTTCATTGTGTTGAATTTAGCAGCAGTCGTACACAAAGTTAGTGTGGTGTGACTAGAAAAACAAGCAGCCACAGCAGCAGAGAGCAGGTGCTCTCTTTTGTCAGATTTCAATTTTGAAAACATGTTTGAGAAATGAAATTCTGAGCATCTGTCTGTTGAAAAATTCACCCTCTTGGTTGGTGTATATCTACTTTACAAAGTGTGTAACTTGACGTAAATATGTTGACACTGTAGCAGTCTGCTATAAAAAACTTCTCAGAGAGCTACAGTTGAATTGTAGTATTTTTTTCATTTTACTTTAAATGCAGCATTTTTGCAACTAGCTGTCAGCCCCTGTGAGTTGGGAGACTTTGGCAGCTAAAACTTGCTTTTATTCTGTGAAACTCACAGTACATTGAGGGAAACTAAGCGTTGCTTTTTTTTGTGTGCGTTTCTTGCAGGAGGGCTTCTGTAATTTCTCCCGCACTGCCAGAGAGGTGAGCCAGGACTCGTCAATGAAGACCGCTCTGTTTGCTGCTGCTGGCGTGGGCCTCGCCGGACTCACCTTCCTCTTGGTGCGCTAAGTCAGCTGCGTCCTTCTAGTCCATACTCTCATTTCATTTGGCACAATTAATTAGACATTTGAATTTCAACGTCAATGCTACAAAACAGGGCTTAATCTGTAGTAAATTCAGGGTTGTTATCTCAAAAAGTCATCAGCTGAATGTTTGCACATATAGACCACCCCCCCCACACACACACACACACATGTTAATCCTGACATTTTGTCAGTTGCTCCCTTAAGATTGTAAAATGATCTAAATGCCTTCATGAATTTTGGAGTAGGTGCCATGTCAGTGTATTTTCAAACAGGTTAATTCCTAAAACGGATCTGTGCACCGAATCATCTCCTTCTCAAAGTTTAATTTTCAACTGTGCAGCTAAAGAAACTTTAATTTCCCACAGATTTTGGTTTTGATTTTATGAAAATTGTCAGCTGCCTTTTTATTCTCCTGTTTAGCTCGGTTGTGTATGTGGTTTTATAGCCACCCTAGTGTACAATGTATAAATTAATATATTATATTTATATAAACTGAAACTGTAAGGCAATGGCCTTTTTCTAACCGATCCACAGCTAATTCAGTCGTTTCATTGTTAAAAGTGTGTCTTACCTTCTTGTGAAATTACACAATGAATAGAGCTGATGACAGCGCTGATGATGAACACACAACGGTGCTATGAAATGTTGTGAAATGTTTCTCATATCAATCGACCAAACCAGGGACCAATCTGACTTAAAACGCATTGCTATTACAACAAACCATTGCTATGGCTTAAACATTATATTTTTACATTGTTTTTGTTTTATTTATTTGTCACTGTTTTTGTAATAAAAATCAAACAAAGACACTCTTCGAGTTTGTGGGTTTTGTGTCTGCACAAAATGACTGACAGAATTACTGTAGAGCTCAGGATATTACTATTAGCAATTTGTCTTTTCCTGAAAGTCTACATGCAGGTAAGGAGTGTGGAGCAGAAAATAAACCTCCCTCCTGTGACATGCAGACATGTTGTCATAAATAAAATATGTTGTGCTGTCTGTGATGCTCTGAGCGCTGCAGAGCTCTCGTTTCTCAGAAGGAATTGTATTCACAGCACACCCTAACAAAAGTAGGGTGACAAAACTTAAGTTAGGTCACCCTACTTTAACCCTACTCTTAAGAGACGTTAACCCTTAATAGTTCAACTTTAATCAGTATCATTAGCGATGAAGCACAAACATTTTCTGATTTTTATCTAATCTGGTTCTTTATTTCTTTAAAAATAGTCATATATAACTATTTTTTTTCAGCGCCTTTCAGCAGGTGCTCATTATATTATATATATATATAATATTAATATTATATTATATTATTTTATTTATATCTTGTTTTTTTTTTACTCCAACAGTGAGTTCCAAACGGAGCATTATACAATCAGCAGACAAATATGTCATCCTCATCATCTGTTAATCAGGATTAAATTGTGCAGAGATTGCATAAATGTTGTTCTTTTTCTCCTGTGACTGCTTTAAAACTTAGTCTAGATCAGGACTGTGCTGTGACCGTGTGATGCACTGAGACCTGTGGCCACTTCACCACTGATTCCCTGGAGGCTGCTTGCTTTATCATGACCATCTGTTCATGAGGTTACTGTTAAATGTGATGAACACATGAATTAGAGTTGAATATATGTTGAGTGAAAGAATCTGGAGTTATAAAATTACTTTATTTTTATTTTTTCTAAATGTATTTTTTGGGCCTTTTTGCCAAAGTATGACGTTTTGGTCACATTTTGGACTAAAAATTTCCAAAAAATGTCAGATTTTAGACGAAATAGTGTAGTATGACATTGTGGTCGACGACACAGTATAGTATGACGTTTTGGCCACATTTTGGAGTAGAAAAAATGTTTATAAAAAATTTTCCGATTTTGGACGACAGTATGACGTTTTTGTCAAATTCTGGACCAACATTTTTTTGAAAAAAAAATGATAAGATTTTGTACAAAATAGTGTAGTATGACATTTTGGTCGACGACATAGTATAGTATGCCGTTTTGGTCACATTTTGGACTAAAAATATTTTTTCAAAAAAATGATCTGATTTTGGACGACATAGTATAGTATGACGTTTTGTCAAATTTTGGACCAAAGTTTTTTTTTTTTTTAAATTGTCATATTTTGGACGAAATACTGTAGTATGACATTGTGGTCGACGACATAGTATAGTATGACGTTTTGGTCACATTTTGGAGTAAAACAAATGTTTCTTAAAAAAAAATTCTGATTTTGGACGACATAATATAGTATAAAGTTTTTGTCTTATTCTGGTCCAACATTATTTTTTCAAAAAATTGGTCAGATTTTGGACGAAATAGTGTAGTATGACATTGTTGTCGACGACATAGTATAGTATGACGTTTTGGTCACATTTTCAGTCCAAAATGTGACCATAAAAATTATCCGATTTCAAACGACATAGTATAGTATGACGTTTTGTCAAATGTTTGACCAAATTTGTTTTTTGAAAAAAAAAATTCAGATTTTGTACGAAATAGTGTAGTAAAACATTGTTGTCGACGACATAGTATAGTATGACGTTTTGGTCACATTTTGGAGTAAAAACATTTTTTCAAAAAAATTATCCGATTTTGGACGGCATAGCATAGTACGAAATGTTTGTAAAATTTTGGACCAAATTTGTTTTTTCAAAAAAATTATCAGATTTTTGACGACATAGTATAGTAAGGCATTTTTGTCTAATTTTGGACCAAATTTTTTATTTAAAAAAAATGGTCAGATTTTGGACGAAATAGTGTAGTATGACATTGTTGTCCACAACATAGTATAGTATGACGTTTTGGTCACATTTTGGAGTAAAAAAAAATTTTCCCAAAAAATTATCCGATTTTGGACGACATAGTATAGTATGGCATTTTTGTCTAATTTTGGACCAAATTTTTTATTTAAAAAAATGGTCAGATTTTTGATGATATAGAGTAGTATAACAAATTTTGGACCAAATTAGTTTTTTCAAAAAAATGGTCAGATTTTCCACGAAATAGTGTGGTATAACATTTTGGTCGGCGACATAGTATAGTATGACGTTTTGGTCACATGTTGGAGTAAAAAAAATGTAAAAAAAAATATCCGATTTTGGACGACAGTATAGTATGGCATTTTTGGCTAATTTTGTACCAAATTCTTTTTCCAAAAAAATTGTCAGATTTTGGATGAAATAGAGTAGTATGACATTGTTGTCCACAACATAGTATAGTATGACGTTTTGGTCACATTTTGGAGTAAAAAAATTTTTTCCCAAAAAATTATCCGATTTTGGACGACATAGTATAGTATGGCATTTTTGTCTAATTTTGGACCAAATTTTTTATTTAAAAAAATGGTCAGATTTTTGATGATATAGAGTAGTATAACAAATTTTGGACCAAATTAGTTTTTTCAAAAAAATGGTCAGATTTTCCACGAAATAGTGTGGTATAACATTTTGGTCGGCGACATAGTATAGTATGACGTTTTGGTCACATGTTGGAGTAAAAAAAATGTAAAAAAAAATATCCGATTTTGGACGACAGTATAGTATGGCATTTTTGGCTAATTTTGTACCAAATTCTTTTTCCAAAAAAATTGTCAGATTTTGGATGAAATAGAGTAGTATGACATTGTTGTCGACGACATAGTATAGTATGACGTTTTGGTCACATTGAGGAGTAAAAAATTTTTTTTTAAAAATGATGCGATTTTGGAGGACATAGTATATAGTATGGCGTTTTTGTCAAATTTTGGACCAAATTAGTTATTTCAAAAAAATGGTCAGATTTTGGACGAAATAGTGTGGTATAACATTTTGGTCCACGACATAGTATAGTATGACTTTTTGGTCACATGTTGGAGTAAAAAAAATGTAAAAAAAAATATCTGATTTTGGACGACATAGTATAGTATGGCATTTTTGTCTAATTTTGGACCAAATTCTTATTCCAAAAAAATGGTCAGATTTTGGATGAAATAGTGTAGTATAACATTTTGGTCGACGACATAGTATAGTATGGCGTTTTGGTCACATTATGGAGTAAAAAAAAATTCAAAAAATTATCCGATTTTGGACGACATAGTAAATAGTATGACGTTTTTGTCACATTTTGGAACAAATGTTTTTTCAAAAAAAAATCTGATTTTGGACAAAATAGTGTAGTATAACATTGTTGTCGACCACATAGTATAGTATGACGTTTTGGTCACATTATGGAGTAAAAAAAAAATTCTAAAAAATTATCAGATTTTTGACGACATAGTATAGTATGGCATTTTTGTCTAATTTTGGACCAAATTTTTTATTTTTAAAAAATGGTCAGATTTTGGACGAAATAGTGTAGTATGACATTGTTGTCCACAACATAGTATAGTATGACGTTTTGGTCACATTTTGGAGTAAAAAAGTTTTTTTTCCAAAAAATTATCAGATTTTGGACGACATAGTATAGTATGGCATTTTTGTCTAATTTTGGACCAAATTTTTTATTTAAAAAAATTGTCAGATTTTGGATGAAATAGAGTAGTATAACAAATTTTGGACCAAATTAGTTTTTTCAAAAAAATGGTCAGATTTTCCATGAAATAGTGTGGTATAACATTTTGGTCGGCGACATAGTATAGTATGACGTTTTGGTCACATGGAGTAAAAAAAATGTAAAAAAAAATATCCGATTTTGGACGACATAGTATAGTATGGCATTTTTGGCTAATTTTGTACCAAATTCTTATTCCAAAAAAATGGTCAGATTTTGGATGAAATAGAGTAGTATGACATTGTTGTCGACGACATAGTATAGTATGACGTTTTGGTCACATAGTGGAGTAAAAAAAATTTTTTTTTAAATGATGCGATTTTGGACGACATAGTATAGTATGATGTTTTTGTCAAATTTTTGACCAAATTTGTTTTTTCAAAAAAATGGTCAGATTTTGGACAAAATAGTGTAGTATGACATTTTGGTCCACGACATAGTATATATGACGTTTTTGGTCACATGTTGGAAAAAAAAAATGTAAAAAAAATATCTGATTTTGGACGACATAGTATAGTATGGCATTTTTGTCTAATTTTGGACCAAATTCTTATTCCAAAAAAATGGTCAGATTTTGGATGAAATAGTGTAGTATAACATTTTGGTCGGCGACATAGTATAGTATGACGTTTTGGTCACATGTTGGAGTAAAAAAAATTTAAAAAAAAATATCCGATTTTGGACGACATAGTATAGTATGGCATTTTTGTCTAATTTTGTACCAAATTCTTATTCCAAAAAAATGGTCAGATTTTGGATGAAATAGAGTAGTATGACATTGTTGTCGACGACATAGTATAGTATGACGTTTTGGTCACATAGTGGAGTAAAAAATTGTTTTTTTTAAAATGATGCGATTTTGGACAACATAGTATAGTATGATGTTTTTGTCAAATTTTTGACCAAATTTGTTTTTTCAAAAAAATTGTCAGATTTTGGACAAAATAGTGTAGTATGACATTTTGGTCCACGACATAGTATATATGACGTTTTTGGTCACATGTTGGAAAAAAAAAATGTAAAAAAAATATCTGATTTTGGACGACATAGTATAGTATGGCATTTTTGTCTAATTTTGGACCAAATTCTTATTCCAAAAAAATGGTCAGATTTTGGATGAAATAGTGTAGTATAACATTTTGGTCGACGACATAGTATAGTATGGCGTTTTGGTCACATTATGGAGTAAAAAAAAAAATTCTAAAAAAATATCCGATTTTGGACGACATAGTATAGTATGGCATTTTTGTCTAATTTTGGACCAAATTCTTATTCCAAAAAAATGGTCAGATTTTGGATGAAATAGTGTAGTATAACATTTTGGTCGACGACATAGTATAGTATGGCGTTTTGGTCACATTATGGAGTAAAAAAAAAAATTCTAAAAAAATATCAGATTTTGGACGACATAGTATAGTATGGCATTTTTTCTAATTTTGGACCAAATTTTTTATTTTTAAAAAATGGTCAGATTTTGGACGAAATAGTGTAGTATGACATTGTTGTCCACAACATAGTATAGTATGACGTTTTGGTCACATTTTGGAGTAAAAAAAAAAATTATTTTCAAAAAAATTATCCAATTTTGGACGACATAGTATAGTATGGCATTTTTGTCTAATTTTGGACCAAATTTTTTATTTAAAAAAAATGGTCAGATTTTGGATGAAATAGAGTAGTATAACAAATTTTGGACCAAATTAGTTTTTTCAAAAAAAAATGGTCAGATTTTCCACGAAATAGTGTGGTATAGCATTTTGGTCGGCGACATAGTATAGTATGACGTTTTGGTCACATGTTGGAGTAAAAAAAATGTAAAAAAAAATATCCAATTTTGGACGACATAGTATAGTATGGCATTTTTGGCTAATTTTGTACCAAATTCTTATTCCAAAAAAATGGTCAGATTTTGGATGAAATAGAGTAGTATGACATTGTTGTCGACGACATAGTATAGTATGACGTTTTGGTCACATGGAGTAAAAAAAATGTAAAAAAAAATATCCGATTTTGGACGACATAGTATAGTATGGCATTTTTGGCTAATTTTGTACCAAATTCTTATTCCAAAAAAATGGTCAGATTTTGGATGAAATAGAGTAGTATGACATTGTTGTCGACGACATAGTATAGTATGACGTTTTGGTCACATAGTGGAGTAAAAAATTTTTTTTTTTAAATGATGCGATTTTGGACGACATAGTATAGTATGATGTTTTTGTCAAATTTTTGACCAAATTTGTTTTTTCAAAAAAATGGTCAGATTTTGGACAAAATAGTGTAGTATGACATTTTGGTCCACGACATAGTATATATGACGTTTTTGGTCACATGTTGGAAAAAAAAAATGTAAAAAAAATATCTGATTTTGGACGACATAGTATAGTATGGCATTTTTGTCTAATTTTGGACCAAATTCTTATTCCAAAAAAATGGTCAGATTTTGGATGAAATAGTGTAGTATAACATTTTGGTCGGCGACATAGTATAGTATGACGTTTTGGTCACATGTTGGAGTAAAAAAAATAAAAAAAAAAATATCCGATTTTGGACGACATAGTATAGTATGGCATTTTTGTCTAATTTTGTACCAAATTCTTATTCCAAAAAAATGGTCAGATTTTGGATGAAATAGAGTAGTATGACATTGTTGTCGACGACATAGTATAGTATGACGTTTTGGTCACATAGTGGAGTAAAAAATTGTTTTTTTTAAAATGATGCGATTTTGGACAACATAGTATAGTATGATGTTTTTGTCAAATTTTTGACCAAATTTGTTTTTTCAAAAAAATTGTCAGATTTTGGACAAAATAGTGTAGTATGACATTTTGGTCCACGACATAGTATATATGACGTTTTTGGTCACATGTTGGAAAAAAAAAATGTAAAAAAAATATCTGATTTTGGACGACATAGTATAGTATGGCATTTTTGTCTAATTTTGGACCAAATTCTTATTCCAAAAAAATGGTCAGATTTTGGATGAAATAGTGTAGTATAACATTTTGGTCGACGACATAGTATAGTATGGCGTTTTGGTCACATTATGGAGTAAAAAAAAAAATTCTAAAAAAATATCTGATTTTGGACGACATAGTATAGTATGGCATTTTTGTCTAATTTTGGACCAAATTCTTATTCCAAAAAAATGGTCAGATTTTGGATGAAATAGTGTAGTATAACATTTTGGTCGACGACATAGTATAGTATGGCGTTTTGGTCACATTATGGAGTAAAAAAAAAAATTCTAAAAAAATATCAGATTTTGGACGACATAGTATAGTATGGCATTTTTTCTAATTTTGGACCAAATTTTTTATTTTTAAAAAATGGTCAGATTTTGGACGAAATAGTGTAGTATGACATTGTTGTCCACAACATAGTATAGTATGACGTTTTGGTCACATTTTGGAGTAAAAAAAAAAATTATTTTCAAAAAAATTATCCAATTTTGGACGACATAGTATAGTATGGCATTTTTGTCTAATTTTGGACCAAATTTTTTATTTAAAAAAAATGGTCAGATTTTGGATGAAATAGAGTAGTATAACAAATTTTGGACCAAATTAGTTTTTTCAAAAAAAAATGGTCAGATTTTCCACGAAATAGTGTGGTATAGCATTTTGGTCGGCGACATAGTATAGTATGACGTTTTGGTCACATGTTGGAGTAAAAAAAATGTAAAAAAAAATATCCAATTTTGGACGACATAGTATAGTATGGCATTTTTGGCTAATTTTGTACCAAATTCTTATTCCAAAAAAATGGTCAGATTTTGGATGAAATAGAGTAGTATGACATTGTTGTCGACGACATAGTATAGTATGGCGTTTTGGTCACATTGTGGAGTAAATTTTTTTTTCAAAAAAATGATGCGATTTTGGAGGACATAGTATAGTATGGCGTTTTTGTCAAATTTTGGACCAAATTAGTTTTTTCAAAAAAATGGTCAGATTTTGGACGAAATAGTGTGGTATAACATTTTGGTCCACGACATAGTATAGTATGACGTTTTGGTCACATGTTGGAGTAAAAAATTTTTTAAAAAAAATATCTGATTTTGGACGACATAGTATAGTATGGCATTTTTGTCTAATTTTGGACCAAATTCTCATTCCAAAAAAATGGTCAGATTTTGGATGCAATAGTGTAGTATAACATTTTGGTCGACGACATAGTATAGTATGGCGTTTTGGTCACATTATGGAGTAAAAAAAAAATTCAAAAAATTATCCGATTTTGGACGACATAGTAAATAGTATGACGTTTTTGTCACATTTTGGAACAAATCTGTTTTTTCAAAAAAAAATCTGATTTTGGACGAAATAGTGTAGTATAACATTGTTGTCGACCACATAGTATAGTATGACGTTTTGGACACATTTTGGACCAAATTTGCTTCTTCAATAAAATGGTCAGATTTTGGACGAAATAGTATAGTTCGACATTTTGGTCAACGACATAGTATAGTACAGGGGCCACCAACGTGGTGCCCGCGGGGACCTGGTAGCCCGCGGGCAGCCAATACGGTGCCCGCGGGCTCACTTCACTTCACCTCACTTGCATGTATCCGTATGATCTGTCAGTAAAATATCTTTGATATTGTTTACAAAAACTGGTAATCGTTAGGAGTAAGCACTGGAAGGAATGTGTATGCAGTTGAATGCATAATATTAATCATTTATATGGTAAACAAACAAAAAAATATTATATGGTAGCCCTCCATATTATTTTTTACCCTTAAGGTAGCTCTCTGACTCAAAAAGGTTGGTGACCCCTGGTATAGTATGACATTTTAGTCAAATCTTGGACCAAATTAGTTTTTTCCAAAAATGGTCTGATTTTGGACGAAATAGTGTAGTACGACATTTTGGTCGAAGACATAGTATAGTATGACATTTTAGTCACATTTTGGACTAAAATAATGGTTTCAAAAAAATTGTCAGATTTTGAATGAAACAGTGTAGTATGACATTTTGGTCGACCACATAGTATAGTATGACGTTTTGGTCACATTTTAGAATAAAATCGGATACTTTTTTTGAAAAAAAAAGTATCCGATTTGGAAGACATAGTATAGTATGACGTTTGTGTCAAATTTTGGACGAAAAATAAAAATTTCAAAACATTTTGGATGACATACTATAGTATGACTTTTTGGTCAAATTTTTGACAGCCTAAATGCTTTGGGTCCTATTCATAATTGATTTTTTTTTACTAAAATTCTATATTTACTCTATATCTGATGTCAATTGTCCAAAAGGCAACTTGAACCAATTTACACACTCGAAGGATTAAAATCCACTGGGAATACTTAAAGAAATGTAGGAAATGCTTATAATAATAATGTTTGTCTTTATTCATTTGGCAGATTTGTTCTTACATAACAAACAGTTGAAGTATCCTCTTAGAGACTAGTTGCTTGTCACTCATATTATTAGGTGACTGCTCTGTTTTGTCCTGATGCAGGACAGCTAATAATAATCACTGAATATAGTGATTGTTTGGTCAAGTCTCATAGTAGTTTTATATTTTATTTTATATTTCTTTAAAAAAGATTTTTAAAAATGTGCTGGAAACCGAGTGAAACAGTTCAGGAAGTCTGATGACTGTTGGCTCTCATCACTGCACAGAGAAAAAACTAGATGAAAGACTATCAGAGTAATCCAGTACTGTTACATGACAAGTGCGACAATCATCCGACATGAACACATGAATTTTTTGTCTCATATTTTTATTGCATTTCTGTAAAATGTGTACATTTTGTTTGTGTTGGAATTGGTTATTGAGAAATACAAGTTTCATGCCGATTAAAAAAAAATATCTGTTAGTCGTAACATTAGTCGTGAAATGATTGTCTCCAGCTGTAAAAAAGCAGTAGATACGGTAATGTCAGTATTTTAAGAGATTCTACATCAATTATATACCAAAATATCTCATGAAATAGTTTCTGTTTGACAAGTTTTGGCAGAGTGACAAGATCACACTCATGTGTCTGTGTGGTGAATACAAAGAGTCTTTGTTAGCATTAGAAACAAGGAGAAACTGAATGGCATGATGAAAACTATCCTTTCGTTCGTTGGACTATTTATTAACCTGGACTCGTTCAGGCTTAAATTAACAGCAATAAAACAGGAAATTATTATTTTTGTACAGATTCTAGACAAATTACATCAATTTTGTGAGCTTATTATTCACCGTACAGACACTAGAGTATTGGTTCTCAAAGTGCGGCCCGGGGAAACATTTCTGGCGGCCGGCAGTGAATTGTGTGTATTATTGGGTTATAAGCTGGTAATAAGCAGGTAGCTACAGCCCCCAATTACTAGCTATTTACCCAGTAATTATATGGTAACAGAAATGTGTTACTTGGTATTAACCTGTAATTAGAAGGTAAGAACACTGGCCAAAATACTGGGTAATTAACCAATAAATTATAAAGTGTTATAACATTAATGCTTAAATTACATTATATTAACGCTTATATTACTTAACAATAAACTGTAGAACTGCACTCTGGTCATTAAAATGATTACAAATGGGATTTCTTTCTGTTTTTTTTTCCTTTGGCGGCCCTCAGTTCAATGTTGGGTTCCTAAATTGGCCCTAAGGTATCAAAACTTTGAGAACCCCTGCATTTAGATGGTTTTATTTTTGAAGAATGAGGGACATTTTCGGTGAGAAATGCAGCTAAATACATGATTTTTATGGTTTATCTTTAGAGGTACGCACAGGGCACGAGAGCATCTCCTGAGGCTCCAGTCGGCTGAAAAGCTTCTCGATTTCCATCGTGTACACACCGTGTGATTTAAGTGCGTACATTCATAAAGAGAAGAACAGATCAGTGGCCTGCTCCTCAGTGATGCTCTCGTCACCGTCTTCTTGGTCTGTATTCACAGTGCAGACAACATGGACGTTCTTCTTGGCCTCAGGTTCAACAGTTGTAAACCTTCAGTGATTCGCTGTAGTTTGTCCACAGCGAACTACTGAAGGTGACACGACCTGGATTACTTTAGGCCTTCGGCTCAGATGTGAAGTGATGGGAATGGATTTTGATTCAAATTTTAAAACAACAGAAGTTAAACCATGTCGTGCAGTGTGAATACAGCACATTTTTTATCCTCTTATGGTGACATCGGTTCTTCCGATTCTCTAGCGTTGTCCCGCGTCAACTTTATTCTTCACCATTTGCGCAATCTGTTCGTATGAAACACACAAATACAAGTTCACTCATTATTAAGACACAACCATAAATCATGATCTGATCAGATTTACTTTAAAAACTAAACTTACACTACCGTTCAAAAGTTTGGAGTCAATACAATTTTGTTTGTTAAATAAAGTCACACTTTTGTTCATCAAAAGAGTTCCAAAATGAATAGAAAATATAGTCAAGACATTGACAAGATAAGAAATAATGACTTTTATTCCAAATAATAATTTAAAATAAATAATTTTATAATTGCACAAGGGTTTTCAAGGGTCTTCTAATCATCCAATAGCCTTCTAACACCATTAGCAAACACAATGTACCATTAGAACACTGGAAATGGGCCTCTATACACCTATGTACATATTCCATTAAAAACCAGACGTTTGCAGCTAGAATAGTCGTTTACCACATTAACAATGTATAGAGTGTGTTTCTGATTCATTTAATGTTAGATTCATCGAAAAAAAGTGCTTTTCCTTCAAAAATAAGGACATTTCTAAGTGACCCCAAACTTTTGAACGGTAGTGTATGATGATATTTTTATGAAATTGCAGATATCAGTGTCACTGACCTGTCTGGCATTGGGAAATTTTTTCGTCGCCAGTTTCGAGAAAATCAGCTCATTATTCACCGTCACCTCAAAGCTGTCTGTGTGAAAGAGCACACATGCAAATTAGATCCACCCAAGGTGATAAATCGAATGTTTTATCTGCAACCAGTCAAACAGGTTCATGGTGAGCTTGTGAGAGCGGCACACCAGGATGTAGTACTGTGCACATTGTTAAATGTCCGGGAGTCTTTTTTTGCTCTTGTATATGAAGCAAGTCATTGGTAAGTCTAGAGAACACGGACTGGCTAAAATGGAGAGATGTTACACAGAAACTGTGTGACTGGATGATGGCGTAACCTTTCTGCCACAAAGAAAGAAGAAAAGAGGGAAGGGCATTTTGCAATGAATCTAATTTCCTTGTATGCAAATACGCACAACATGAGTGACTTCAAAATACAGCAGTTTTACAAAACACTTTTTCAAAGTTTTTTCTGAAATGTTGTGTATTGTCTCTCTATCACAGCACACCAACAAAAACAAACAGTGGCTCACTGTTTCTTTGTGTCCCGGCTTTCTTCACCACCGCAGTAGGGACCAGGCCTTCGATGGCGGCACGCACTTCATTGAAGTAGGAGCCGTAACCTCATCCTTTGCTGTTAAAACAATGCAAAACGTGCAGAATTCATTCCCTGCTTCAGTTTGTAAATGAGTGTGCAGAGATGATCATGTTCAAACAAGATGAGCAAGAAGAAAAAATGCACTTGCACAAATGTCTATGTCATCCATGAGTCACTAAGACAAGTAGGAATGAGAAACTGTGGTAGAACTTTAACTAAAACTAAACTAAACTGATGAGGATTTGCAGCTCTTGTTGCTGCGAGTTTTTTTCATCCATTTCCCCCCAAAATGAGCCGTTTCAGTTTGCTTTGAAGTGAGCACATCCTTGGTTTGGCTCCTTTTCTCTTTCCCAATAACCACACCTTTGTTATTGAACGCAGGCTTATAAGCCTCATATTCTTAACTCTCCATCTTTAATGTCATTAGATCTCTTGGAATGCACAACTCTAAAAATGTGAGCCTCTTTTTTTTGAAACAGTCACTTGCTCCCTCCTCTGACTGGCTTTGATGGACTTTGAGCTTGGCACTGACACTGATCTGCAAAACCAAACAACAGAGTACGTTGACTTCTCTTAATGAAGTGAATTTATGAACTTACCAGTGTTCGATTATGACTTCAGCCATGGTTTTATGGTTGTTTTTGAGTAGACCTGCAACACAGAGATGGAGACGTCCTTCGATTACGGAGACCAGCTGCAACAAAATGCAATGTCATGGCTGCGCTTCCTTATATTATGAACCACACCCACGAGGGAGGAGAGCCAGTCTGTGTGGTTCTTGCAGCATTATTCCAGCCTGACTCACCTCATCATTACTTTAGTCTGTTGTTGTTTTTTTGCTGGTACTTGATCCAAGGCTGAGAAAAACAAGAGAACATGAGGAGTGTAGCATGCATGGGCAACATCAAAGTCATTTAAGTGCACTTTCTTCAAAGGTGTGGAGGAATTCCAAATGCAACACCACAGCTGAGCTTATAGACGTGAAGTGAGAAAAGCAGCCCGGTGGAAATTCGCTGCTGCTGCTGGTGAAGGGAAATGGAGACTTCTGCCGGGCCGACAAGGTTTTATTTTCTTTGCAAATAAAAGGTCAATCTACACACGAGTGGAGTAGATTGACCTTTCATAGCCTTTTTGTCTGTTGAAGGGGTCTGCCTCTCCAGGCCGTGCTTTCACACACTTTTGTCTACTGCAGACCCCCCCAGAGAGGTATCCTGCAGGATGTTGTATTTACTGTAGGTGCAAGTTGAGTCTAGACATCCTAATTTTAATACACAAAAGGACCTGGTATCTTGTGTTAGGAAAGGCACAGGTGCAGTCATTGCTCAGCTTGACAGAGGTTATTGAGAGTGTCCTATTTTTTTGGCATAACTGTATACGGTAAATTAGGAAAAATCTACTAAGAAATAGACATCAATAGGTCATCCAGGCTGAGGTAAACTAGTTGAGACTCAAGATTGGGGTGTTTCTTCCATGAATGGAAAGTGAAGCTTGAACATCAAATGCATTTCCAGTAAATGGATAATAATGTCAGAACAATCATTCTCTTGCATCGTTTTCTCGGGGCGAGGCCGAAAGACGAAAAGACGTGAGAAACGCGACTGGGTGATCCTCCCCACGTTTGCGTGTGCTCAGGGCGTCCACACGTGATGATAATGTTGGTCTGTGTGGACCAAAAGCATGGACACTTGGTTAAGGTTGTGTGAGGATACTTGCAGTACTCGAAATAATACCAGGAAACACAAATCCTGTACAAATGCGGGGCGGAGTTCACAGGCGTGGAACTCTAAACAGACGTTTGATGGAATGAACAGTGCAGCGGGCTTGCGCGCACATAAGGAAATGCAAAAGAGGCAGAGCGCATCAACTTTGACTACATATGACAATGCAGATTCTTTTTTTTTTTTTTACATTTATTTGTTTCAAATGATGTCCAGTACAAAATGTATACAGTAATACCCTTAACATTTGTCAGTTCCCCTGAATAAAATATTTCAATCTTTTTCAGCTCATGCCAGATAAACAGTATCTATAAGATACACTAGATTGCTCAAACAACAGTTGATGACAAAGATATAGCAATAGTACCTTTGTAACAATAAAAACCATCAGTCATATTTTGGTGGACACACTTTCAATACAATAAAATTACATACAACGGTCTGTAAAAGTTGCATTGCAATCTGCCCATAAATTACAAGACTTTCAAATTCATGTATATATTTTTTTTAATTAACTAAGACAAAACTCTGAAACACAAGCCTACACACCGATAAAAAAATGATCTGTTGGCAAACTGCAGCGCTGCAGTGACCGAGTGTCAGCGTGCCGTCGTCTCAGACGCTGCTTTAACAGGTGAACAATGCACTTCACGATTTCATCTTTTCTCTCGCTTTCTTTTTTTTTCTTAAAACAAGGCAACTTTTCAAACTTTATAATAAATAATAAAGCCTCTGCAATGGTATTGTACCTGTTGATATATCCAGTTTTCATAATATATTTCTATATATATATATATATTTGTTAATGTGTACACAATCCCCCCTCCCCCATGTACGTGTTACAAAACAAAAAGTTTAGATGCTTGAATTGTGTGCTGCACAGCATTTCCGTGGGATTAACAAAAACATGACACAGTCTGCATGCACTGGCTTTCATGGAAACCCAGGTGGGGACTTTTCCAGTTGATTGGATGCACCTTCTTCCTCCTTGGCTTTGACTAAAATTAAATCTTTAAAAAAAACAGTGAGGACTCTTGATCACTCACATCCTCTTGCTCTCACTTTGCTTTGGACCGATCACAGCATCAGCCTCATTGACTGACGGGACTCCTTCATGTCGCCTCCTGAGTTGGAAGGGTCGTCTTGTGGGAATGTCACCTTATCTGGCGTGTACTCGTTCCTCTTCAGATCTGAAGAAAAGCAAAGGGAAAGTCAAAGATACAAAGAGATTTTTTTTTTTTTCAATACTGATTTAATAATAAAAGGTATGAGCATGTTGAAGGAAACCAAGTTTAAGACCTTTCAGGACCTTACAGTCACAAAGTGTGTGCCTGGTTCTAAGCAGCAGAGCAATGATCGTCTTAGTTTGCAGTTTAAAATATACACCCAGAGGGAGGAGGATTTCCAGAAGGAGAGCAGATGAAAATGAGAGCTAATGGTCAAACTAAAGTGAAAGACAAACATGTAACCTTCATATCTGTGTTCAAAAATAACTTATACAATCATGATAACTTTATTCTCCACAAGATTATGTTTTACCCCCCACTTGCTGGTTTTCCGTTGCTCGCTAGCTACCAGTAGCTCCCAGCTTGCCAAAGGTCTCAGTAATTGAACTTACATTTTTATCCAGTCAAACATCTACATGCGAGTACTCTGATGAAGTGATACAGTGACATGTGGGCAGATACTAACAAAATGAAATGTGTGTTAGCCATAATATTGGTGCATTAGTGCTTTAATTTAAAGGGTGTGATATGTACTATGTACTGTGCTAGTTTTGATGTGTACACTTTCATAATTAAAGTTCTATTTGGACGGGGTTAGTTTTAAGATAACAGCGACTATCTGGGATAAAAAGGTCTTTATCCCAAATTATCCCAGGTAACGCTAATCCAGTGTAAATGGACCAGCAGTAAACGTGCGGAAATATTCCGTCATCTCCTGTTTACAAGTAGTTTTCTGCAGATTTTCAAGCATGGAGGCGATGTGTTGATGTGCGTCTGCCCTTGTGTGATATCAAGAAGCGGCATAGACGTGGCGACAGAAGGTGACGATGGTGCTTAAATCGAGCACCATTCGTGTCAGAGAAGTCGAGGTGAAGTTTGATGGCCGTGGCAGCGGCTACGTGACGGAGCCCAGTGAAGGGCTCCTGGGACAAAGCGATTTACCCCTCCCAATTTTGGTAGATCTAGAGGAGATTTCATATCCCGAGTGAATTGTCCATTAATATTACAGCTGTCCAATGGTACAATGACATTACTCCACCTACTCATGTTGAACTAATCCATTTAGCAAAAATGCAAAACACCAATTACAAATTTGTCAAATTGTCAACATAGACCCCCCCCCCCCCCCGAAAAAAAAAATAACCATCTATATTATAGTGACTGTTGAAAGCCAGATTTAAAGATTAATTATAGTTTTTAAGGATGAAACCCGGATATAATAAAACTTCCACATTTGAGAACAGACTGTATTTGACCACATTTGAGCTATAATTTAGTGCAGGAATAAGGAACTAAACAGCAGTTGTGATGCAGCTCTTACCAGGAAGTTTGAGTTTGCGACAGCAGGAGTTGCAGTGGTGTTTTGCACGGAAGTTCCTTATTGCGTCATCCCCAAGGTTGGCCGGTCCAAATATCATATCATATGATCTGCAGAGTGACACGCAAACCATTTATAGAAGTATTCATAGAAAAAAAGAAATGACATTGTTATAGCATTACAAGAAAAGAATGAATCACACGACTAAAAGAATTGTGTGATAAAAAGTACTTACCCTTTCTCACCACTCTTTATGACGGAAGGATCTGTCAGAATCTCCCCAACACCTGGCAGAGGAACACAACAAATACACAAGTGATGCCATTAAAAGACATTAAATGAATAAATAATGCTGATAATGCTGGATGCTGATTGGCTGCTTGAGTACAGCAGCTATTTGGACACTGTTCCTCAGCTGATGAGATGAGTAAAACATATATAACCATGTTAATAAACTACATACTAATGAGCGTTTGCATTAAGAGGCAAATCAAATGTTTGGAGTGCACGTTCTAGTGCTGCTGATTTTTACCCTGCAGGTCGAGCACCAGCAGCTCTCCTCGTGTGTATTCGTAGGTCCAGTGGCTGAAGGCCAGCATGGTTTCCTCCAGGAGGTTGGTGGGGACGATCTCGTCCCCGTTGTTATTGTTGAACTTCCTGAACTCCCCGGTGATGCACTCCTCGATGGCAAACCACTGTCCGGCAGAGTGACAGTAGAGCAGAAACACCTCCAGGAACCTGAATACACACAAAGTCAAACGCATCATGATTACAGACAGCTACGAAAGCCACTGTTGGATTTGTGTGAACGAGATTTCTGTGTGTGCGTTTACCTCGGTGAATAAGGAATCGTCTTGGGCCTGACTTGGTTGAAGGCAAAGGTCAGCTTCTGTGCAGCTCGTTGTTGTTGGATTTCCTGGAGGTATGCACAGAAAAACAAGTGATAGATATGATGTATATTATGATGCAATATGGCATGCAGTAAATTACATTACTAAATATGTGCATAAAATAAGAGCTTCCTAAAATAGAGCAAAATGTGTCGAAATAATGTTTGAAGAGATTGTGAAGTCAAGTGGAGTTAAAGGAAGTGTTGTGTTGTTTTCCTGTGCGTTTGCACGGTGGAGGATACAGCGGCAGAAAATCGATAAGCAGTTCTGATCCATAAGTGACAAATACACACAATAACATGGAAAAACAAAAGTTATCACACTTCATCGGGAAGTTAAAGAAGAGACTGTGATTTTGTGTACATCAGCAACAGCGGAATTGAAAGAAGTATACAACAAAAATTAAGTCACAAGTTGTTAATAATCTCTGAGCCCAGTGTTACATAGATGATGATACATTTCTGCTTCATACCCTGAGACAAAGGTGCAGAACTGTGTCCTCCTTGTAGATGCTCTGCCAGGTTTGGACCACCTCAGGGAGGAAGGACTTGACTATATACAGGTGTCCTGGTTTGAGGATGTCGTACTCTGACCAAGTGCAGAGCACCTTGAGGGCTCGTCTGAGTCCTCCACCCATTTCCTCCTTGCTGAGGAACTCGATTTTGGCACAGAGGCCGCGCTGGGCCCAGGAAGACATGCTGTTGTTGATCGTGTTGGGAGAGCTCTCCTCCAAACAGTACACGGTCACAGGCTCCCCTGATGAAGAGAGAGAAAAATTAAGAGAGTTAAGAGTCTGCTTCATGACATATTCTCTTTAACAACTGTCCACTGTTACCATAGTTCAAAAACTAGGCAATACCTGCTGTTAATCGCACTAGTGTCTGCCCATGAGTTGCACTTTGTTTATTTTACTCTAAATGGGAATATAATTTAAAATATTTTAGTGCTGTCAAAGGTTAACGCATCAACGGCGTCAACGTTAACGCACGTTAACACACGGCGCGTTTCCATGACGACTGACCGGGTAGACGCACGCAACGTCATGTTTACATGACTCCCGATTGTTAAAATGAGTCTCTACAGTAATGCTAAACTTTAAAAACAGAGACACACATACGCAGTACACAGGTATGCTGATTATTTGTAGCGCTGCTCTTTTCCTTTAATAAACACACCGCTCCAGTTTGACTGTAGGCGCGCTAGCAGCGCTAAAAGGAGCTAATGCAGCTAACAGAGCTAACTGGTAAACGGTGCCTGGACTCTGGTGTCGCGGCACGTAAACATGACGTCGTGCGTGTCTATTTCCGGTCAGTCGTCATGGAAACGTGACATGGGTTAACGAGCATTAACGTGCGTTAACTTTTTGCACAGCACTAAAATATTGAAATTTTTTCACATTTGTAATTGAGACAATTAACTCTTCAAAAAAAGTTAAGTTAATAGACGCTATAAATCAAACAAGTAGGCAAGCAGCCTTATTTTCTCATAGGCTACTATTGAAACTGAGTTTTAAACCTGGAGCAAGTGTCGTATGGTCTCTTAATCAACAAGGGTGTAACATGCAATAAATCAGTCAGTTTAATAACCCATTTCCTTTAAAGACCAGCAGATCAGTTGTTTTGCAACCGTGCCATCCAGTTTGTCAGCACCAAAACAAAAATGCAGACAGAAACAATGTGTAATTATTCTTTAAAAGAAAGATGTTGGACAGGAAAATGACAAGCATGTCCGTCTGAAACTGGCAAAGACGCAGTCCTGGCCCTGTAATTACTTCTTAAAATTCTATTTCAAGCTTCTACTTTTGATGGAAAAATACCAATTTAAGTGAAGTGTTGTCATCCATATTTACCTTTTGCCAGTTGTTTGTTGTGTGAGCAATATTAAGCAAAAAAGATGCTCAAAAACAAAAACAAAATGCATGTTTCCTCTAACTCTGCTCAACACTTACCTCTCGGGGGCACAGGAGTGAAAGGAATGCTCTGCGACAGCCTCATCAAGTTGTTTCGCTCAACAGCTACAGGAGAAGCACAAAAGGTAGACACACACACGGAAACAAAACAAAAGCATGTTAAAAGAGCTGTAGAGAGTAGTGCATTATTCATTCAAATGCAATGATTTTTCAACTTTGTATAATGAGCAAAAATGAAACACATTTAGTTTTAATGACAAATAGTAACACAGCAAAACCACCATGTCTACATATCCATTCCTCACCTGAGTACTGGTAGCTTTCCATGGGCTTGAAAGGTGATCCAATAGCTGCAGAGAACACAGATTATTCTCAGTAATCAGTTGCAGCAGGAAGGAAATGATGGTGGTGGTTTGACATGCAACAAGGTTTACAGGATACGTTCTAACCACGCGTATTGTGGACAAACGTATTGAAAAAGTTCATGTCATTTCAATGAACATGTAAATGAGAGTTCACAGAACAAGCCTTTGTTCATGTAGTAGGCAGGAGTGAAAAAAACAGCTGATTGTGGAGTTTCATCCACAGATTATTAAAAATACTTTTCAGGGCTGTTGTGGGATCATGTCCGTCTCTCCTGAGGCCGGATAAACACACTCATTTCATTCATCACAGACAACCTGAGACGATCTTTCCATCTCAAACTCTCTGCTGATACCGACACGGGTTTTATGGCTTTCATTATTCATTGTGATGCGTCAGAGGGGAACTGCATAGATACAGTGAAAGAGTCGAGGAGCATCTGCTCTGTCATTGGTCAAAGTCTCCCATCACTCATATAACCGCCCTGTGATCTGATTGGTCAAAGATTCATGCTACAGATTTAGTTGTGAGGCTTTTACATCTAGCCCAGACGAGATCACTTCATTTATATTATGCTGAGGTTTCTATGGATTTACTGATTAATATTGCCTAAAACTCCTGCGTAGTGAATCTTTATTTCAACTAAAACGACCTGTAGATGTCACTGCACAATAACAGATACAGAGAAGCAGGCCCTCCATTGAGTCACTACACCCGTTTCGTTTCCTTCACCTACAAGCGTTGATGTTTTTGCTGGCATTTGTGAGCAACATAAATCAAAAACTTATGAATAGATTAAAATAGTTTTTTCCTTATAAATAACTTTTATAATAACCTTGTGTGTGTAATGACAGTGTGAAATTGATCTGCCACTTTCCAAATAAACAAATAAAGAGCAACTAAACTAAGACTTTTGTTGATTTCATAACAATGACAAGATCTATCTCAAGATCTCATTTTTAATTTATCTGCACATAATTTTTACCTTTTTTTTTTTTTTTTTAATCCAAACAAAGGTTATAGTTTATAATAAGAGAAAAATCACATTGTAGGAGCTCAAAGGGTCTAAGAAGTCTAAGAAACTAATGAATGAATCCATCATTAAAACAAATGCACACTGATTTCCTTCTGATTAACGAGTAAATTCATGTCTGTGAGTGTTTTCAGCAGTGCACATATTAGGCAACTAGACGCGTTTTACTTTTCTTGGGAGATGGTTTGCCTCTCATCCAAGACGGAGGGAAAACATTTCAAGACATCTCGAACAAGTTCCAGTTGTCCTTTATCGAAACTTGTGAGGATAATTAATTAATGGACTTGGTGCTTAAAGGTTTTGTTGGTTGTGTTGATTACTCACAGTCCTTTCTGGCTCCCAGGTGCGTGTGTCGTGGCATGTAGAGAGGAAGTGCAGCTGTGACCATGGGAGGAAAAAAAGGACAGTCAAACTTCCACCCATCACATATTTACACACAAGAGCCAACATCCTGCTTCTGTAAAATATGCTTTAATTTCCATAATTTTGTTAAAGGGTTTTCCCAAAAAGTAGTTTTTTAAATGACAGATTCAATGGCAGAATGCTGCTGAGTGCAATTTTGTAAGCTGGAATAATGAAGAGTTTCCTTTCTCATCAAACTAGTGATTGTCAAATTATATACAAGAAAAACACATGACAGGATCCTTGGATATTTCTTTTCAGAACTTTGGCTCAGACAGAAAAAACCAGTGGAAAAGAACCACTAATGTAATGCAATGTCCACAATATTGATCCTATCTGATTATTTGAGACTGTCTCATATTACACACTGATGTTGCTTGAGATAAATAACGACCAAACAGAAACGGCAATCCAATAATGTCAACGTTGCTGGACAAAATAAATCCACTCGTCTTACCATTTAGAGTATCTTGGTCAGTTGATTGTCTAATAAAAAGGAAAACACAAGCAAAGCAGAGAGTAATGAGCTAAACAAGAAAACAAAATATTACACGCATACATATCACAGGAGCTTTTACTGCTGGATTGCATTAGAGAAAACAAGCGAGCAATTTAAACACAAACTGGTCAGACTCTTGTCTGTATGCATTTTCATATAAAATAAATAAAGTATTATTGTGTGTCTGCACTTACAGGCTGCTGGCTTGGGCTGATTTGAACTGAACTTTTTCCTGGTGAAGAAATGATTAAATGTTAAACAATGACTGATATTAATCAAGTTAGTTAGAGATCTACAAACAAGACTTTTGTACTCATGGAAGTATAAACAGACAATTCTTACCAGTACTGCCCTGGGATCCTCATGGATGAGAATGTCTTCAGCGGACACTCTGCTTCTATCCCTCTTTGTTAGAGCTAAACAAATGAATTGATGACCAACGGTCATCATGTGTTATTGTAGAAACAGCATTTATGAGATGAAAAGGTCTACAGTTAATTTGAGAAGAGGCATAATTATTATGGGCTTACTGGAGTCAGGGTGGAGAAAAGCTGGTTTTCTGTCAAATTCTGTGAAACCAGCGTAGGAGTTGACAGCTCTGATCTGACCGTGACCTTCATGCTGAGCCTGCGGTCATAAAAAAAGACACAAACAAAGAGAAGCCTGAGAGAGTAAAACATAACTCTGAAAAACTGATTACTTGGCTACGCTAAAATGCAGCAAACTAGCATAACACTGAGGCTGTGAAGGAAGGAACAATGATTATCACAATTTCACGATTCAAGTTTTCCTGCTGTTTTTGGACTGGAGGCCATTGACCTCTTCTGAAATAAAGTGCACCTGCAATAATGTTATTTACCGAGTAATGCGACTCAAACCCACCATCAAGTATGGACTAACTGTAAATGATTAATCAGAGAAGCTGGTGCACATTTGATTTGCTGCTTCCAGAAGCTGAAATGTGACGTTTCAGTTAAGTGTGGTATTTCAACATTTTCTGAACTTTAAAGTAGACGTACTATACCGTTTTTCTACAAGGGAACCTCGTTCTCTGGTGTCCTAATGAACAGGTCTGTGACATGCTTTGGTCAAAATACCATAAGGATGAAGCACCACAGCAGTTTAATCACTCTGCCAAAATAGCCCTGTTCAGAACGCTTGCTTTTGAGTGCCTGTCTCTTTAAATGCAAATGAGACACAGGAAACTACGTCAGCGTCACTGTGGCTACAGGGAGCTAACAACAGTTAGCATTTGGAAAAGCCATCATTTGCCGACTCTAACAGGCACATTGCTGTCATATATAAAATGTATCCACTGGACAGATAAATCCTCTCAGGCTGGAAGTTAGTGTAGGACTCTGTGCTGCACTGTGGAGCCAAGAATAGGACACTTCAGGGACTCTTCCAGATACTATTGCCCTCGTCTGCACTCTCACGTTTTTTTTAGGGACAAAGCGGAGCTCTGCGAGACAACAATTCCAGGAATGTCTCATTGTGACGTAGCAATGAGTGCAGAAGTCAAAATTACTTAGACTGAGGTGGACCACAAAAACATGAGTGAGTCATCTTTTTTTCATACTTTGCCTACTCATAGGGCCTCCAGAGTCCCAAATATAAGTAATAAAATTATTAAAAAGTTGATTTTGCATAATGTTTCTCCTTTAATGCATTTCCACTCAGGCGTTTTATACATAAACTGAAACTGTGCATAAAACCACCTGATGATGCATGCAAATAATCACCTGTAATCTGGTCTGTGTGGATGGGCTTTGCCGTGTGCTGGAGGAGGTGGTCTCTTTGGGTGTAGAGTGCTGCAGGTCCACACTGTCTTTATGTCCTGACAATAAACAAATAATATTAATTATTTTTGTCATATTATACATTTTTACCCTATTTCATCAACACAATTGTTCATATATTCAGGACCGACACCACAATAATACAATCAACAGTTCAGAAGGATGATTTTTATGAGAAACACCTTCATACACCTCCACCCACCAAACAACTTAATCAATCACTGGAATAAAAAATTATTTGAACTCAATTGTCATTAGGTCTTGAAACTTTTGTTTTTTGAAAACCTCAGAACCACGCAGGAACAGAAAGTAAAAAAAAAAGGCTTCAGTTTGAGCAGAGAAAGGAAAAAGATCAAGTAGGATCCTGATCTTGGAGATGGACAGACCCGAGCACCCTGCAGATGAAGCCCTCAACTTCAGACTGAAACTCAAACCTCTTATTGTGTCTGGCTCTCTTGCCGTGTTCCTCTTGTCAAATGGGCCCTCTGACTCACTCTGTCCCTTACAGAACTCTGGTGGTCCTGAACCGTTCTGCTTCCTGTTCCTTCTTTTGCAGGGTCTCCTGGACACCACAGCAGGGGCCCGGGCAAATCTTGGCTTTGAGTTTTTTCCGTTAGAGTGACCCAGTGGTCTTTCGGCTTCGGGAGCCAGAGGGAGTTCTGCATTTGTTGTCTGTTTATTTGGAGTGCTTGAACTCCCTTCGTCATCACAAAATGCCTCATTCACATACCCAAAACTGACCTTAGGGTCTCTCTCCTCACTTCCTAATCCCTCTGTGTTCTCAGGGTTCACAGTGCAAGCAGGCAGGCAGGGAAGCCGAGTAGAGCCCGAGACAATGACAACAGTAGGATACACACACACACAGCTTTCATCCTCCTCTTTCATCTCTTCATCTACACCAGATTCACTCTTACACTTACCCACAAATGCACCAAACTCTACAGTGGTGCTCTCTGGCTGGAGGTGCTGTTGGTAAAGCCCAGCTAGCGCAAGCTCTGGGTGGCTGGAGCCACTGGGCTGGGAAGGGGTGCTGCTGATGTGGAAGTGAACATCAGAGGAGGAGGGTACGTTGGGTAAGCTGGAAGGGGAGTCGGAAAATCCCGGCTCTTGTGGACGGGTCAGCTTACTGTGGGTGAGGGAGTGGCCTCGGAGACGAAGCCCTGGAGGGGAAGTGGCCGCAGTACTTTGGACAAAGGCACTGGAGCCAGCACTGCCTGAGGAGCCAGCCTCTACAGCAGGATGACGGAGCCAAAACAAGTCTCTTCTCTCTGGACTCAATGATGGGTTCATGATGGGGTCCTGCCCCAGTCCTGCTCCAGGGCTGGGACGCACTCTCCGGACACCGTCTGTCCCAGCTCCTCCCCCCACACCTATCCCAAAAAGAGAATCTGCTATGTCACCTCCTGTCAGGGGGAAAGAGGACTCAAACAAAGGCCCAACTCTGCTTTTGCCTATCACAGACGATTTCGAGTGGGGGCCAGTGTCTGTTGCCACAGCGGCAATGCTGGGAACCACGTTCTTTGACAGGCTGAGCTCCCGGGTGATCTGATTGTGGACCTTGCAGGCCTCTGATGCCCTCTGAGCAGTGAGGGTCTTCAGAGTGTCCACAGTCAAAGCTGAGAGGTCCTGCAGGTGGCCGATTTGAGAGTCCAGTGTGTGCAAAGAACGTTTAATAAAGTTGACCTTGTTCCCGACCTCCTTCAGCTGCAAACACATGGTCTCAACTCTGGAAATGACAAAAATGAAGCTTTAGTTAACTATAGCTCATCTCATGTGTAAAAAAAAAATCAATGTTAACATTTAATTGCTTAAGTGAAAACATAAAAGGATTTTTTTTTTTTAACCATTTCTATATTTATAGTCTCACCTTTCTGAGGTAAGACGTATGCGCTCCTCACTCCCAGTGTGAAATTGATCATCCTTTTCATGGAAGTACGTCTCCACACACTGCTCCTCAAAATCGTGAAGCTTCTTCTGGTCTTCCTCAGTTAGAAATAGCTCTAAAGAATATAGAGAGATTAAAAACGAGATTAAAAAAAATACACAATAGAGTACACTTTTAGAAATAGCTTTGTTACTTTGTTAACTAGTGCACTAGTTTACATAGACATACAGTACATCCTGCACTAATGTTCAGATTAATCTACATTTGTTTAATCTTTATTGAATATGAACCTTCTTTAATCATATGTTCTTGTTAATGCGTTTGTTATGCACCATAATACCAAAAATCAATTCCTTGTATGATAATAACAACTTGGCACAAATACACAAAGAAGATTCTGTTTCTGAGACTGGGGCCACACTGGAGGCATTGCAGAATAAATCTATTACTTTTCATTTCAGCACACACATTAACAGATTTAAGTAGCCACCAAGTGAGCCATGCTGCTCTTTTTTAATAATAAGAGTTTCCGTCTACTTTTAATACAAGCAGCACACAGTTCACAGCAAAACAGACAGTAAAAATGATGTTTGACCACCGTTTAAACATCTGCATCTGTTTAAATATGTCAGAAATACAACAGTCTCTACCAATTTTGAAGTAACCGTAACATTTCAGGTCCCTGAATTTCTTTATTATCAAATATGTGTAGCATAGGCAGAAGCACTGGTTCTTTCTGAAGCATTCTGGCATTTAGTCAAATACAGAGGCATATTTTTATTATTTGCACGTGTTCACTGTGGCTACGGCCTGACACGTCGCAGAGAGTGACAGCACGGCGAACGTACTTGGTCCGTAGGTATGCTCCTTCTTCCTCTTCCCACACATGCAGAAGAGGGAGTAGATATGGCACAGGAAGATGAAGGGTGGCGGGAGGACAGGCTTCTCATGGTAGGCCATTATGAAATGGTAGCGCTGGTACTTCCACACCAGGTTAGAAATGGACTTGACTTGAATATACACATTGCTGTAGGACAGAGTACATTAATGGCACTCATGAATGTATTCTGTGAGGACTGCTGGATTAATCGACACTGAAAAGTTGTGCACTTACTTGAAAAAGGCGATGAGGAGGTTAACCATTAGTATATACTGTACAAAGAGGTAGACTGCTTGTAGAAGAGGAGTCAGCCATACTCCTGCCGTACACAGCTCCTTCACTTCACTGTTATTGGCACACACTGTGAAGAGAGGACGCAAGACATTTGCTGCTTATTGGCACCTACTTAAATTGGGGACACAAAAACACTACAACAAGGATTGTGCTTGTACTGCCCTGATAAAAACCTACTAATACAGTGATAGTGATAGACCACGTGAAAAATTTCAATGGTGTGATATTGTCAGGATGCCAACCCAGGTTAGGGAGCAGAGCTGAGTGATTTGTTCCACCCGAGCTTGATTTTTGCCTTTCATAGATCCGTTATAGCCGAGTAAAGACAGTCAAAGCTGCCGTGAAGCAAAAAAAAGCCCTGCATCCAAGGACACCTGTGTCGGCTGCCTCTGCCTGTGAACCATGTTGAGTGAAAGAGGCTGTGAGGGTGGAACAATGATTCGTCCATTGTGGGTTTGATTTCAAGTGCTTGTTTTCTGTGGCAATCAGCTATCATGCCGTGGTGAGAGGCTTTGAATAAAACTGTTCTTACCCTCGTAATCTCCCCTACCATCCTCATCGTCCTTACCATCGATTTCATAGGCATACACTTCACCGTACATCATCCAGTACGGTTGGAAGACCACATCCTTGGCCAGTGTCCAACTGGGCTCCTCCTCTGGGTACAGAATCGCTTTCCTGGGTACGCCATAGCTCAGCAGGACTATAGCCATTATTACCACAATATAAAACATGTTGGCCACCTGCAACACATGTCACACAGACTGAATGTAACAGGATGTATGGTACTTTGATTACTTATGAGTGAGTTATAAAGGACAAACCAGAGAGTTAGTTTAGTCTATTCTGGAGATCCCAAGCCCAATCTATGATATTTAGTTTGCTTCAAAGAAAACATCAAAACAAAATTAAGTTCCTCTATTTGATCTGGTGTTCACCGTTTCAAACTAAGTTTTATTCCCAATATTGAAATCCTGTGCTAGCTTCATAACAGCTATGAGGTGTCTGCGGTGGGTTCTAATTTAATGTGGTTTCACTTCAAGGAGGAGTTCACTGCTTTGGGGTTGCAATATTTTTAGGAAAAACATATTTTGTTTCTATGTTAGCTTAGCTTAGCATAAAGACCCCCCCCCCAAAGCCAAGCCAGGAGACATTGCCAAATATGGCCCCCTATACAATAACTGCATCCTTTAACATTCCTGTTTTAGTTGTTAATAAGAGTTATTCGTTAATCCCCAGTGGTAGTCAAGTTAGTCTAAGCTGCTTTTTCCTTTCACAAAATGTCAAGCAATGGAGCTTTATGGGACAGCATATAGTATGTCAAATGTAGTATAATACCTGGTTACAGCGATGCAGGTGACTTATGATGCATGAGTGTTATAAATGTTTCAATAAAACAAAATTGAATATTACTTCAACAACTTTATAAATGCAACAAGTGCTGCAACAACTCACAGTATGTTTGGACTACAAGCTTTAACACAAATGGAGGGAAACATCCATAGTGTCACAACCTGAAGTAGCATAAGAGATTTACAATGATATTTAAAAAACCATGATCCTGATGATACTTCTCGAAATCTGTTCTAGTCTTATTCAAATGCAACAAAATTAACCTCACTATCATTGAGATGTTCCTCAACAAAATATTCTGGCAATTCAAATAACAAAGCACTCACCATCTTGGCGATCATCATGACATACGGCCCAGCTTGCTGGTTGACAGCCAGGATATCCAGGAGTCGCACATACCAGAAGATAATATTGAGACAGTAAACTGTCCTACCAGGGACAAAGGCTGTGCCTCCAGCCAACCTCAGACCAAAGCCGATAAAGAACATCATGATGGCCACAAAGTCAGACACATTGAAATAGTCACTGAACCAGACCTTTATCTTCTGGCTAATTTTGCCTGCTTCAGACATGAACATCTGGGGAAAAAAAGAGGTCAAATAATGATTCGCTAAAATGGAGGAGGTTAGCTTACAGGATAGGAAAAAAGGAAACTGGTATCATGCATGGAGTATGCTCACCACTTTGTAAAATCAAAGTCTATCAATAATGATTCCTATTAAACAAAAAACCTCTGGATAACATACCTCTCTGATTTTCTCAATGGCAGAGGTGAAGATGTAGAGAATGACCACCCACTCCTGAGGAGAAGGCCACTTGGGCATTTTCACGAGAACCACATACGAATACAACATCAAGAAGGCAAGGTAGAAGAGCTGAGAGTGGGAAACACATAACCAAGAATAAAAACAGAGCTCAAAAGGGTAGTAGGTGGGCATATGTTACATTTGGAACAACATATCACTCTTTTATAGAAATTTAAATATAATAAATTGGCTGTATGTAAAGGAAAATGAATTGCTCATAGTTATTAAACTATACAGAATCACCACTACATACCGTTGGGCCTCTTTTGCTTGTTTGGATGTACCACACTAGTACACACAATGGAACCGCAAGTCATACTAACTCTACTATGAATTTGAAGTTTTAACTTTTACTGCCACCAGATCTATAAAGCAGCTAGGTTCACATTTTTTATATTTTCCTGTAGAGAAAAAAGCACATGTAACATGTAAACCAAGGGAACAAAAAGCCCCTTGACTGTGGGAAAGCTGCTTATTTAGCATATAGGCAGGTAAGGTTGGATAAGTCAACCTTTAAAAAATTGCTGAACCTTGACATGCAACAGGTGAATTTGTTGGAAAATCAGCCATTAACTCTGCCGTCTGATGGTCAACATGTTCAAATTGAGAGAGAAGCAGGTACAGCAGATGTAGATAAGCTCAGACACGGGCGATATTACACAGACTTGCAGTTTCAGTGATGTTATCAGCACCACTTGGTTTAGAATGGCCAGAAAAAACAGCCCTGACGAGAACAGCAAATACGAACCCTCAGTGACGGCTCCCAGGCCCCTGAGAACCAGCCTCAGGCCTGTATATATAAATAAACATAGCCCAAGCCACTCAATTCAGTTGGGAAAATCCTGGCTTCACCCACAAACCAGAACAATATTATCTTACAATCAACTGTGACATCATAATGAGATGCATGCTGTAAATTGAGAAATAATGAATGATCACGTTCTGAGTGTTGGCGGTGCCATGAGAGCATTATGTACAATGCGTGAGCCATACACTGCTAACATAACAAAGAGCGTGTGTTTCTGTAGTTTGTATATTGTGTCTGATTAAGTCGCACCTTGATCTCTTCATTATATCAAAACATCTAACGGGAATTTACAAGTTAATTAAAATAAAGGGCGAGATTGACCACTTGCAATGGTTTCAATAGATCCGGTTGTGTGGGCCATGCCTGTGTGAGACAACAGTAAGCTCCAAGGCAGACATCTTTTCACCTTCAAATAAATGTTTAAGGACATGCATCTGCATTCTGTAACATCTTCCCTTTTTAGGTATTTATGCAGATTCGACACAAGAATGGACAGACAGAATGCCATGTGTATAGATGAGTTTTCACTTCTGTAATATTCATACCGTGCTGGACCAGAACTTGACGATGGGAGCGTGGTAGAAGGCATAGATCTTCCTGGTTAAAGGCAACTTCCTGGAGCGAACGTGCGTCTCGATCTCATTTTTTACCTCCACGTTGTCATGGGATCTGGACTCCTTAAACACATCCTGCAGAGAGGGTCAAAAGGCCCATATTAGGACATAGGATATAGATTTTATTTTGATTTTTTTCACAAAAGATATGCAGCACATGTACAGCCAAGCATAAACAAAAACACTTCTTTGATGGATTTATACTTTTTAAAGATTTCATTATGTCACACTTAGGCCACAGATATTGTGATCGCACATTTTTAAGATGTCAAAAGGGGAGATAAAGAAGGATAAAACAGTGGTACTGAATAAATCTGACCATTTGGATATCTTCAGGTATGTTCTGAAAGTTGTGTTCGCTGTCTTCCATGGTCATCTGGTGGTCATCCTGACTCTGCGGGATGTGAGCCATTTCAGCCTTGGATTTGTACTCCAACAGTAGGACGGCAGGCGGAACCAAGATACTCAGAATCACCTACAGCCAAACATACAGACGTATGTGGGTGGATGCTGCTATATTTGTCAAGTTCGTCCTCTGAATTTTTGAAAATGTTAACTTTTTAATGGCATAAACCCAAATGTAAATATGAAAATTAAAATGACATCTACCTTAATAAAAGCACATATTTAACACACTATCCTAATTTAGCCACTTTTAGCCAATTTCAATTAAAATTACTTGATTGCATTCCGGACTTATTTTCTGTTAAGCATTGACATTGACACCAGGGAATTTGTGCTTTGGCCTATTGGGTTGTTCCGATCATCAAGTTTGTAGAGCGAGATCAGACACCAGGCTCTAAGCAGGTGACTAATCAAAAAAGACGAAAAAATTAAAATCTGAATGGAACATGAACCTTGTACCAGGAGTTCTTGCGCATGTTCAGCCGTCCCATCCACATGTCTGAAAGCAGCATCTGAGTACACGTGTGAGCCACAAATGGCCGCAAGTGGGAGGAGACGGCCAGCTTCAAACAGGTGGAATTGCTCCAGTTCTTCAGCTCATAGGTCAACAACTTCATGGCCATGGTCTCATCCTGCCTGAATGATTGCTCCAGCAGGTCCACAGCCAATGTTCCAAACTCACTGGAAAACGACAACACACAACACAGCTTCTACATACAGTTTCTGAAAGAAAATAAAGTTTAATAGCCATCTAACATGTAGCTAATATACTTACTTTGAATACTCCTTGAGCTCCTCTGATGTGTCGTCCACTACATCGCTCTTCTTGGCCTCGTAGCCCATAGATCGACAGAGTTTGCAGGCCACCAGGGCCTTTGCCATGTTCTCCTCACCGTGCTGCCAGAAGAACAGCGACATTTTCTGCCTCTTCAACAGCACGGCCCATACCAAGAGTTCATTGAAAGGGTAAGGAAATCGCCGTGTCTCTGGGTCATCTATGTCCACTATCTCTTCTTTGCTCCTCTTTTTGTTCTGCTCTACGGAAGACTCGAGCTGTGAGGAGAAGAAAGAAACAGTGAAAGGATAGAAATAAACTAAATAAATAAATACCTCTTTTAATAGCAACTGGTAAGACAGCTGGTACAGATAAGCAGACAGGCAGGGCTTTACCTTTGGTTTGTATGGCTGTGCAGTCTTGATGAAGTGGTTGTGCCTTGTCTTCTCCTTCTTGTCGGCCTGCATGCTGAAAGACTCGTGATTTTTCCGCAAATGAGAACCAGGACCTGCTGGGTGGCGTCCTGATCTCTGTCGCCAGACATGAAAATATCATCAGATTTATTTATTTTTATTGATTATTAAAATCACCCCATTGAATGAAGTTAAAAAAACGCAGCAATTTCAGATATCATTATCAACTCGATAAAAAGACTCAAGCACTTCAAACTCACTCTACTGTTTCCATGGAGATTGTTGTAAATGATCCGGAAGCGTTTCCTTGTGTAGTTGCACCTGTAAGTCCCGCCCATCAGGAACTCAATAACCAGGCCCACATCAATCAAAGTGATTTTGTAATTTGGAGGCAGATGACTCTGGGAGAAAAGAAAAAAACAAAAATAAAACAAGGATGGAATTCAAAAGACCTATATATACACACATATATATATGTATATATACGTATACATGTATACGTACATATACACACATATATATATATACACATATAGACATATACATACATACATATATGTACTGTATATATGCATACAAAAACTATGCAATTGAGCCAACTACCTGTTTAACATCTCTAACCAGGTGGAGGAGGGTTGGGTTGTAGGGGGGTTGTTTCTAAAAAGAGAGAAACAAAAAAAGCTTTATTGCATGTGATGTAATGTATATTCATATTTTGGTTCGATGTTTTATAATATTACCGTGTTGTAGAGTTCCTCCAGTCGACTGATTGTCAGGAAACGGTGCATGCTTACACCGTTCTCGATGAGCAACTTGACAAAATCCACCCTGTCCATGATGAGTGCATCCAGCATGGCTTGCTCTAGTGAGCTCACCTATTCAGAGATAAACATGATTCTATTAAGTACATTTTTTTATTGTAACTTATTAATCGAACAATAAAGGTGAAGACTTAAAACAAAGTTTAAAAATAAACACAAGCACAGCTCATGAAGGCAACAGCAATGCAGTTCATGTTGTCAAGACAAGCACTTCACAGCAGTCTGACAGAGTCTAGGGGACGAGATGTCCCGTGCAAACACATGCGTGCCAACACCTTTTATTCACACAAACATGCAGACGTACCAGGAGCTGCTGTCCGTACACAAACACATGATTCTTGGCGATGTCTACGCGGTCCCAGGCCAGACAGAGCACAAGCTGATCAAAGGCAGATGCGTGTGTGCCTAAAATACAGGTGTAAACACAGAAAAAACTGATATTAAATTGAGTGGAATTCAAGCCTTACTAAGATTAATGAAGCCGTACTTCCTATTAGCCAGCTAGAAGAGTGAGGGAGTAACAAGAACAACGATATTAGTCCCAAAGTAAATCTCTGCAATATACAGCTTTCTTTCAGTGTAATCTGCCACGTTATCCTAAGGAATCCTTCTAAAAAATCATCATCAATT
Organism: Microchirus variegatus; assembly: GCF_963457635.1. Classification (NCBI taxonomy): domain Eukaryota; kingdom Metazoa; phylum Chordata; class Actinopteri; order Pleuronectiformes; family Soleidae; genus Microchirus; species Microchirus variegatus. The sequence continues at coordinate 12,995,941 of NC_139815.1, read as the reverse complement.
GCAGGGATGTCAAATAAGTATTTCAGTTTGATTGAAAAAAATAAAAAAATAAATCAATAAAGGAGTAATTTCACTCAATGCTGTGGTGGTCTGTTTAAAAATCCACACTTGAAAAAGATGCAATGTGCTCAACTATGATGATATCATTTTCAATGATTCTCCAAACCTCCCATTTAATATCCAATGTACTCAATTAATTCTTCCATTGTAGAAAATGGAAAAGTCTCTTAGCAGTCGACACATTATTTAAAAGGTCTGAGAGCCTTTGTACCCCAGGGTGCTCTTAACGATGAGTTACTGTTTCACTAAGACGAATGTGCTCTTGGCCAACAAACATTTGAATGGGTGGGCATTTCTCTCATAGTCCAGCAGTTTGTCTTTTGACGCCTAAACCCGTTTCTCCAGATTATTTATCAGCTGCTGTCAGTCACAAATTCCCAGGCTTTGTTTAAATTGATTGGAATGTGGATGAAAAACCAGCTCTGCTGTGGACAATTTGTCACACCGAGTTTCAAGTGAAAAAATGTGTTCCATACTTGAAATGTGTGTTTAACAGAGTGCCTGTTTTTGCCGTTTCTTTTGAAAATGCATTCAAGCTAAAACAGAAATGGAAGCAATAAAATTGCCCAGGTCAGTGTCACCCTTTTCTTTAACAGACTGACAAAAATAAGAGGGAATAAGACCGAGAGGCATCTAGCTCAGTAACTGACAAGTCCTGGAATCAGGAGGCCCTGTGAAGATGAGCAACATGAGCTCCCCAGGAAAAGAAAGAAAGGGGAGCACAGAGGGGTAACTGTGTTCTCAAAGCATATCGATATCAGAATGAAAACATTACAGCCTTGAAACTTTTATCCCCAGATCAACAACCTCAGCTTGTGAATAGCCTGAATCAACTGTTACGCGAGAGCAAGAAGGGAGAGGAAAAAGCATTTACTCACCTTGGAGTAAAGCCCTCAGAATGGCTACATCGATGTCCTGGTGCTCCTCGGAGCTGATGTGAAACACAGTGATCTGTTTGCCAAGAAAGAACACAAATTATTGATGAGTTTGTGATTTATTAAAGAAAGCTAACACTGAACCATCAACTGATGAGAGATATGTGACAAATGTAATTGTGGCAGGCGGACCAATTGATTAATTTGGCTCATGGCTGCTCTTTTTGCCCATTTAACCTGAAGCTTCTAAAGAAAAACACCACTTTCATGCATTAAACTATATGTGTTTCGTCTCGCTTGGTTTGGTTGCTTTCACACCAGAGGAACCGTACCAAAGTAGGGCAGATAAATCGGTCCGAGAACCACCCCTTCAGGCAAGTCTCTGACTGGTTGATTTGGTGCGCACCAAAGTACAGAGATTACATTCACACCAACACAAATGAACCGAACCAAGGGACCAAACACGTTTGGTGCGCACCAAATGCTGATGGCATTGCTGATGTGACTCTAACCTAAAACAGAGTGAATAAGGATTTACCAGTTCTTTGCTCTTCATGCACTCCATTAGAGTTTGAAACAGGTGGATGGCATCATTGTGGCTGAAGTTGAAGGTTTTCTTGATGGTTGCGATGATGTCAGTTTCCACTCCATCAGGAAGACCACTACAACAACAAAAAAAATACAGCAGAGAATAATTTCAGTTACGCCGCTTAAATGGGTAAATATTTGAGATTTATAAATCACACCCGCATTTGTTCTGATTCAGGGAGTAATATGTTACAATATTGCACTTAACCTTAGTTTGATTAATTTTCACACCGCAGTCTAGACTCAACATGCTCTCAATCCTACAAACAGTTTTATGATTGGTCCGAATTTTGTAGGAAATTTTGTAGGAAATATACCTCTGGTGATGGTGATATACCAGTGTTCAGTATAAGAACTAACAACTAGAGAAGATGTGTTCTGGAGGCATATAATGACCTATTCACCGGACAGTTTGTGTTCCAAAGATGCATCAGGTAAGTTGCTTGGTTATATAGCCAATTTAAAAGCCTTGATTCAGAGCCTGAACTCTGTTTACCAAAGTTGTTTCTGGCAGTGACGCTGTGGCAACAGAACTGTTGGTCGTACCGGTTCATGGGTAAATGCAGCTGGATACTACTCATAAATTGTGTACACACTGCAAACGAACTGCTACATGGAGTGATTGGAACCAAGTCTCAGTCTAGTTGATTTGTGCCAGAACGGCGTGCGATTGCTGTGTTTACACAAGCCCATTAGAAACGCTCCTGGTTTCAGAATAACAATAACACCGTGCCATGAACTGGTGGATCAACCTAAGCTTTCTATGTCTAATGACTACCAGATTCAGGTGTACAGTGCAATGTCACAACCATCATCTCTTTATTATAGCATTTTAGACATTGATATATCATGAAAGTTGCCAATAGGGTTAACAAAGTCTAAAAGTATGCTTATATCATTATCTTAATAGTCTGTAATTAATCTTTAGGAGAGAAGCGCACACACACTTTATCGGCAGTTGCATAGACCAGAGAGACGATTGCATGGTTGCGGAGTCTTGAAGTGGTGTTTTTATGGAGTAATTAATAAAGCATTACAAAGGTTACATCTGAACAGTATCAAAAACTCTCTGTCCCTTATTTATCACATATCTTTTTTTATTGCTTAAATGTGCCTTGGCACTTGATGCAGGTATAAACAAGGCTTAAGAGAGTCAGTGTTTGGCATCATGCAGCCAATTTAGTCGATTTTTTGAAAATCTTGAAAATACTCTTCCTTTGGTCTCATCTGTCCTTTACTTTGATAGTTCTAATACAGAGGAACTGTTTCTTTCCCCCGCCCACCCCTGTTCTCTGTGTTTGTGTGTCTTTGTCTTACCCCCCCTCCTCAGTCTGCTTGTGGACATAGGCCAGTATGTCAGCAGCACGCCCGGTGCCCTCACACACCACCACAGGGACAGGGGGGCTCTCCTGAAGGTACTCCAACACAGTCAGGATCACATTGGGACCCCCCTCAAAGATCAGGGCCACAACAGGAACACCCTGACCGATACCTACAAGAAAAAAACAAAAAAAAACAAGGCTTGAATGAGCAAAGTGACACAACTCCCCTTCAGCTTTAAAAGCATTTACTTAGTGCAGCTCCACCCAAGTGACAGTTTGTTAAAGGCTGCAATGATAATGCCAAGCTCACCGTTATCATTCAGTATTCAACAGGCAGAGACAAATGAAGGGTGTGCCACAGTATACGGTGCATTCATGCATACTGCTACTGTTTGACAATTTAAAATCTATTTCACAGACTAAATTACTTTACAGATTTCTAATAATGGATTTTATTATGTAGTGTGTTGAAAATGTGTGTTATTTTGCTGCGCATATGGGGTCAAAGTCAAAGTGTAAGAACAGTTATATTTCAGTCTGTGGGTGATCCTGCATTCACTTGTAAATAACAGTTTTTCACTAAAGTTAAGTTACAATTATCTCAGTTAGTTTTAAATGATGTACGTAAATGATAACATTCAAAGTGTTAAAGTTTGTTTTCTCTTGTCAAAAGGGGGACACAGATTTTGGACTTCAATAAACAGCACAGTGTAGAACTAAATATTTAGTTTTAATATATTATTATTATATTGTAATGGATTTCAGTATTTCATAGTCCATTATTTAAAGTGTTACTATATTTTTTCCCCCATCCTTAGGTATCCAAGTTCTGTACCTAAATTTGCACAAGATTGCATTACTGTCTCTCGTTTCTCAGATATCAAACCGGCACACAACTGTTGCATGAGAGAAGTACTTTTTGCCGTTTCGCTTACGCGCATGTATTCTTTGAAGGTTGATGTGCTTCTCCAGGTCCCGCCGCAGTTTGACCTCAGCTCCGTACTTGCCCACCGTCCCATCGTCCACCAGGAGGAAATGGGAATGCAGATTGTTGAGAACATTTAGTTTACTGAGAGGGTTCAGTAGTGTCTGGTATGGAGCGACTATCTGTGGTGTGCAAATCAGAAAATGTTAACTTTTGTCCTCAAATAAAGTACATTTACAAATGAGACAAACTGGTTTTGAAAAAAAGTCTCACATCTCTGCCAATCAGATCGTTCCGGTTTTCAATTACTCCCCAGGGTGCGATCCCGATAGTGCAAATTTTCTTCGATGATGTGGAACAGTGCTCTTTGAGTGCGTCACCGACATGCTTTGCCACACCTTAGAGACAGATAAAAAATACTTATTTTGAATATTTACTTGCATCAGTACCCTATTTTTTTTACATTTCATGCCTGCCTAAGCAAAGGTTTCTAGTGACAAAAGAGACAAAATGCCTCATGGTGTTGAGCTACACAACTGAAGATTCTAAATCTAAGATTCAAAAGTCTTTATAGTCAATTCTGCGATATGTTCAGTACATAAAGAGGAATGAAATTCAGTTTCCCTTGGCCACAACAATATAAAAATGAACATCAAAACTACAAATATGTACAGTATCTACAATACTACAGCTTAGGCACAAGATGCTTGTGTTTAAATATATAACTTAAGATGCATCTCTGGCAACTATCAATGACTCCTGACATCTGCTTGTGGTTGGCAAACTGTCATTTGTCAAGTGTGAAGAAACGTCAGGGACACTACCACCCCACATAGATTTTTATCACCAATAGCTAACTATATCAATTATTACCAATTAACCATAAAAAATCAATAAAACATATAGCTTGCACAAATATATGACCAGTAAAATTACAAGAGACACTGTAAATCCCATAGTCAAAACAACAGAGCATGTGTAACCAAAACCCCACCTATGGGGCAAGTCCACAACAAGTGCATTAGTCCTGCAGATGTTTGTGAACCACAATCCTCAGCTAATGGATCTCTTGGTTTCAGCAGTAATTTGTGAACTTGGAGACCATCCCAACTGGCCAGGGTGCAGCAGAGGCATTAAAAGTAATCACTGGTATGGGTAATTGACCCTGTGAGTAATGATTTAAACACTATGATCAGACCACACCATCTTAACGCGGCGCTGTGGCTGCAGACACACCTCGGCCACCACACACAGTCAAATGACATGCTTAGAGCCCGGTATTACAACTTCTGCTACATCAGCGCATCACACTGATACCGGCTGTATGTTTGTGCAGGTTTGTGTACAGTGTCTGTATATGTGTGTTTTATCGAGAAATATTCAATTAATATCTATAAAACGAGCTGATAAATATTATTACTTCAAACAATAAAAGCAATTGTTATTGACAAAGTGCAATGCTATGTATTATTATTCACAGCAGAGCTACAGTATCAATGGTGTGCCAACAGCAGATCTAAGCCAATATATGTTGCCTACAGGCAAATAAAGTCAATTCAGTAATGAGGAAATAACTTGAGTGGTTAACTGCATCTTCAAAAAAAAGAGGCTGCTACAGCCATCACTAGCCTAACATGTATTGAGCTTGTTTCACAATAACTTAACAGCTCCACACCTGATAAAATCTGTGCGTGTAAAAACAAAAAGCCAGTCTTAAGTTGTCCCACTTGTTTATAGACTGGATTCTATTCACACAGCCAGGAACAGAAGCAAACAATACATTCCAATTTCCCCGAATTTAATGGCATTTTAGAAAACCACGCTTTCAGCAGAGAAAGTCTGCACATCATACAAGAATTAAACAATCTCTATACAACGGTTCTCAGACATGCACTGGACTCTGGCCATGTCCAATTGTCTGTTGGGGCTGTATGTGTAAACACACATGACCACATTCTTAGGTGAACCAGCAGGAGAAGCTCAGGATAATTAGGCAAATTGGGTAAGTATTCTGCTTCCTGCATGCTTCACTTAAGGCACTGCCCCTCACCTGGAAGCATCAGACTTTCCCCTGTTGTTGGAAATGTGTCAATTTCCCACTGCCTTCCTCACATGTACATGACAAACCACAGAGAGTTCTCTCCAGACATTGTCAGTCTAAAAAAGACTTCTTATTGCATACCTGTGTTGACCCCTCCAGTGAGAATCCAGGCCCCGGTGGTGACTGCAGCTTTGATGAGGCCCTTGCCCACCACCTGCTTGATGCGTGGGTGCAGCTCAAAGTTCTGCACGCCTCCATGGACAGAAATGAGAATCTTGGGTAGCTCCATATTCCACTCCTTCAGCATCAGCCGCAGGAGGCTCTCAGGCCGTGAGTCGTGGGACAAACGCACATACTACACGTTTGGACAGACGGAAAGCAAAAAATATTCAGGTCACCCAATGAACAAAATACTTGTGAACACCATATTGGCTTATTCTCTACAATCCATGCCACAGCTGCTAAGTTACATGAAAAACATGCCCTCCTACCTTGGCTCTGTATGAGTGAGACCCTCCCTGGAAGTTGATGACACCATAGGCGTCAGTGGGGCTCGCTTCTGTGTGTTTTTCCACTGACCACTCCTCCAGCTCAGGCATGGATGGGCTGGGGTTTTCACCCAGCTTCACATCCGAAAACTTGGTGGCCAAGCTGGCTGTGAAGCCAACATGCTGGCGCACCAGGCGTCCACAGCAGCACCTTGAGGGTGTACACAAACATTCCAGTTGGTAGAAATTTAACAGAGAACATAAAATAAAAGGAAATAAATAAAATAATTTACAACCATTAATGACTTATGGTTTTAAAATAAGAATAACATTCTTCAAATCTCAAATTAATATTTTTTTTAAAAGAGCAATGCTGATTAGTTTTGCGGCAAATTTGTCTCATTTAGACAGCTAAATAAATTATGAATAAATTAGTCCTTTATCAGTACCGCAGGGGAAATTCCTTCTATGGATTAAACCCATCCTCTCCTATGGGCAGCCACTGAGCAGCACGTGGGGAGCAATGGGGGTTGGGTAACTTGCCCGTATTGCCCAGCCCTTGTGCTTTTTGAGAAGTCCACTGATTCTGTTGACAGATACTTTTCAAACTTACATTTTCATCACTTACAGACCAAGCTAAAAAAGTTTGTTTGTTTTCATAGTTCCTTAAATCAGGATGTGAATCATTTCACTTGATTTCATCAATCACTTACCGGACCAGCTGCTGGCAAATCTGGCATCCTGGAAGGCATCTAGAAGCAATTTCACAGAAACATATGCAATCACTAATTAGAAACTAAAATATGCTTGACCATAATGTGTTACATACAAATATAAAGAAAGAGTTAAAATGGTGTGAGCTGTCCTAGTGAGAGGAAAGTTGTTTGTAGACAAAGCTGTTTGAGGAAATTGAGCGAGGTTATCCGTCAGCTGGGACAGGCAGCCCAATAAAACTGGCCTTTAACCAAGATGTTATGTTATGAAACGTGCCGAGTGGTCCATCACTTTGAGTCAAATACAGGCCTAACCAAGCTTATGTTCACCAACATCTCAGAATCATCTATGAGCGAAATCACCGACTGTAGTTAGTGGCAAAAAGCCAGTGGCCAATAATTAATGTAAAAGAAAACAGGAAACAGGAGTCACCTCATAGCATTATGAGTTTACAAGGAGAAAGAATGGAATGCAACTTCTTAACAGTGTAACTTCAAACAGGAATGAGTTGGTTTAACCCAAAGCAGGTGACAAAACAGTAGCATACATGGGAAAGTGCTTATTCCCAAACTACTAAAATATTCTGTCAATTTCTTGATAAGTTTTTGATGGTTTTGCACATCTTCTTAAGCTAGTGTGTGTTCGTTGCCTCATTCAGACATGGTACGACTGCCTGTGTACAAAGCCACTACGAAGCTTCTGTACAATTCTGACACTGCATTGTTAGATTCCTGCGAGTCTGCAGAAAAATCCTGCTTCAACTGACAAAAGAAAGAGCTGCGGTCACATCAGTTCTTCACCTAGAAATAAATTCAGATCAAGGGTGATTCAGGATATTCAGAATAAACTGTGGGGTTTGCTTAATAAAATTGACAGACGGGTGATAAATTAATGGGAAATCCCATTCATGGCACAAAATACTAAGATAGACTGGTTTACTGGTCGTCTTCTTGGTCATTGAACACTGTAATTATATTGACAGACATAAACATTCAAATTGTACAGAAACAGACTCATTTACTCTTTGCAGAGTAGTGGTTAGGGTTTGGGCCTACTTTAACACAGACCATACAATTACACCGTTCCCATGGCATCACAAAGCTAATTCACATGCACATACCTGTGGGGGTCCTTTGACACGGTAAGTATGTACACACATTCCCTCTTCGTGAAAGTGCTTTCTATCCAGGGTTTCTGGGACTGTGAACAAAGAGGAAAAACACAGTTGTTGACAGCAGGTAACGTCTCTCATCTTGAGGTTTACAGCTTTCGTGTGTTCAAATTTAGGGACTTTTCAGTGCCAAGTTAATTGTCCCTGCAGGATATTAAAAACAATACTCATCTGGAAAGTAATTGAATGTTTGTGAAAACTGGACTGACATCAAGGCTCAGTAGCCTCTAAAGGACGGGCTTAGTAAATGCAAAAAACATAAAGACACAAACATACAGCTATGTTATGCTTAGTCAGAATGATTTTCTCTGTAATTAATTAATTTTAAAAAATCTGAAAAAAGCACAAGGAGGACCTTGTAAACCACCAATACAGGATTTAGTTCTGCAATACTAAAGATTTAACATGAAAATAGGACAACTACAGTTCTAAAAGGCACACAGGCTGGCTACAGACATCTGCCAATGTTATGAGCCATAACACAATTTTAAAAAGTCAAAAGGTCTATGTTGACAATTTAATAAAACAAATATGTATGGCACAGGAATTTTCAATTAATGCTACATTGCCCCCCCCCCCCCCCAAACTAAACCTCTCAGAGACTCACAAGTGATTAACCACATTAATCCCAGCCAGCACAAAGAGGGGGAACCTGTTAACACTGCAACCTGCTTAATACCAAATACTTTGTTTTCTACTTTTCCTGAAATTGTAATCTTGTTATAAGAAGTAAAAGAGGTGAGAAAGCCGATTTAGCCTGCAGGCCTTTTTAAGCTGGTGCAAGCTGAAGATGATTCACAGAAGTCTATATTAGCAAGAGGTTAAATACAGATAGTGATAGACAAACCAAAATGACTACACAATCCCCAAAAGTCTAGAATTCAATCAGTTTTTCCATCTCTAAAACAAAGTTAAATCATTTCTGTCCATAGTCCCATCCACAGTGCCCCAGGCTCCATGACATCTACAACCAATGGCATTTGTCCAGTAAACATTTAAACAGGTCATCCCACTGCTTGACCAGTGAGACTCTGCGTGTACCTGGATGTCCTCCTCTTCATCTCTGTGTTTAAGGGCTTTGTACAGGAACATACCAAGGCTCCTTCATGCATTTCCTGGACAAACCACAGTCACCGCAACCTCGTGTGTGAGCGCCGGATAATAAGAAACGAGTCACTACGCTCCTCGCAGTCCCTGTGCCTCTGAAGATGTCCACAAGTCTCAAAGTCTACAGTGCTGCAGTTAACATCCAGATCCGGCCCGAGTTAAAAGTTGAGTGATCAGTGAGAGGCTGCATCCTCCAAACTCCATCCACTGTTAATCTGTAAAAAGCCACTCAGAGGGCAGATGAATGTGTCTGAGACAAACTAGATATTATACTTTGGCTGGTGAGAAAGAGACAAGGGGGGTTGGAGGTGTGGAAGTGGATTAGTGGATGGGCTGAAGCTTCAGTGATTTATACCTAGTTGTCTACTAAAGACACACCACCAACTGTGATTCATGCCGCACACACAAAACCTCTCTCGACAACTTTTCAGCTCCGCACTTAAGCTTCGGGGGGGGGGGGGCACGTTTGTTCTGGAACTAAATTCCAAGTAAAGTGAGATTTAAAAAGTCCTCTAGGTCAAAACGAGTCCAGTGACCGAGCTTTAATAGACTGGAAAATTAGGGCAAAAACTGTGGTTTTGTTTGAGTTGCTGTCAGATCATTATACCACAAGCCCCACCATTCTTTGCACTCTGCAAAGAACTGTAAATCCAGTGATTTATTTGCAAAGCAAAATATGTATTTATTTAATAAAACATTTGAGCTTCTTTTTATTTGCAAGTATAAGGTATGATTATAAAGTTATCATTGTGTGTGCTGCCTTGAGGATTGACCTACCCCACGTGTCCTCTCGTTTACTAAATTAGTGACACAATCTGTGTCTAATTTCTACCGTCTCTGCTCTATTGAGACACACCCATTCTTTATTTTTGCTTGAACAAGGTGTTAATGAGGCAGATAAAATAGGACTGCGCTAACCTGTAACCATGGCACCTGAGAATGTCAGGCAACAAAGGATTTGAGAACTCCTGCCAAAAGCACACACACACTTCCTCACGCCCTCCCTCCCTCTTCCCATCTGACCTCTTTCTGAGCTTTTAGTATTACTTTGTTCCAAAAGGAAATACAATACATTTCCATTCTGTGTTTGTTTGCAGGTTAACATGGTCACATTTATTTGCCTTAACATGTGCCTCTAAAAGTAAATCTAATCACATCTGGTTACTTCTTCTTCCTATTGGAATCTCCCGGGTGGACAAAAACCACACTGAACTCAGAAACCTTACCAACTGAGTTCTTCCTTTCCTTTTCCTTCCTTCTTTCTTTTCCACACCAACAATGTCACAAATCAAGACCGGTCAACCCATCAATCCCCTGGCACTGTCTGATGTAACATGGGGTGAGATAACATCTGGCTTAGCAAGTACATTACCTGTTAGAAAAAGACAACGCTATGGGGTCAGCACACCAAAAAAGAAGAATGGTTGTCAAGAAAAAGGACAAAAAACTTTCTAAATGTAACCCTTTTATATGATTCACGCCAAAGAGCACTTGATCATTTAATTATTTGTAAAGGTAGACCAAGAATATTGATTGTGTTATCAATAAATAAAAGCAATCTATTGCGACTGACCGACCTTTGATATGTATTGCTATAATACATTTTACAACAGTTGTAAATTGAAAATTGCGATATTTATTGGTGTATATATACATAAAAATATTGAAATCACAGTAACGAATGCCTTAAGTGTGCCCAACTGGTAGCTTTACAAGAACACATTGAGTGCGTTTTCATGCACACTAAAAAAAAAAGATTACTGGCAATGATTGGGTAACAGGAATAAACAGTTTGAGGTGTATAAATGTCTCGAAGAAATCCGAATATTGACAGAAACCTAGGTGTGTTAAACAATTTTAGTGAAAATCTCAGTCTGAGTGTTAAATTAAGGAAGGGGTTTATTACACTCATTAAATAAAGTTCAGGCCACAAACATATGTTAAGTTAGGTCATAGAGTCATGAGACCAAAGTGTGATGGCTCATTCACTCACAAGCTTTTACACTTGTGCCTCCAGAGCACACAGAAGCTCTGAAAGGCTGCACAGCGGGGGCTGATACTATGCTGGCAAGCCACCCCAAGCATGTGATGACTTTGTCTTATCAACATCTGGCAACCTTGGTTATGTGAACCTAAATAACCCAGATTTGAGAGGTTTAGGTTAGGCGATAGCAGCATATATCTGCTTAAATGGGGACTACAACAACACTAACCAAATGTATGTCAAAATCTAATAACATTTTAAATGTATTTTATTGTCTTGGACATAAAAGGTGAAACATCTTCATGAACCTCAAGCAAGTCTACTGGTTATCACCGCCAACCCCTCAAAATGCAGTTAAAATATTACATCATCATTTAAATCATTATACTTGTGACCTACTACATTATTTTTCTCTAGTTATATTATTTTACATTGCAAAATTGGTCATCATAATCAGAAAATACAAAAACACATTTAATTTTGTTTTAAATTTTGGAACCACAGTAAACTACAGCTAACAAGATAATACAAATAATTAATTTATAAAGAAAGTCACTTGAATGTTTCAATATCTTTTTCCAAAGCAACAGGATCACAGTTTGTTCAATGTCTTTATAAAACTAGAAGTCAAGCAGAAACGTGCACATGTATAACTGCAAGTAACATCAGACAAACAATAAATAAATACCAAGTTGATACCACCACCCCCCATGGCTCTGTGGGTGGTTCAAAGTGCATGCAATTCAGCTGCGTGCCTGACCAAAAGCTAAAGCTCCTGGAAGCGGTTTTGTTGGGGGAGTTGAGCAAGATAAAAGCTACAGGGGAGCAACTCCAGTCATTTTTCCAGTCAAACAACCTGGCCAACTTTACCTCAAAATCTATTTCAAGGCCCAGTCATCTTCAAATTGACTCGTGCATGTGGTGCAATTAGAGCAAGCGACAACAGAGCTCTGTGTCTGAGGATTCTTAGTCATTCAGGTCATGGATTGTCTTTTGCATGAGAGACAAAACATCGAGTCCAATCGTCTTTGCATAGCACTTAAAAACCTCAGAGACATAGTGTAGGTAGAAACACGCAACCAGTTACACCGCCCCATCTCTTTCCAAATAATACACCGTCTCTTGGACAATAACAAAGTGATGTAAACCATTTTCTCACAGCTCAGAGAGCACAAAAGCCCCAGCTGATGACCAGTTCAAGCATCCACAATTACATAAGAGATGGACATCAAATAATGCCCCGCTACTACTGACGAACCAGCTTCACTTAAAAATCACACAGAGCAGTCGGGCAGTAACAGTAGCCCTTCTTCTCCAGAGGTAAGCTGGGGCATGTGACCAGCTCACGCTGCAATGTGGGAAATAAAGGGTTTCACAAAAGAAAGGCTCCCATTGAAAAAGACAAACACAATGGAGGAGAATGTGACATTCAATACATTAATAATGGGAGATCAAATGACTTCCAAGAAACAGGAAATTAGCATTTATCATGTGATTGCAGGCCACAGCACAGAGATACCATAGCTTTTTCCTATATCAATTTGTGTGCAGATGCTTTTGTGGCATCTCTCCATTCTTTCTCTTAAAAAAGATGAAGCCATAGGCCATTTGGACATGTTTCAGCAGGACAGGCAAAGGTGTTTACTGGATCACAAGTGGTCAGCATTAAGTACACACATGGCCAGAAGTCAACATATACAGTTTTTTCTGTTATTATCAATAATTATTATTGAACCAAACTCCAATCTACTTTTTATATTTGCACTGCAAAGCAATTCTATACATAATACTCAACTAAATAACTATGTAATAAATACATGAAACCTTTAAAAATAAACTTTTGCATGATACAAAATAAGTTTTAGTGACTTTTCTTTGACTTTACCAAGTTTTTGTGAACAAAATGTGTAATCTGTAATACAGGGTCTCTGCAGGTTTCAACAAGTCAAATTTAAGACTTTTTTAAGACCATAATGAATACAATTTAAGACCCATTTCATGAGATTTAGGAGAATTTAAGACATTTTAAGGCCTTAAATTCAATTTATTGGATTTCAGACTTTTTAAAACCCTGTGGATACCCTGGTAATAATTGGCTAGTTTATAAATAAAAATTAGCCAACAAATAAAAAATCCCACAAATGGTTAAAGGTGCCATATGTAAGAATGTGGCCAAAAACAGTTACTATATTCAAATTCAAAATACCAAGGTCTTTTAGGTTTCCTTTTCTGACGTAACTGGCAACCCGAGGTTGCTCAGCAGCTGAGACTCTACTGACTGCAATGATTGGTAGACGGTGGTAGGTGGCGCCACATGCCAAAACATGATTTGCAGTCTGCAAAATATTTTTTTAATGCAAATATTTTGGCTGTACTGTTGTTGTTGGTGAGTTCAGTTTGTTATATGAACATTATTCCTGAGTCTCTGTGACATATTAGGAGGATTTTATGGCCAGTTGCTTTAGATTTATTACATAATGCACCTTTAAATATCTGCCTGATTAATCGGTCTAGTATGCAGCGCTTATGACCACATTTGACACACTATTGTCCCAGTCAGACGTACAAAAACACACGTGATGTCTGCTTGTTGGGACAATGTTATGCTTTTAACACGATAGTACAGATGTGCCTGCTGTTGGTGGGTTTGTGTGAGTGAGACAGAAAGAGAGAATCACCTGACAACAATGTTTTGGTCAAATATGACTCAGTTTAGGTGACATGACATCTCCTCTCTCCACACACGAGCTCTTTATCTGGGAGGAGGAGGAGGAGGGTGCTTACAACGTACTAACAAACACTGGGTTGACACATGTCGGCAGCAGGCCTGAAACACCGCTGCGCATGTATGTTTAATTTAAGTGCTCGGTTTTTTAAGTTTACACGGACTTGGCTGCCACTCAAGGCGGCATTATTAGCCTGTTGCTGGCATTGACAGCGTGGCTTTGACGGACATGTGAGACAGCTGACAGAAACGTGTGTTTGTCAAGTCCCAGCAGCTCTGGCATGTGTCTGTGTCCGGCGAGTGGTGGGCGAACGGGAGCAGAGGGAAAAGGGGGGTTAGCAAGCTACCGCCGATGCAGTTGCTAGTTAGCTTGAGGTAACGTAACTAGCAGTTAGCACTAGCGAGCTAGCTATTTAGCCTGCTAACGTTACGCCCGTGTGTGTGTGATTCGGGGGGGGGGGGGGGGGGGGATTCCTTCCTGGACGTCAGTGTGTCAACGTGAACATTTGATTTGTAACGGGTGAGTCGCGCAGTTGAGGTGTCAGCTAACGCCGTAAACACCACCGGGAGCTGGGGCTGCGTGTTTGTCTGACAGGAGGGAGACAGCGTGCACTGACGGGGGACCTGCCACTCAAAGCACCCCCCGGATCAGTCACGACGGTCCTCAGCGCCAATTTGACCTGACCGTGTTAAAAAGAACGCAGACGTAGGAGAGGACACGTACCATTCTCTTCACCGTTGAGACTCAGGAAGAGCTGCGTCGTGGCCTTTATCCATCTATCGGCGGTGCTCTCGGTTAGCCTTGGTGCAAGGAAAGCCCGGTGGACGTTGGAGGGATCCGCTTTGGCTGCAGGTCCAACGGAGGGTTGCTTTTTCATAATTGTGCGACTCCAGACTGACGCTGCGTGACGAGCCGGCTGACTCAGCCAGCAGCTCACCGTCACGTGGCTGAGGAGGAGCCAGCGACCACATGTGCGCTTTGTTTGACCTCTTCAGAAATACACAGAGCAGCGAAAAAGTGCGTTTCAATAAGGCAAAAATAACAATATGCGAAGGCTAAATAAGAACTAATATTAAGCATGTTGTAGCTTGTATATTTATGTATTCAGATATCCATGAACTGTGGAACAATGCTCACATGTATCATCCATGATCAGTAAATCCATAAAATAGGAATGCACGACATTTGACTATTTGCCGATATACGATATATCGGCAGTGTCAGGGCCGATAACTCATGTGATACATGTATATGTAAGTATTTCCTTGGGCCAATCAACCAATCTTTTCTCTCGTGAAAGTAACATCATATTTTGCTATGTAGATACAAATGTACTTCATTGAGCAAAAATAAATACACGCAAAAATAATAAGTTATAGAGGGCACCCATATAGTAGTCAAGGTGGTAGCAGCCAATTTAGTTATTTTTATACTGTTGTAGTCATATCTGCCAATACCAATATGATGCAACCCTAATATATAAAGATTTTTTATTAATATTATTTCCAAGTTGAACAGAAATAATGACTGACATCAATTGGTGAGACTGCCAAGTGCAACTATTGAACAACAATAATAATAATAACGATATAAACACTTTCACAATTCCATATTATGGCGATGCAACATGGCAGCCTACTTAATGCTAGGCCCTTTTCAAAAAAAATACATTTAAAAGCCTTATACCATGACTATGAAAACTAAACATTTTTAATTTTGAAGTGATTACACACATGACCCTAATTTTCACATGCATAAATGTTAATGGTCCAAAAGAAAACCCAACATCCACCACATCCAAACTGAAATGACTTTATTTAGAATCACTAAAAAGAATGACAAACTCTAAAGCCATTCGGACTATACTTTAGGTTTTCTCTTAAATGCCTTTTTTAAATTTTTATTCTATGTGTTTGTATACCCTATTTTTTTGTTCTGTGTTGTTTACTTTCACTTTTTGCTCTCCTAAATTGTAATTTGAATAAAAGTTGAATAAAGAGTTGAAAGAAGTATTATTTTAGAAATGTGCTTTTTAGTAATAAACATAATAGTTACCAATAAGACAAGAAAAGTGGTTAAATACTAACTATAGTCTATATAAATAGTTAATGAATAATTTTACTAACACCATACAGGTTAGTCTGGCACCACTAAATAAACAGCTGTTTTCTGTACGTGTGAAAATCGATAATTTACTTGGGACAACTAAATTTTTTTCTTTTAACCTGTAAACAAACCTTTGTAAATGAGAAGTTATGTTCCTACTTTTATCTATGATTTAGTCACATGATGCAGGAAGCTATTCAAGTGTGGCTGAATGTACTTCCTCTCTTTGACTTAAAACGGGAGCATATTCGGATATCATAACGTCAAACTCCATACAGTGTGTAATATGATTATGGTGGTGGCTGGTGATGGGGGACAAAGAACCAAAGAGCTGCTCTTCCTCAGTAAGACGGTCGTTTTATCAATTTGTTCCCAAGCAACATATTTCTATTTGTCTGAAGCTGTGCTGTTTTAGCTTCTGCAAGATTTAGTTTCCTTAAGTATGATTCAATAGGACGAAAAAACAAACACAAGATCACGAAATAGAACATGTTCATTTAATATAAGGCAATGAAAGAAATCACATTATACAAACAGGTTTCAGGGAAAGCCCCAAAACAGTTATCACAAAATGTTTTGTTTTGTAGCTACAATAAATTTCGACCCCTATCCTATCCATGTCAATAATAAACAAACTGCCAAGCTAAATATTATAAAGTGCTTTGTCATTTTATTGTTTGCAATTGTCAAGGCTAAGTCATTACAGTTGTCTGAGCATTAAGCTAAGAGACATTTCAGACACTTCTCACCCCGCCCCCCCCAGAAAAAACACCCAATGCCCACTTCAGACAAATCAGTTCATTTCAAAACCATTCACAGCAGCTAGTATTAATTACAACATATTAAGAATGTGTTGAGCAAGAACACTGCTTTGTGTGCTTTGTAAATGTTATATTAAAAAAATATATATGTAAGAAAAAAAGCATCCAGCAATTTGATCCACGCTATACATTGTAAAGTCAGCACCTTTCTCCTCCTACGGAGCAATCAGTTCTTCCCTCTAAAAGAGAAAGGGAAAGACACAGTTAAATTCACTTCAAATTAAAGTTTTAATAAACAGAATACTAATGAAAAAACAATGTAGAGGGAGGGGTTTTTAAGTTGTAATGCATACTGCATATACAACAGTGGATGAGAGGTACAGTCTACAAACACAGACATAACATATTCCATCCCACAATTTTCCCAGGTTAGCTGCAAGCAACAGCATGCAGGCGACAAACATTGACTTCTAACTGCAAGTAATTGGAAAAGCGGGATGAGCAGTGAAAGAAAATCATGAAACAAACTGCAAACTAAACAAAAAATAAAGCAATTGGGTTAATGGTATTCCAGGGTCATGACTTTAAAACAAGTCCATGTTAGGATGTCGCTGAGCATTTTTATTATATTGTTATTTTCAGCAGACTAGAGACACCCAGTGGACAGTTGCTGCAAACACAGTAAAATGTCACATTTCCGGAAATGTTCTCTGTATTTTAAATCACACTGACCCTGGAAAATAGGAGTTAAAATGTGAAAAGAAAAGACAAAAACAGGAGTCTGGCTGGTAAAGGAAGAGGAGGCACTGCGGTAAGCAACACTGTTAAAATGGCTGCAGGGATGCATGTTGGAGAGAATCACACCTGGCAACAACGGTTCCCTGGATGAGTCCAAAACCTGGTGAAGATGAAGTGAGATCAGAATTGTATCTTTTCTTTTTCTGCCGACTGTCTGTATTCACACTCAAGCTGCTGTTGATGCTTCGATGCATCTGCTCTGCATGTCCTAGCTGTTGTAACTTCAATGCTGGTTGTTTTACATTTCAAGTTTGACTCCATAGATTACACCTGCTTTTATTTAATGCATGTATTACTTTTAAATAAAAGTTAAATTGGCATAACATTATAAAAAGGAGTTAATGACAAGTTAGGGGCAAGACAGTATTGACAGTGTCCAGCATTGAAGCAGCACTGAAAAGCAGTCAAGACAGTGAAGAAGAAGAAAAACAGTGCTCATGAAAAAGAAACTTTCATGCTGTAGACCAAATTACATCACAAAAATCGCTTCAACAAGCGATAAATCAATGCACTTTGAAGTGGTATCGACTAAAGAGGTGAATCCTCCATTTCCTCCATTTGTTTGCTCCTTAGTGAGCCGAAAGACAACATGGATTCACACATGCGTCATAATCAAAGGACAAGTGCACCTGAAGAGAAAACAGACTAGAATGCTGATGCAAGATGGGAAGATCAAAGGCAACAGGAAAAGAGATGTCTCGTAATGGTTCAAAAGGCCTGGGTGCACAGATATTGGAATTTAGCCTCATATCAGTACATAAGGAGGTAATTTTATTTGAGAAACGTTATTAATTAAAATTTGAAGACACAATTTTTAAGGATTTAAAACAATCCTTAGAAATGTATTTTCAATTTTGGTTACTAATACATTATTTCCATTACACGGATGTACAACGCTTTCCCATGGGGAAAGGTTTTCTTTTAACTACATAAATACTTAAATGGAGCACATGTGAATTATGTGTTTTGTGCATCCGTTTCTATATCGTCAGGAGCTTTTAGAAAGGAAGTCAAAAAACTGGGTCTGTTTTCGATTCAATAATGACATATGGCCAGCTTATTCAAATGGAAGCCCGTGGGCCACATGCAGCTTCTGCACATGGGACTTTCCTGGCTAAATATAGGACAAATAAATGTTTTTTAAAAAGCAACCTCTGAGTGGCCTGGCCCATGGTCCCACAAGAAACACAGAGTAGGAAAAAAGAGAACTGTAAAGATTCCTACATAAAGTCTTACAGTAGTACTGACCACAAATGCAGCACTGCACATAGCCTGATAATTCTTTCATATTCTGTTATATGACCTCCAAGTCCTATATTTATCCATTTTCCCAAGAAAAACTTATGTTGTTGCTAATATTGTGCACCTTTGTTGACTTCAAAGAGCTGTTTTCTACTTTTATGCCATCTGAGGTCTGCAAAGAACATGATGAAATATTTAATACTTAAAAAAAAAAAAAGTGAGCAGGTGAATATTGTGAATATGAGAGGGTGGGGCTTGTTGAGCTTCTACTGGAGTTTGTCATAAGGAAATCTACTGAGATGAGACACATCAACACACAACATAAATATTACATGCAACATCAGCGTCATGGAGACCAACGTGTGTAGTTAATTTTAGGTCATGTTACACGCTAATATCTTAACCATATTATTTCCTCTTTATTAAATGTCTTTACATAGTTTTACAGCACAGTTTTTTACCATACTACAGGCAGCTGGTTCTGAGTTCTCTGGTTACACTGCAGTGCTGGTGTAGTTTGTTATATACCTCCATCTACAGAAAAGTGAGTATTAAGCTGGAACCAAACCCCTGATCTGGCTTGTGTTTTCACCACTGGTTGTGTACTGTAGGTCAGACGATGATAGACATAACAGCGTTTTTCCACTATATAGTACCGCCTCAGCTCTACACAGTTTGTTTGGTTTTCCATTACAATATAGTACCTCCTCAACATGGGCGGGGTCACAGGTCATAGTATCAGCTCAGCTCGCTCGGAACTTCGCCTGAGTAGGTACTAAAAAAGTACCAGGTACTATTGCTAGTGGAAAAGCAAAATAACCATGCAGTGGCGAGTCGCACTAGTGGAAACACGCCATAGCTAATGTAAAATCATGCAGGGACAACATAATGTAGCCTGCCAATAAATTCAGTGATGGGGAAGAATTTTCCACTTTTGACAATTGAAATGCCAATAACTGCATAACATGCCAAGCGGAATCATCTGTTGTCTGTTATTTGTGTTATGTATATATGAGCTAATAGGATTGCAGTAAAGTATGTAAACCTTGTTAGCATTAGTAAGCCTTTACAACATCACCAAATAATGATAATAAAGCCTTGCTGTGGACGTAAATCCTTGGAATCACACTGTGTTGTCTTGATGTTCTTGAACTGGTCGAGAAAATGTTTGTCATAGTAACAAGAGAGCTGAAGGTCTTCAGCCTTCACAGCCATCAAACACCACTACTATGTGCCAGCCCCATAAAACAACAGTCGTCCTTCACCTCATACGCCGTGGTCCCTGCCCAGAACTGCTTCATCTCTCTCCGACACGCAGCCACAACAGCGGAGGTGACGAGGGTGAAAGGCACCAGGTAAAGAAGAGCGGGCTGACCCATTCCTGACAGCAGCATCACAGCGAACGTCAGGATCATTCCCAGCAGATATGCTACAAGGATTAAGAGGGAAAGAGAGATGAGCAGATGTAACAGAAGAAGTACCCTTAATGCTTGTTGATGCTTGTTAACTAGAAGCCTGTGAATGTTCATCGTCAAATTGCTTAATAGTGATATGTATTATTATATTTAGCTTTCAAAATCTACTTGACATTTTTATTATAGTGAATATTTTTCTTAGTTTTTTTCCATTGCCATTTTTGAACAGCACCCATCTATATGAATGTTGCAATTATATATATATAATGTCAATTTTAACAAATTAAATTAAGATATGCAACATCTAGCAGTCAGCAAAAATCATGCCAAATTTATTATTTTATACAGCTATTGCATGTAGACAGAATTTTGTTTGTGTCAATCAATGAATTCAAAAAGGTTTACTCTGAAGACAATGAAACAAAAAGTAATAACTTGTAGATATGCGCAATGTAAACATAACAAACTTGAAAGAAACTAGCCTACGCTGTCCGGGGCCGACAGCAAGGTGTATATCCGCGAACTTGTCCAATCCTCAACTTTCCAATATACCCAAAGTATATGCACTGGCACCTGCCACTAACTGTTTTAATTAATTACTAATAAATTCAACAAAATAACTGTTAAATATTATGATATAATGCTGACTACACTTTATACATGTTCAAAGTATCCATATAAACTCGATATTGAACACAGAATATCTGAACTCATACATTTCTCTCTAGTTTTTAATAAAACTAGTTAACCTATTATACCTTGTTAAATATTATGAATATTAAAATGCTAACCACACCTGCCATATCTTCAAAGTGTCCAAATGTCAAGAAAAAGCTTACACTATGTTTATTAAATTTCATGAAAAAGCATACAATATGTTCAAACTTTCCATTCAATGCATTAATAAAGAAATAGAGGCTTAACTTTTTTTTATATGATAATACATTTATATTATAATGTAATAAATATTATGAATAAGTGCTAAATAAACCCATGATATCCTCAATGTGTCCAAATGAGCTCAATAATAAATAAAGAAAAAATGCCTTAACTATTTTTTCTAGACTTGCACTAATAAGTTAACTAGTTAACTTATTATGTAACTATTACCAATCATAGCCAAAGTAATAATGATTGTACTTGTAGATAGTTGTTACATGAATCATTGTACAAAATGTGAAGGCAATATCTCCATCAGTCTGGAAGATAAAGCCGAAAATTAGTTTTTAGCATAATAAATTAATTAATTTGCTAATTAATAATAAAGCTACAAAGATAGGGATAATTCTCAGGTGGTATGTGATGCCTATGCAAAATTTGAAGCCAATACCTGTAATACTTTGGAAGATACAGGCGAAAATATGGCTTTTATATCATTAATTAATTAATTAACTAATTAATAATAAGGGTAGACAGCTCAAAATCAATAGGGATCATCTACAGGTGGTATGTGACCCATTAAAAAAAAAAGAAAATTTAATCTCAAACACCTTTCCAGTTATCGCGTTAACGGCTAAAATACATGCAGTACTTTCATGCTTTGCGTTAACACACTAAACTCGTTCTTAAAAGGAAACAATTGTATCATGTTGACATAACTGTTTAAATAAGGTGACAATTAATTAATTAATTAATTAATTAATTAAATAATTAAATATTTGTGAGGTACCTATGCAGCAGCTGACAAAGTAGATCTTCTTGCTACTGTTGATCCAAACATCAAACCGGCTGCAGTAGGCCACGAGAAGACCTGTTTCACAAGACAAAAATATAGACGGTTCAATTGAAAGAACAAGCAATGGACAAACCTGCTTAGTGACATCTGATGTGTCAACTGTAGAAGAAGAAGCCACTGTTGTCTGCATTCAAAATTGTTTTCAACCAAGAGTTTAAGTGACACTTTAACATCACCTGGTACAATGATATCACCATAACCCAGGATGGAGAACTGCATCCCACACAAGTTCTCTGCAGAGAACCGTGGAACACGCATCACCACCGGCAGCTGAGAAACATTGAAATAAAACAGACACAGAGTGAGCCACAGTTCGTGTAAAACACATGAGACTCAAACTGGTGACAATCTTTCTACTTCATATCAA
Organism: Microchirus variegatus; assembly: GCF_963457635.1. Taxonomy (NCBI): domain Eukaryota; kingdom Metazoa; phylum Chordata; class Actinopteri; order Pleuronectiformes; family Soleidae; genus Microchirus; species Microchirus variegatus. The sequence goes on along the minus strand of NC_139815.1, from coordinate 12,973,516 downwards.
TGTCTTAAAGGTCCCATATTATGCAAAATCAAATTTTTAATAATTTAAATCCTTATATTTGGGACTCTGGAGGTCCTATCAGTCGCCAAAGTGTGAAAAAAGATGACTCACTCATGTTTTTGAAGAAAAGAAAAAAAAGGCATGAGTGCCAAAAACCTAGTCACTTACATTGATGCTTAATTTAGCCTAAAATGAGGACATTCCTTTCTGTAAGCTCAGCACATAAGAATATTTACTTTACTCAAATATAATATGAATACATTTCCCTGCACAAAGTAAGAACGTAAACCTTCAGAGCCAAATCCTATTGCTATGACTTAAGGAAGAGGAAGTAATTTCCTTACTTTCTCAGAGGGAGTCTGGGGTTCAGCAGGGACTTCCACCATGTTACCTTGTGTCTATGACAGAACCCACCCAAAATCATTGCACAGTTAGTTAACCAATCTATCCATCAGTCCACTCAGGTCATTAACAACAAGAAGAGCATGTCAACTAAAGTGCAGAATTATATTACATCAATGGGAGTCTTCAGCAGAGTGCTAAACCCAAAAAAGTGCTCAGTGATGCAAAATAATACATCAAAAGGTAGCCTCCAGCAGTCACGACAAAATACATGCTTTCGCTTAGGCTATTTATTGGCTCATATCATATTATGAGCATGATATGACATGTTTTAGTGCAAAGCCTTCATCAGAGCATTTGCAGTCAGCCATAGATTCAAATGGACAAGAAAATTATATTTTGAGATTTCAACGATAACGATAATTAGTCAATATGCTTCAGATTTTTTTTAAATCATTAATTAATATATCAATGCACACGATGTTTCAGGAAAACTACTCTTATTTTCTTTCAACTTTAGCATTCAAGTAAAAAAAATCAAAGACTTTGAACTACAGTGTAGAAACTATAAACTCTGGGTAAACAGTCAGACGGTAAACGGCAAACAAACAAGACGAAATTATAAAAATAATTATGGGCATCTCCATGTTGACCTCTTATAAGGATAACAGCACACGGCTAACTTGTGTGGCAGGAATTATGCTAATGAGAAGGTGTGACACTGAATCCTGCTCACTGTTCAGGGAATGTGTGGAATGTAACCGTGGGCTTATTTCCTTATCATTTAAAAACTCGACATCTGCAACTGCACCTCTTGAAAACAACAATCGTGATATTATCGAAGACAACACATCTTGCACACCTCTAGGTTTTAGATGTTTTTGCAAATGCTTAGAAAAACAAAGGAATGCAGAGGAACTAACCTTCTCCCCAGTTGCATCAGGACCTAAGGCAACCTGCACCATGATGCTAACCCCATTCTGTTGAGAGAAAGAAGCACTCGTATAAGGCTAATCATCTTTATTTAGACCCACTATATAAAGGACTTTTATCAAAATAATGCTGAAATAATTAACTGCGTCTCTTAGTCAAATACGTTTCATTACCATCAATAAAATGTATTTCATTGCAGACCATTTAAAGCAACATTTTTGTTATATACAAAACACAACACATTGCCCCACAAGTAAAACATAAAAAAATCAAAATGCAGAGGAAAAAGTGCATGTCAAGCCCTGAGAGAACATACTCATACCTTGGTGAAGAAAGGAGTAATGAAAACGAAAAAGACGTCATACACGAGCAAAAGGCTCAGCAGGATCACACAGATCTATTTGAGGACAGAAAAAAAAAAGATCAGATGTTAAAAATGCACATTAGGACATTTATCAGATCTGCATTATTGCCAAATTTGCAATAAAACATACTAGTGGCAGAAGACTAAAAACATTTATATATATTTAAAAAACTGCAACAATCACTCGATGAGCTCAGCAACAAACAAAAGTGTAGTGGCCAAAGTACACTTAATTCCAAAGCCACTGAAAGTCTTCAGCTGTAGTAAGGTTCTAATGGGCTTGACTCGTAGGCACTGTTTTAATTCATCAATCACGAAGGCAAGAGAAAGTTATTTGCACATTTATTTTCCACTTGCTTTACATCCAAGTTATATTCCTGTTCACATGTATCCAAGCCTGTCTAGGACCACCAATGCATAGAAATATTCCTTTGACGTTCCAGGTTGTGAATGACGATCAATAGGTTCAAACAGTAAGACAGCGTAATCCAATATCACATAGTGACCTGGCGGTCAAAAAACCTTGTTACACCTAAATTAGTAAGCTAAAACGGACACATGAGGCCCTAGCCTGCTAGACATTCTTATGCCTCTTTACATCATAGCCAGCAAAGACATCAAAGTGCCCATGGTGCCCTTTGGCCAAAGGGCAAAATTAGCAAACAAGGGCTACGAAGCTACACATATTTAATAAAGGCTTAAGGCCAACAGTTGACATTAACTATTTACAAATCACAGTATAACAAGTAATCATGTACCAACCACTTAAACCAACCCCAAACTAAACCCCACATTGGCTCCTACAAAAAGTATTAGCAAGTAAATGTTCAACGGCAAAAAAAGAGTTACCTTGAAATTGGACAAAGAAACCGTCTTCATAAAGTTGAGGCAGAAAGCAACGCCGAGAAGGTCCTGCAAGATCCAGATCCATCTAAGTGGAAACAAAAAAGATCTTTGACCTTGTTTAAAATGTGCAGTTTTAACAGGAAGCAGTGACGCACGCTCTCTTACAAATACAACAGGAAGAAAAAGCACAGAGGATCATGGCATCTATTTGTCACCCGATACATTATCTGACTTCGCATCATTATGATGTTAAAACGTAACCAACTTTAATGCTCAGGTTATTATGACTAATTTTGCTTTTATGGGGGATGGGGAGATTAAACGGTGAGATGAAGAATAAAACAAAAGACATATTTCGCAAGAAAATACGCTGTGACACAGCCTTCACAAAGCAGGTCACGTATTGAGTTTGTTGTTTTTGTGCCAGCTTGATAAGATAATGACCAGTGCCTGAAAACATAAGAAGAGAATAACGAACAGAGCGTTCACTTCTACAGTCAAGGTCGGTTCTTGCTTAATTATAAAGATGCCATATTTTAAACACCGAATCAGAAAATGCAATGCTACATTAAAAAACAAAAAATAATCTGTGCCCCAACAGTACCGGTCTTCATTTCTGTAGACGCCCCAGATCACAGCAATGGTAATGCACACAGCAGCCAGGATGAGAGACCTCAGTGAGAAGTTCCAATTTTTGATAGAAAAGCTAAAAAGAAAAAGAAAAGACAGACGTAATAAGTTGAGAGAATTCTGCACCCTGTTCCTCACTGTGACCAGACTGTTTATAGAACAGAGCTGTGTAGTTCTATCTTGTTTATCTAAGTTATCATTGAAAGACTGTTTCTTATACCTCCCAGTGCCACAGCCAAGTTTTTCCAACACTGCATCAAAACAGCTGAACAGTGCAGAGGCAGATGCCAGGCAGAATATGACAATGATCGCATAAACTGGGGAAAGAAGAACACAAGACATTTTTTTTTAAAAGCCACAGGCTCATTAGTTATTTGAATACATTACAGATGTTCCTTCCAACTCACCGAGGACATGGTAGAAGAAGTACATGAGCAGCAGCATTACACACATCATGCCCACAAAGATTACAATTTTGAGAGGAGAGTACAAGGAAAGCTCTCCACTGTCTCTTTTATCCTCGCCACCTCCTCCACCCGAAGTAGCTGAAGCACCACTGTTCACACGCTCTCTGCCACAAATACAAAAACACACGATTTCTCACGATTCTCATTTCAGAACTGTGTCACAGAAATATTATTTTTCACTTTTTTTTTGCTGTGCACCCGTTTCTATCAGGTTGAATGATCGATTTCTGTTTAAGTGAAACTGGACGACAAAGAATGAATATCTCTCTTTTTGTCACATTACTCTAGTTTTAATACATCATATACAGTATATCACGTGTGCAGCTGCAGCACCTCACCTCTCACATGCCCCGCTCCAGTAGCCACCCAACACAATTGTGACGATGGCAATCAGCAGGATGAGTGCTATGCTTGGATCAATGCTTGCATGAGGTGGAGCATACAGCTTTACCTGCATGTCTTCTCCAAAAACCTGAGGAGATATATACACAAGCATTCATCAAATCATCAACCTTTGCAATGTGAGCAGTAACATCCAAAAAAACAATTCAATTTCAAATCACCATAGAACCTTAACACTTTGTGTGCTCGGACCCTTATAACAACAATGATCAGAAATGTTAAGACTATCTGACCTGTTGTGCATCCAGGAAATCCCTGTACCTCATCAGAGCCAGAGGAATATGGACCTTTTCATATTCCGAGTTATTAGCTGATGGAGTGATCTAAAAAACAACGAGTACAGAGATTTCTTGTTGTTTTGTGTCCTGATGAAGAGTCGTCATGTTATGCTTGGCATACAGAGAATGTCAAACTGAATTAATCATGGAACACAGCAAATGAGAACTTTCGATTTACACAGAAAAACAAATCTATATTTAAGACAGAAACCCCCCCTGATCTAGAGCACGGTTTCCTCACTTCCGTATTTTTGAATCACTACTGTCTGTGTATCAGACAGCTGTATTACACTGTTACATTCTAAAACCACAAAGAAAGCATTAGATAATAACACACTGAAGGGAAATAAAACAAAAATAATAGTTTGCTGTGTTTAAACTATTCAAAAAAAACAAAAAACACAGATGGATGTAAATATCCTACCAATGTTTTGTTGCTCGCTATGAGCAAACTCAGAGCTCCGAGGTTCTGAGCAACCTGAGCTTTCCTGCTGAAATCGCAGTCCCCCCTCATCACCACCAGTGCTTTGCCCTTCACCAGATCTGGACTGACCCCCGAGCCATCACACAACGCAGAGGAGATCATGTTCACCAGCGACAACTGTGGCTGCAAAAAGTGAAAACAATAGGTGATTCAACACGCGATACATTTCCCCACAATTTTTTTTTTTTTTTTACGGAACATGTTACAGTTGTGATTATGAACAAATGCAAATGGATAAACCAATTTAGTTGGAGTGATAATCAGGTTGTGATATAGACTGTAAGACCACAATAGATGAGATCATATTACCGCATCTGGGTTTATGTTCCTTTACTTTTCCAATGAACACAGTGGCATATAAACACTATTTGACTGTTGACTACTTTTCTTTAAATGTGAAAAAAATTATAAAACAAACTAGCACATACATAATAAACAGGATAAAGGCAAAAAGATTCACAAGCTAACAGTTTGCAAAACTTACTGCTGCATCAAGGGATTGTGACAGTTTGGTCCAGGAGTGGTTGTGAACAAGGCAATATTCCTTATCTATATTTCCATTTGAAATATGGAGAACTGCTTCTTGGCAGTGTATCTGTTTGAAGAAAGAGCAGTTATTCTCTCACTAACCACACGTTGTTGAAGAAAATATCTGAACCCAAACAAACCCTTAAGGAATGAAAACACATTCAAAAAAATGCCCACTTCACACAGTGACTGCTAGTAAACATTTTCCTGAGAAGGTCATGCACTCAATTGCTTCTTCAATGAAGCTCTGGTAGCTGACGTCACACAATCGTATCATGGGAGGAAGCAGTGCTGTTCACATCCTCAGATATAAATAACTGGCAGCATTATACAGTGCTTCACAAGTGCATTAGAACACCATAAAGTCATAAAACGAGAAAATAGAAATATTTTAGAAATCTTTCAAAAGCTTGTTTAAAACCACTAAAACAGTTTTGTCTGTCAAGGAATGCACATTACATCAGTCAAGAAATAATAATATGCTTTACTATATTTTCAGGTTTTTTGTCAAATCCATGGATAACAATAATAATTAGAGTTTGGCACTAAAAAAGAGCCTCTAAATACAGGGCATTAACCATTACATACATAATGTAGGGCAGATGTGGCTTTTGCTCTACAAGGACAGGGAATAAAAACACAGGAAATAAATCGCTTCTCTAGCTGAAGTATTAAAAAATGAAGTTGGTGGACGGTTGTTCTGAGCCAGGTTGCCAAAACAATCGGGGATGGGACAGCATTTTACCAGAACACTGGGGACAGCGGAGGTGGATCACTGCTATAAAACACACACCCACAGAACACGGAAGACCATAAACCCACATAAAATTGATTCTACTTGTTGAATCATCACTTATCAGGTACTACAGTGAGTCATGACGCTGATGTTGGCATTCAGATTCTCAGCTTCCTGGTAGTAAGTTAAGTGAAACTTAAGGGATTCTGATGCTAGGTTTGAACCTCAGCAGCTCATCTTGACCATGTCTACATGTTTCAGTGCATTGCGCTGCTGATTAGATGTTTGGATATGCCCGGAGAGTGTATTTACTTGCATTTTATAAAGATGTGCCCTTTACCTGGCTACAGTCAAATCTTCCTCAAGTGGGATAATAAAATTTGATGATGATTACGACACTATTTTATACAAGAAGTTTATTGTCATATAAAATCGCACAGTCATTGCAATGCTGTTGTTATACTTGAAGTCAACAACACAGGGTCTCTTGTGATGTAGTACAGCAGTTCATGATTTTGGCTACGTATGTACACATCCTCCATGCCACCTCCAGGACTAATTCAGGTTTATTCGTCAACATAGCGTCACAGATATGCATCATTTTAATTTTCACATGTCAGAATGTCACTTTCGCCATGTGTCATTCATGTGTATGGGTTATCCACAACTGAATTGTAGACACCTTTAATTACTAGTGCTGAATCTATTGCTTGATTATTAATCGATCACTAAATTAATCGGCAACTATTTTGATAATCGGTTTGAGTTTGTTTTTTTCATAATTAAACAGTTTTCTGCTTCTTAAATGTGAATATTTTCTGGTTTATTTGCTCCATATAACAAATAAATCATTAAAACTGAAAACTTTGGTTTGGACAAAACAATACAGTTGACAACTTCCTCATTTCTAGGTTTGAAAGACAGCAATCAACATTGTCTGACATTTTATGGACCAAATTGTTACTCGATCAATCGAGAGAATAATCGATGACGGAAATAATCGTTGGTGACAACCGCACACACGCATGGCAAAAGTGACGTCATTTTGACGTATGTTCATTCCAGATAATAGTCAAACTTCGCGATTAAATGTTAAAAGCCACACGTTGCACAAAAGCTAATCGCTAGCAGCCGTTTGTTTCGTTATGTATCGAACAACATGCTAATTTGGACACAGGATAACATACACAGGTTCAACGTAATTAGCTAACCTGTTATCTAGCTAGCATGTTTACGGACGGTAAGTGAGCTCGGTTAAAAAAACAAAAAACAAACACATATCTTGTTATTGTTTGTGTCGCTGTCGTACTTACCCGTGTCACCATGAGAGCGACACACAGAGTGGCGAGTTTCAGAGCGGTTTCCATTGTGATCACACTCGCGTTTCACAGAGGCTTGGTGCATCGGCATGAATTTGGACGATTTTACACGGAGCTACTTTCGTTATTCGCCAAGTTCAGTGATTGAGATGGCCACTTCCTGTGTTAACTCCGTGTGACGCACGACGTGACACAAGCCGCACCAGCTGAGAGAATGGGTCTGTCGGTCTGTCTGTCTGTCTGTCTGTCTATCTGTCTGTCCGCAGTAGCAAGTAGGAGTGAGACCGCACCGCAGTTTCCTTTCATATTTGCATATCGCAGATTTGATTGGCTGATGGCAAACAGCTTTTCGATGTATTACCGCCATCTACCGAACTGGAGTGTGGAGTGTGATGGAGGGGGGCGACAACTTCAACATTCTGCCCATTATTACCAGAGGCGGACAGAGTACACAGTTTCATTACTTGAGTAAAAGTACATATACCCCTTGTTAATTTTTACTCAAGTACAAATAAAAGTACTGAAGTACTTGTTTTTAAGAGTACTTGAGTATTAAGAGTACAATTTCTAAATATCGCATTACTACTGCCACAGTGCTTACATTTGGGTATAGAAATGTCCTACATGGAGTTATGAAAAATGTTAATGTTAACATTCCCCTTGAAGAATGTAAAAGGAATTGAAAGTAAAATCAAGTCATTTTCATCTTTTTTACCATGTTGCTTTATTTAACATTTCTCACTTGCCCACAAGGAAATAGCACAATGGCAACTATCTGACAAACCTCTGCTAGAGTTTTCATGGCTTACAGAAATGTGTAATATCACTGGTGGTGAGGAAGTCACTTGACACTTGAAGCGAACACTATCATTAACTTGTTCAGAAAATTGAAGTAGTCTGGCGATGGAGGTCGATGGACCTGCTGCGTCTTCATCCATTGTTTGGTCCATGGTTTCATCTCTCAACTAAATCTGACCATGAAGTTTTTTTTTGTTAATGGGTACTCATGGTTATGGATAGAAATGTAGTGGAGTAAAGAGTACAATATTTACCTCTACTTAAGTATCGTTTTTAGAGTACTCCCTAAAAACGATACTTGAGTAAAGTACAGATCCCCCGGCTCTGATTATTCCTGATTTATTACAGTAATTCAACTGTGAATACAGATAAATGGTCTGTGGTCCTTTCCTTTATAGTTATTGCGTACCATAGAATGTGAATTGCATCAACCGTACGTCCTGTTTGCAGATCTTTTTAACCATCATCATCTTTTTGCATTTTCCAACTGTCTGCATAGTGTTGTTCCATGTGTGAGTGTACTATCTGTCCAGTCGATGCCTTCTGTTGCATTTTGTCCTGATGGAATTACACACAGCCAAGGGAGAATGGTTGAAATGGTTGAGTTTCTGCTGCTGACATATATGCTTTGCATCCGTAATCCAAAGTAGCTTTTAGTGGTGGATGTTCAGCAGTGCCACTGTAGTTGCCCCCCAATCTTATCCTGGCAGACCTCTTGTTAATCTTCATACATGAATCCATTAATTTTTCAATGTTAATTACTTAAACCTGTTGACTACAAGCTTCTTTTTTCATTGTTCTTCCTTAAAATTGTAAACAAATACATCTATTTCCCAGCGTATGAATATATGTATGAACTTTTTTGTACATTTACACAATTTACATTTGTAACACAATTTACACATTTACACAAGGGTAGACTGTCTGAGTAAAACACTCTTTACTGAACAGTATTACTGAATGGTATGGAAAATAACACTTATTCTATTATTATTATATTAGAATTCTTCACCTTTAACCTATTACTTTTAGTTCAAAACACTTTTAGTCTAAACATTCACACCACACTGGGTAATGCCCAAGCAGAACTGATTTGCTAATCTTCCTGTTCCTGGGACCCAAGGCTATATTTCTCCTTTCTGCTTGCACAGGTGCTTTTGTGTGCTTATACACAGATAAGTTCATGACGTGAGAACTGGCTATAAAACTATGTAAACTTTCTCTGTGCCTCAGAGCATTGACTTGCCTCTGAGGTGTTGTCCATCTTGACTCTCTCTTTGCAAAGAAACAACGCTTCAACAATCATTATTGCACTTGCCTTGTCTGCCTTGCTGCATTGTGCATTATTATTAGTAGAAGTAATCATGAACTACTCCATGAACTACTTGTAGTCACTGTCCAAACTTTATGTGCACATATATATGTATTAGGGGTGGGGGAAAAATCGATTCACATAGGAATCGCAATTCTAATCATCCACGATTCGGGATTCATAAACTTCAAAAATTGATTTATTCATTTTTCAGTTTCTATTTTGGAAAAACCACACAAAACACCAGTTTGTGTTATTTGTGTAAAGCTTGATTGGTGTTTTATAACATAACAGTTGTCAATGTTGTTATTATTTGCATCATTAATATGTTTGTATTGTGAAATATACATCATTCTGTATCAAAACAAGCACTTTTTTTTTCTCTAGACCGGCCCCCTCTTGACCAGATGAGATGCTCATTGGCCCCCAGGCCATTTGACTTTGACAGCCCTGCTCTGTGGGATCTCCCTTTGCTCAACACTTGAAAGATGACGCTGATGATGATCACAGCATCTATTGTTGGCAGATAACAGCATGAACTGACATGTGTGTGGTTTCTGAAAGGATGAAATAATTACAATTACAACAGACTCAGTGTCCACTCAATAAACACAAGCAGGAAAATACACAATAATAATAATATAAGATATGCAAATGCGTGCTTTAAGCTGGATTTTAACTTCATTCGCTCTCTTTGTATTGCTATTCACAGAGCTTGAGTGCCATCATGTGGCTGAACACATGGACTACACCAACACAGTATCACTGTATTCATTTACTGCAACAAATGAACAATACACTAATGCACAGTGTAGTATAGTTTACAGAAGATACACATATGTCAGCCAAAATATATATTGTGATCATGAACAACAGAGCTGTGAACAGTGCCGTGTCGAAGAAAAACCTAACTAGGGCCGTTTCTAGCTTTGTGGGGGCCCTAAGCAAGATGCTGTTTAGTATTCATAAAAAGACGGTCAAGATATTGTATGTTTGGATGCCAGAACTCTGGGACAAGGAAACAAGAGAACATTTGAAAATCCAGAGGATCACTGCCATAAAAACACTAGAAGCAAGCATTAAAATTCTGATGGTTGCCGTGGCCATGATCTTTTGAATCTACGAAACCTTTTGATAACTTTTCATCTTTGATCTTCATGCTCAGATGAGTTTCTTCATTTATGAAGCGTGCGAATCACCAAGATGGACGTCAAATCCAACATGGCCGACTTCCTGTTTGGTCAAAATAATAATAATAATAATTTGGGGAGGCATTTTAGAGTGAGGGCAACAAACACAGCGAGTTTCATTATGAAGTACTTTTTACATTAACTGTACGCAGTGTTGTTTTCTTCTGTTTGCCAAAGTCTGCCATCCCACTTTACGGTAAAGTGTGCTGTGATGTGCGCAAATCACCAAGATGGACAACAAATACGACATGGCTGACTTCCTGTTTGGTCAAAAATAATAATAATTGGGGAGGCCCTTTAGAGTGAGCGAAAACAAACTCAGCAAGTTTCATCGAAATTGAAGCAACTTTGAAAAATGACGACTTTCAATTGGGGGCGCTATTGAGCCATAATGCTAACGCCCATGCACCTCCTTCTTCTGAGTATTAATGCATGTTAACCCCCTCCAAAATGGCCACAAAGCCATGGAATAATGATAATAATAATTCGAAGCTGTAGCTGTAGAGGTGAAAAGGAGGGTTGGCCACTTTAATGCCAAAAAAAAGTGTTTTTAGTTGTTGAAATGGCAGGAATCCAAGGACTGTAATGGCAGATGCATGGCGGAGAATGTTCCTTAATTTAAAAATAACATTAATGTACTGTGAACTGAACCGATTAATGTACTGTATAATAATATTGTACAGTACATTAATCTGGATGTTATATTATAACATCCTGTGTCACCCAGTCACCTCTGATTTTGTATTTGTCATCAGAATGGCTGATGACCTGGTGACAGTGGGGGGAAAATGTGAAGTGAGATATATTAGAGAGATATATTTGTGTTTGGATAATGACAGCTTTGTGCAGTATGATACTATAATATGACTCACTTAATAATGTACAGCACATTAATGTTATTTCTGCATGATTTGTTTTGTTTTTTTACACTGTACACTTCTCATGACCTCTCACTGAACATTCTATTTTCTGCTCTTTCTCCAACAAGTGTGAGGGTCCAGCCTTATTCATCATCATCATCATCATCATCATCATCATCATCATCATCATCCTTTATTTAAAACAAGGAGAAGTCGTTTAGAACGAGCTCCCTGCAAAATGACACAAGATATTACATAGTAAAAAAAGAAATAGTCAACAAAACAGCAACACAAACCATAGTTAATAAAATCATTCACAGTCACACATGGATTCCCATGCACATGCTCTAGGGCAGATAAGATGTGTTTGATTTGAGAAAAAAGGATCAGCTTGGCAAATTTCTCACATTTTTTGGTCAGTTATTCCAATTTGTTGGTGCATAAATGTTCCACTTTCAGTGTTAATACAGACATAGACTTTCAGGGCAAGTCTTGCAGTCCTGAAATGAGTCCATGTGTATGGAAGAAAATCTTATGGAAGTAAATCTGTGCCATCTTGAGTTTGAATTAGAATTTCTAACACTGAATTTTTTTGCATTGAAATTAGACTTAAAAACCATACAATTTCAAGCACTGTTTTTTTTTTGCCATTGATTTTTTTTCAACGTTGAAATAAATTCAGTGTAAAAAAAATTAAATGTCTCAAAAAATTCTGTTGCAAAAAATTTGATGTCTCAAAAAATTCAGTTGCAAAAGATTTTATGTCTCAAAAAATTCAGTTGCAAAAAATTTGATGTCTCAAAAAATTCAGTCTCAAAAAATTCACTTGCAAAAATTCAGCTGCAAAAACGTCAGTTAATATCCGGGTCACCAGAGAGAAGCAATCGATCCCTGTCTCAATTCATCCAACACCAAGCCAATCATCTTACGCTCCATTGGCCATACATGAATTACAGTTTAATACTAAACCTCATAACTTGATTTGTGGCGCCACCACTGGCGGCTCCTTGTTGTCTATCAGACGAACTGAGTAAATGCAATAAGCGCCTGGCTGACTGCAAAATGTCATCATGCTGACTACCCTGTCATCACAAACAGCACAGCAAAAATTAGGATATTACAAACCAGTAGCAAAAATGTTATGATGTTTTAAACAGCTAAAAGTTACTGGTCTTTAATTAGGGTGATCATATTTAGAAAGGAGGCCACTTGGCTCTGCTTCGAGATACTTAAATTATACTTGGATGAATTGAGACAGGGATCGATTGCCTCTCTCTGGTGACCCGGATATTAACTTTTCGTTTTCGCAAGTGAATTTTTTGAGACTGAATTTTTTGAGACATCGAATTTTTTGCAACTGATTTTTTTGCAACTGAATTTTTTGAGACATCGGATTTTTTTACACTGAATTTATTTCAACGTTGAATAAAAATCAATGGCAAAAAAAAACAGTGCTTGAAATTTGATGGTTTTTAAAATTCAAAGTCTAATTTTGATGCAAAAAATGTATTAAAGCATCATTTGTCAGCCTTTAGGATAAGGCACTCATTCAGTCATGGGTTTACGGTGACGTCATCCACTATTCTCTAAAGCACTGATTAGCTTATAAACGCGATATACGTGATTGCCTTTTTCAACAGATGACTGTAGGTGTTGCGAATCAGTGCTTAGAAGCGGATGTGAAAGCAAGACCAGCTCAAGCACTCATAATTTTGTCAATTACTGCCAGTGCTGATTTTGACGAAAACACTTCATCATGGGGGATATTACCACCACAACCATTCTTGTTAACGACAACATAGAGATGTGCACATTTAGAGTGGATTACTCACTTTACCCTTGTTTATGTGCAGAATAATTGGATATGATTCATCTTCAAAACATGTCCTCCAATTTAAGAAGGAGAAAGAAGGTTTTTTTTTTTTTATCCCATTCACACATCGCTTCATTAACATCGTGCCAAAAGGTTGTTATGGAATTATTGGCTAATAATGTCAAGAAATTCTGCCTATTGTACCTTGAAAGAAAAGAAAATGCATATGTGTACTGTATGTTGCAGAGTTGAACACATTGTGCCCCTGCTTTGCCAGTTTGTCAGTAAATGAACACAACGAAACATTATTCAAGGCATATTCAAGGCAACTTTCAATGTTTTATTTACATAACCGTGAATTTATTATAAATTATTATTATTATAAATGAGTTAAGAGTAAAAAAAAAACATAAATTGACCATAGATGCATTTTAATTCTGCCTCTGTCTCTTTTCGCAGCTATTTCAACCTCTTCTTATACTGCAACGAACATGATCTGTGTGTGTGTGTGTTGCATTAGCTTGTGCAAGAGTGTGTGTCTCTCTGTGTGTGTGTTTGTTTGGACTTCTGCCTTGTCCTCAAATGAACTGTTGAGATGATCTCCAGCACATCGATTTCAGAACAGGTCATCTTACACTTGGCTTATGTTTCGAGCCAAACATTGGCACCGTCCAAACCCTTGTTTAGTTTAGTTTATCCCCCCAGCAGTTGTCATTATTCAACACATTGGAGTCAGAGCTCTGTTCTTCAGGTTTGTGCTAGGTCCTTATCTTGCTGACCTCTGACCTTTCCTTACATACTTTTCCTACCTACCACAATACCTGAACATCAAGAAAGAAATGGTTTGTCTTTCAGATGATCCTCACTGTAATCTCTAAAATGTTTTGTTTTGTGGTCATGAGGTTTTATTTATTTTCAGCATCATTTAATGACTGACAAATACAAATATCGTGCTTGGTTGCTTGTAATGTCGCTTTTGTATTGTGCTATTTTGCAGCGTGATGATGTCATCCTCCTATTACGGGAATCAAGATGCATGTGTCCACATTCCTAAGCTTCACGAGCACAATCCATCCTCAGGATGTATCAGAGACCCTCCTCTCATATTTATTTTTTCTTTTACACTAACCAGGGCTCATACATCCATTTATTTGTATCTACATGGTCAGAACAAGGGTCTGGGAGTTTGTATGTTCTCCCCATGTGTGTGCGTGGTTAATTGGACACTGTAAATAGGTGTAAATGTGAGAGTTGTTCGTTGTTAATAAATGGTTGGATGGACTGGTCACCCTGTGTCAGCTGGGATTGGCTCCAGTGACCCGCAAACCCTCATGTGGAGGATAAAGCAGTAGATGATGGAGGGATGATTTCACATGATTTCTTTTTCTACTGGTATTTCATGCTTTGATTCACTGGAGCTTCTCTTACAGACATTAAGACATAACTACTAGTGGCCTAACTCTAACTCCAACCCTAACCCCAACCCTAACTCCAACCCTAACCCCAACCCCAACCATATGGCATGACATTAAAATGTAATCATTAACATTATGGGGACTTGACTTTTGTCCCCGATAAGAAGACAAATCCCCACAATGTGACTGTTGAAAGAGATTTAAGTCCTCACAACATACCTGGAAGTCGTATACATACAGACACACACAAAGCCAGATCTGATCATATGTAGTTACACGCATCCAGAAAGCATTTTGATACTGTGACCGGTTGTACTTGACTGAGGATGTTACCTGAACGGGACCTCGTTGGCAAAAACCACGGTGCACATTGAGCCATGTTGAAACAGCCAAGCAAAACTGATTCTCAGAATTCATGCTGATCAACAGGATTAGCTCTTACAAACACCTGAGCTGTGTTGTACTTCCCCCCAAGCCGGAAGACAAGGCTGGCGAATAACAACATGCTTTGGGGTCAGCGCGTTCCGTTCTTTCCTGGCTGTAACATGAACAACACATACAAGTAAAGTGGAACCAGGGAAATTAATCCATCATAATGAATCAAAACAGATCCTGTAACAAGCAAACAAGGACATGACAAAGAGAGAGAACCTAGCAGCAAGGACACATTGGATGGATATTAGTTTCTTAAAATTCAGGAATGTTGGATATTGTTTTATTTGCATTAGCACTTTTCTAAGTGCAGATTTTTATATATTTTTTTACATACAGTTACAGAATATCCTGTTCGAGGGTGAAATGAAAAAAATGTCATTACAGGCTCAACCCAAGGTACTGGACTCAACAAACAATCCAGTGTTGGTAGCAAAGATGAAGTTTCCTCTGATTCAGCATGTTAATTCGTCACCTTATAGGCAAACACTCCATACCTCACTGTTGTGTGCCTCTTATAATTCTGCTGAATCACATTATTTAAGCCCCAGTGCATAATTCAGCTATACTGCCAGTGCCTGTAGTGCATGTCTGATGTCTCACCACCCAGTTGCAAGAAGTATTTATCCTGGGAAAATGCTGAATATCCTGTTTTAGAATTCTTTTCTGAGGCACCTTGTGGGACCAATCATGATGTCACTCAATCTGATTTCCCATAACTGAAAGTTCAGAGGGGTGAAATGTTATTTCACGCTGTAAATCAAGTGAGAAATAGACACATTTTCCCTTGGACTGGTTATTAAGTATATTCTTACTTATTGAATGACATTTTATGACCATAATCTGTTGCTGTTGTTTCCTCCTTCAGTCTTGGCTTAAAACAAATCACGTAACTGCAGGAATGTTGTAGGCGCCAAGATATATAAAAAACACAAAAAAACACTATACAGATACAAAGAGAGTTGCTTAGAGCTGATAAGCTTGCATTCTCAATATCCTGAATGACTCATCCGCCGACCAACAGCCTGTAAATCTCACGGCACATACCAAAGACTCAACGTGAAAACTTCAATAACTAAGGCATTATTTGACTGAGTTGAGCAGACAGTACCAGTCACTCTGTACATACTATGACACACTGTGACATACAACACCCACAACATAATCATTGTTCTGCACACAGAAAACAAGTTGGCGCTGTCTGTCTGATGCTATACTGACTGCAATTTGAAGGTCTTGAATCTCCAAGATCTCCTGCTAACTTTTCATCGTTGTTGTGTTTAGCACAAATTGACACCTTTTTTAAAATGTTGGTTCAATGAATGTGCTCAGTTGAGTTTTTTCACGTTTACAAAACATTCAATGGGTGCCAAATTCAAAATGGCCAACTTCCTGTTGAGTTGAGGTCATGGTCTCAATAGACATTTTTGTTCGTCTTGGGCTATGGCATGTTTCCACCAAGTTTCGTGAAATTTTGAGCAACTTCTGGGGGCACTACTGAGCCCTTTTTTTTAATCCCAGTTCTGAATTGCGTGCCAATGTCTGTTTTCACCAACATTCAGTACCTCAAAAATGCGATCTTTTTGGAAGGAAGAAAAATATCCAGGAATTCCAATAGGCCCTTGGGCCACTGTGTGAGCACTCGGGCCCTAATTACTTATCAGAATAAGATCACAGTCCAGCACATATACCAATACACTCATTCAGGTAGGACTGACTCAAACATGTGGGTGTATTTGTAAAGACATAACAAACCAAACTAATTTTTCATTTATAAACATAAGATAACAAGTTTTGCATGTGGTATAATTAAGTATAACCTGACTGATTCACTGATTCACTCTCATAACAGTAAATAATAATGCATCCTCCTCCTAAAAATGACTTCCAGTGTATGTCTATACTGTGACAGCTCCTGGCCAACAAGGAGACTTGTGTGTAATGCCTCTTAAACTTACATATAAGTTTAAGGGGCTTTACACACCAGTCTATATTACTTATTACTTCTATAACGTATAATATATATGTATATTAATCCACAACGAGGTAACTGAGTAACATGAACATTCATAAACATGAGTGTAACCCACAGTAAGTGTGGAGTGGGAAGTTTACATTAGAATATATTTATTTATCTTTGAGAACAGATATATTTATATATGCATTATTCTTACAGAAGAGAGCAGACAGTTCCATATGTATATATTATATATATATATAAATGTGTGTGTGTGTATTCTTCTATTATTTATTTTAAGAAAGAGAGTGTTGTGTTATGTTTTCAGCTACCTGTCTATCTCTTCAGTCTTCAGTGTTTAAACAACTACAATATGGACCCCAGGAAGACTAGCTTGTCTAACTTTGGTGACAGCTAATGGGGATCCTTTTAAATAAACAAATAAACAAATAAACAAATAAACTGTATGTAACATTATATTTATGGGGGAGTTCACTCAGCATAAGCATCAGATTGATTCTTCTGTCTTGGTAGCAGTTATTTGGTCATGTTTTCTTTTTTCTTTTCTTTTATAACATGTCAGTGACTGGGTAGTGACGACAGACCACACCCCGGCGCTTTTTGTATGTTACGCGGCTGTGATTGGTATGCAGACCAAAGTGAAGAGGACGCAGAGCGCAGAGCGCACAGAGACAGAGCGCAGAGCGCACAGAGCGCGCACAGGACGCGCTGGATGACAGGAGGTGTGTATGTTTTCATCCTCTGACCTGCTGCTGTGATTCCTCGACCTCAATCACTTGTGGTCTCGTCAACATCCATTGCAAAAATAAAGTAAGTTTGTTTATTTCTTCATTCTTAGGCCTAAGTGGCTCATGCGCATGATTTAAAACTGTTACCGTGTGCGTGGTATTGGTGCATGGGTCTCATATTGAACCGAGCAATTAACAACATGAACTCGGCAAAGACTCGGTGTCTCTCAGTCTGTGGTGTTATTTAATTATTTATTTATTTATTTTTTTAATTGTTGGGATGTTCGGTTTGATCTGACATTAAGAATTAATTTAAATGTCCACATATTTGAGACTTATAACAATACGTTTCTAACACAGAGCAGTGCATGACTGTATGTCTGTGCCATGTTTTTTGTAATGAAATGTGTAATGAAATTTAAAACCTTATTTTAAACTTTCAGGACTTTATGGCCAGACAAAGGCAAAAACAACATAATTTTCTATTGTTGTTGTTATTATTATTTATAATAATATCATTTATATCATTGATATGTTATGTGCCAGCTACTCTTTCAACACACCCCTTATTTCTTTGTGAGAAGCACATGTTGATTTTTCTCAGTGTGGCCACTTGAGCAAATCTGTGCTTGTAAAAAAATATGATTAATTCTTGGCCTCACACACTTAAAGTCCATTATAAGGTGACCATGGCAACTGGAGAAATAATGTTATTATTTTTGGTGTATTATAACATGCACTTTTGGAAACATGTGCTCAAGTCCGTAGGTTGTAATAATCGCTAAATGTGACTAAACATATTCCACAGTGTGTTTCCTCATTAAAAGTAAACATGATGCTTATGTAAACATTTTTATACATTTCAGATGATCCGCACCTTCATGGCTTCTGACTCCCTATCTTTGTTTTCCTCTCACTTGCAGAGAATGTTTTATCCTCTGCGAGCCTCTGAAAATGAACTCCACTCCCTGTGACTCTGCTGTGACCATTTATCACCTGATGACAGACCACCAACTGAATGCCAATTGCAACTGCTCCTCTCCCCCTTCCAACTGGACAGCAGAGGGCGACATCCTGCAGCTGCCCACATTTACCACAGCGGCCAAAGTCAGAGTGATCATCACCTTCATCCTCTGCGCCACATCTGCCTTTTGCAACCTGGCCGTGCTTTGGGCGGCGCACGGCGAAGGCAAACGTAAATCCCATGTCAGAGTGCTGATAATCAACCTGACTGTCGCCGATCTGCTCGTGACCTTCATCGTGATGCCTGTGGACGCAGTGTGGAACATCACAGTCCAGTGGCTTGCTGGGGACTTTGCCTGCAGGCTACTGATGTTTCTTAAACTGCAGGCCATGTACTCCTGCGCATTTGTCACCGTGGTGATCAGCCTGGACAGGCAGTCAGCTATTCTCGACCCTCTGGCTATCAGTAAAGCCCGCAAGAGAAACAAAGTCATGCTGTCCGTGGCGTGGGCCATGAGTGTCATGCTGTCAGTACCTCAGGTAAAGCTTTTAAAGCAACTACAATGTGGGTCAGGAGACAGGACTTTTGACTATTACAAGTCGTTTTGATCCAAAGACAGACCATCATGGCAAAAAATAGCTCAAGTGAGTGGAGACAGATGCCCTCGCCTCCTCCTCCTCAGTTCAGAGCAGCTTCTTGCCAGCATTTATTGGCCTGAAGCTCTCGTGTTTTATACAGACATCACTGGAGGCACAGAGAAAGAACATGAAGCTCTAGTGACGCAATTAGTTGCATTAATTTAGTTTTGATGTAAACATTGAAGCTAACATCAGCAAAATATTAATAATAAAACAAAAACGTGGTCCAGGAGGAGCAGCAGCTTGTGGCCTAATACAAATAAAGGAAGAAAAAAATATTGTATGTATTGATTTAAAGGAGACATATTATACCCTATTTCTCCAAGTTAACCTTGTTCCCTGGTGTCCTAATGAACATGTCTGTGACATGCTTTGGTCAAAATACCTTAAGGATGAAGCACCACAGCAGTTCAATCACCCTGCCAAAACAGCCCTGTCAGAACGCTCGCTTTTGAGTGCCTGTCTCTTTAAATGCAAATGAGACACAGGAAACTACGTCAGCGGTTCCGGCAGCTAACAGGAAGTTAGCATTTGGAATGTCTCATTGTGACGTAGCAATGAGGCGAACCACAAAAACACGAGCGAGTCCTCCAGATATGATAGGACCCCCAGAGTTTCCTTTAAACGTATTTATTTGTATAGCACCAATTCATCACATACGTTATCACTTTACATATTAAGACCTTGCAATCGTCATAGAGCAGGGGTCTCAATCTCGAATAATCAAGTGTCTAGTATGGACAGTGGAGAAAATAAAAAGGCCAACTTTTTGAGAAAATACATTGAAATAATAATATTTATGACGACATTTCACATCATTTATCAATAAAAGTGTTTGTTTTGATATGGAGCGATAAATAGTAAACGTGTTTATGATGCGAAATTAATCTATGAATAAAAAAAACATACAGAAATAACTAATTCACGAGCAAAACACTTGGCAACAGTAGAGAAAAATCTCTGACAGAACCATACGTCCGTCTGTCTCGACTGTTGTAGTAGAGAGAGGAGATAAACATTTGTATCCTGAATGATGTCAAACACATTCATACTTTCATATGCATGAACGATAACGTTGTTTCCCCCCCCTACTTAGATATTTCTTTTTCACAACTTGACCATCGTTCACCCCGAGGACTTCACTCAGTGCACGACGCGCGGAAGCTTTGCCTCTCGCTGGCACGAAACCGCCTACAACATGTTCACCTTTTCCTGCCTGTTCCTGCTGCCGCTGGTCATCATGGTCACCTGTTACACGAGGATCTTCTGCGAGATCTCCAAACGACTGAAGACCAACAACTGTGAGTGTAAACAGGGGCTGACGCTCAGTGGCTCGGTTAACGTCACCGAGTAAGTGTTATGTAACATAACAGCTGTGTGGCCTGAAATATAGGCTGTGATTGCTTTAAAGCTTTGGATGTTTTGAACGTTTCCCTTCTATAGGATGAAACATAGACTGTTTATAAAATGTCCTCCAGGTTGGCTGGTTGTACAAATAACTTCATTTGAATTTGGAAAATAAGCTTACTTCTACTTATTTATAGAGTCGGTAAGCATTTTCCTATGGTCTCAATTGCTAGTTACTGGGCTTCTTCAGTAGAACGTGATGTCATTTTTTTTTTTTTTAAATGTAGTTCCCATTTAGAGGAAAATAGACAATAAAGCATGCATTCTGGTTTTAAAAAAACTGACACGGTGCTGAAAATTACAATAAGGGTTAGTCTTGCAGCAGGAAGACTACGTCCACTCCAAAATAATAATAATAATAATAATGCATTATATTTAAGGCGCCTTTCAAGACACTCAAGGTCGCCGAGACACTCAAGGTCGCTGAGTGACCTTGAGTGTCACTCGGCGACACTGCCTCCTCCTATTATTTAGATCCTGGATTTTTTACCTCAGTTCTACCATGATGTTGACATTTTTGCGAGGTGGAAAAAGTACTAAAATATTGTACTCAAGTAAAAGTACCAATACTTTAATGAAATATTACTCAGGTAGAAGTACAAGTAGTCATCTGAAAATGTACTCAAGTAGAAGTAAAAGGTAGTTCATTTGAAATGTACTTTAAGTGGGGCAGCGTTGGCTCAGTTAGTTGCTGCAGGTGACCCTGGTTCAAATCCCGCACCAAGCGCTCTTTCCTGCGTGTCATTCCCCATCTCTCTGCCTCCCATTTCTATCATATACTATCATTAAAAAGGCAAAAAAAAGGCCCAAAATATATATATAAAAAAAGAAATGTACTTTAAGTAAAAGTTACTTAGTTACTTTGCATGGGTGTGAGGGTAGTAGAAATATGACAAGGGCTCAGAAATCGTATCCTAACTATTTTGGAGCTCACATGTCCGGCGCGACACAGGATATTACGTCACTTTTGGTGCTGGTGCTAATCACATCATCATTCGTCTGGTTCTGGAGTATATTTTCCCCCTGTAGGTCTTCATTGTGCTGAATTTTTATTTTTACTCAGTAATAGATAGGATTTATAAAGTAACTAAGTACAATACTTGAGTCAATACGTACGCAAGTAAAATACAAAATCCTGATTTTAAATTGTACTTAAAAAATACACAAAAAAAGTATTCAATACAGTAACTGGAGCAAATGTATTTTGTTACTTTCCACCTCTGCGATTTAGTAATATGTTTTCATAGCTTTTGTTTGAATATCTCAGACGACGAAGTTCAATCTATCAACATTGAGGATCTCCTCACACTGATCTAATGCTGCTTTTCCACTACATGGTACAGGCACGACTCAACTCGCCTCAGCACGGCACTTTTTCTTTGCTTTTCCATTAGCAAAAGTACCTGGTACTTTTTTAGTACCTGCTCTTGTCATCGACGTCATCTACTACTGTCTGATCCGTAGTGTTGTCACTGAAAGAAGAAGAAGAATCAAAGCAAACAATGTCGAACTGTAGATCAGTTAAAATAAAACATTTAGCAAGGAAATGTCTAAAATCTCATCATGCTGTATTTCAGTCAGACAGAGAAGTACTGAACGACTCTGTGAACAAATCTTTTCAATTAACTGGTTCTAATGATTCAGTTTCCTCGAAAAAACAACTGCTTTTGTGTCACGTGTTCAATGGAAAAGCAACTAAACCGTGTAGAGTCGAGCCGAGGTGAGGCGTGGCGGGTACTGGAGTACTGGAAAAGTGCCATAAGGTAACCATATAACACTCGTTACAGTGACAACTCTAACCTACAGTTTAAGGGTTAGTGGAAAATGCCGACAGTGTGACTGAAGACTTGGTTTAATTGCCATTTATAATAAGTAGTTATTGTAGAGTTTGATTGTGCTCATTCCATCAGTTTGTGTTACAAACTAAAATGGAAAACTTTTGCAAGATGGGACAAAGAGCAATAGTCTTTTTCCACAAAATCTGACCACTCTCTGTCCTGCGTAAGCCCGGTCTAATAAGTGCTTTGTTTTGTGTGTTTGATCTGCCTCCAGTGCCCTCCAGTGAAGTGCATTTGCGATGTTCAAAGAACAACATCCCCAGAGCTCGGATGAGAACATTAAAAATGAGCATTGTGATAGTGTTGTCTTTCATCATCTGCTGGACTCCATACTACCTGCTGGGTCTGTGGTACTGGTTCTTCCCTGATGACCTCGAGGGGAAGGTTTCTCACTCCCTGACCCACATCATGTTCATCTTTGGTCTCGTTAACGCCTGCTTGGACCCGGTCATCTACGGCCTGTTCACCATTCACTTCCGGAAGGGGCTGCGGAGGTTTTACTGCAACGCTGCCACGGCATCCGACCTGGATAATAACACAGTTATGACTGCATCTTTCACCTGTGCTGCCAATTTTTTACCACTGAGACGAGAGGCGAGCCGTGCCAGCCCCGAGGAGTTTGCACTGTGCAACAAAGAGTCAGTAACACCAGGCCGCGGCTTTTTATCAGCGAACAGTTTTACAGAAAGAGCTCTAAACCAGTCGTGCAGCAGCATTATATGAGGAGATAATGAAATATTTCAGTTTCAAGGGTTTGGAGCACGAGGGGCCTACGTTACATCTTGGGCAAAAATAAGTAATATACATCATTTTTAAGGTCTTGATGAGCTCTTTCAAATGGTAAAAATATGGTCCCAATAATAGTTACTTTTAAAAATAAAGGCTGACAACACTATGGCATAAGTGAAAACCTCCAATTGAGGTTGGAGCTAAATAGGCATAAGTGCAGTGAGCTTGGCGCACAAAAAGCATAAGTGAAGTGCATTTAAGACTTTAGTGCACTAAACAATTCAATACAAGAACTGCACTGGCAACCTAATGCAGAAAAATGGCAAACTAGAGGCAAAGACGAATGTATACTGCAGAACAAGTGCTATTAAGTATGATTGAAGAATTTCATATACTCACAAGGGAAGAGGAGGAACTACATTGTTATGATGGTGAGTAAATAGCTGTATAATGGCTGTATACAATTATTAAATGATAAATCTGAAAACAAAATATTGACTAAATGCCTATGCTGACTATTCACCAGCTAGCTAGATAGTTAACTTTTGAACTCATGAACTTTATAAACAAACCCAATGGCGTAATTGCGAGCTACCAAGCTAGCTTGCATTAGCAAACTAGCTAGCTCCGAGTTAGCTTGTCCTGATCATTTTGTTCAGTATGTTCTAGTGCTTAATTACCATACAAACTGTAAGCTAGCTAGTTTATTTAGCCTAATCTGGAAATAAAATAAAATAAAATTTAATAAAATAAATAAATAATTATTTAAAATATGGATTATGTGAAGCCTAATCTCTGTAAAAGTAAAGATTGTTCAAATGTGTTTTTAATCAAGTAATTGCAATCAATAAAATGTTTTAGCTCTCCTGTAAAATTCTGCATGTCACTTACGCCCCCTTGTGGTCCAAACCCTCGGTTTTTGCTTTTGTTTATCTATTTATTCATATTTATTCATTGTCAAATTGTCTAATGTGTGGTTTCGTCTTGTATTTCATGTGACATTTCAAAGAAATGAAATTACTTTATACTGTATTTCCTGTCAGGTTTATCTGCTCTGTAAATTGAAAATGGTTGTCTTCTTAAATTAAACGTATTCAGTGAGTGTCTAATGTCCATGTTTTTTTTTAGAATGATAACAAAGACCTCTCTCATTGCTCCAAATCAATTTGCCTGTCAATTTGGCCGACATGACTCATTATCAGTGATTGTAGGCAGTCGCTGCCTCAGGGACTCTGCTGCCTCACGTCAATACAGAGACAGAAGCATGTGTGCATAAGAGATTTGCACACAAATGATGGCGTTGCTGCAAAATACTGTTTACAGTCGCAGCAATGTGTGTGATTTTCTCTTTCCTCTGGGCTCGCTGTAGTCTGGATTGACGTGAGGCAGCGACTGCCTACAATCACTGATAATGAGTCATGTCGGCCAAATTGACAGGCAAATTGATTTGGAGCAACGAGAGAGGTCTTTGTAATCATTCTAAAAAAAACATGGTTAAATATTCTTTTGTTCAGAACAAAAAATAATAGAGATGACCTTTAACCCTTTCCAGCCAGCTGTGATACTGGAAGAGATCTGAAATAAAATACAAATACCTTGAAATATTCACTCACTTATAATAATATATTTGTTTAAAAATGATATAAAAAGATTAGGTAATAAGGGTAATTTTTTTTTCATTTTATAATTTAATTTTTAGTTTTTAAATTTTTTTAAAACACATTGTATTGTCTTTTCAGTTAAAACTGATGGAATTTTTCAGTCCACAGGAATCATTATTGAATATGACGAGGAAAAACATTTTCAATAGTTGAAAATGTTTTTTAATAGTGAATATTATTCACTATTTGTGAAGTTTAGCTGATTCATGTCTTTATTGACTTAGATTATTGTCTTTATTGACACATAGATGTGTTGATTATTGTCTTTATTGACATATAGATGCATATATTCTTGTCTTTATTGACATGTAGATTTACAGATTCATTTATTTATTGGCAGGTCTCTTTTGAAAATGAGAACTTGTGTCTCAATGGGACGACCTGTACAAAGATTTAAAAAATATTTTAAAAATGCTTAGCTGTTCAAATGTGTATTTTCTGTCAGTTATAAGTGAGTCCTTTAATATTAATTATGTTTTTGTCCATATGATGTGAGGATACACAAACAACATGGCTCTGTCCAAATATCTAAGCCTTCAATCCACAAAAATAGTGTATTATATACTTTATTTAACTAGACAACTTAATTCACCCCAGTGGCTGATAAGGAGTGTAACTTAAAGACTGAAATCAACAGTCTCCGTCTCTGACCAAAGAAAACCATCTGACTGAACTTTGTAAATCACAACAAAATGAATAATATCGGGTTTTTAATCATGAATCATTTTGAAACCAAATAATTAAAATCCCTGGGCAGACGATGTTCAGACGGGTAAACATCCACGCAAAACACATGCCAAACACTTTAAATAGAGCACCTGTGTTTTCATTGTGTTCTCCATCACACGTGGATCTTTGGCATGAACACAAAAAGCCTTTTTAGCCATTCAAATTCAGTTAATATCAGCATTGGTAACAGTTCCCTGTCACAGAGAGATGCCACAGTATAATTTGAAACAACTGGTGAAGAGAAAATATAAAAGATTCAAAAATACAGTTGTTTTTTTCAGTCTCAGAAAAGACAAATTACTGTAATTTGTTCTGACACCAAGCTAAACTGAAAGAGGAAGACAAGGCAGACTGATGATGCAGTCCCACATTACTGATGATTACAGATTAATATGCACGCTGTAGATTAGCATCTTCTGACTGAGAGTCAGATTACAGTTTATTATGTATTTGAATGGCTCAGAGATAAATGATATTCTAGGCTGTCAATGATGCCTAGGTATCCTACATATTCTTAATAAACCTGAGGATTTTCTACCTTTGACTTATCGGAAACATATAAAACTCATACTCAGTGATATTTAACCGAGATATAATTTTTATCATAAGGAACTAGAAAAGCACTCGGAGAGCGCAGACCTCCGCCAAGGCAGCTCAGCCCCCCCAGGACTTTGAAAATCTACTCTTAAGGCCACATTATACTTCTCCGACTGCATAATGCGTTATCCGACTGCATAACCACGGAGACCCCTCGAGCCTACATACTGTCGTGGTGACAGATACGCACTGCAATTCCCCGCCCGATCAGTAGGGGTCGCTGCGCAAGGTTGTTGTGCTTTTGGCTACAGTGAGCAATGGCGTCCGAGAGAGAAAGACTGTTGTTGTTGAAACAGTGGCCGTTTCTCAATTTTCTGTGTGACGGAACGCAGTTTTAAGATAATTTGAGGCGAGAAATTGGCCATTTAGAGTCTAAACATGTGCTGTGTGTGTTAAGATATGACGTATTTAGTTGGCAGTAAGCGTTAGCTCAGCCTGTCCTGAAGACCAATTGCAGCCCTTGCCGTCTCCGTTGTCCCTTGACAGAGTGACGGACACTTAAAAATATTTTGTGCAGTCGGAGACGACGTAGGTTACGCTACGTAGAGCACTTTACGCAGGAGTAGGAATTGGGCTTTAGCATTGATATTTTGGCAACATATAAAATTAAAAAGTTGTAGGCACAGTGACTGCAAAATACACCCTTCTAGCGCACCTGGGTCGGACAGCGAGTGTTGCAACCAGTGAACTCTCTGATCCTCATGTGGAGGATAATGCGGTAGAAGATTGATGGATAAGGAATTAAGGGGCCAAAAGGAGAAAAAAACTAAGCATAAACTTTCACATAGACAGTCAGAATCCTTTTTACAATTTTAGTTGTTTTTAAACTCATCTCGGCAAATGAGATTGAAACATGACATACGAAACCCCAAAGATCCCAAAGGCAACGAGGTGTAAGTTCAGCCCATGACATCAATCCTGGCTTTACACAGAAACACATTTCCTGATCCAAATCCAAGGAAACAATGTGAGTGTTTTGTTTTTTTTAACACAGTCAGATTCAGCTCCGCTCTGTTTCCGTCATGCCACTTTCCTGTAGCTGCTCCCATGTTTGTGTGATGGCTTTGTTCCTCTCCTCCACAGACAGTGCTCTTCATATGGACACATAGGAAACACATGAACCAGGAAAAGGAAGAGGATTTATGAAATATTATGGATCTCACCTATTATTCACCATTATGGATCTCACCACAGTGCTAGTAAGCAACTTAACTTAACTTTAATATTAAAATGTGAATTGTCAGTGCTTAAACTTTGAGGTGGGAATCATAACAGCACATGCTCAGATTATAGAGGCGTAAAGACAATACAAACCGCTGCTGGAGGTAGAGGTTGCAGGATTCTTCTAGAGTGACAAAGCTGAACGTGTCTTGTTTCACAGAATCTGCAGGTAAAACCATATACGGCTCGAAGATGTCCAACTCTCCAAAACGGAAGAAGAGGAGCTCGGTGGCTGTTTTGTAGCTGGAGTCAGCTGTGACACATGAAACCCTTTCATTAACATGTTTGTCCAAGTTCACGAAAGAAGATGCAGCTTTCCTGCTCTAGAAATAAAAGTGCTAAGTAGAAACATATAAGGTCCTTTGGCTTGTCCTCATAGGAGAACCCTTTTGGAGGGTTCCACCAATAACCCTTTTAAAACCTTTTATTCAGGAAAGGGGTTTTAAAGGGTTCTCTGGATCAAAATGGTTCTTACTGGAACCATTAGTGTTACCAAGAACACAAAAAAAAAATATTTCGGGAAAGGGTTTTTCAGAAGCAAATGATTCCAGGTAGAACCTCAGCCCTTGTAGAAGGACCCTTTTGGAACCCTTATTTCTAAGAGTGTATTTACTGTACACATTAAACCAAAGCAAACGTTACCTCGTATGAAGAGCATTTGCTGTCTGGTGTTCAGAACATAAACTGGGATGCAGGAAGAAGCAATCAGATGCGTTTTTGGAGGTTTGAAGAAGCACAAGTTGGTTTTGTTGATGACATCTTGGATGAATATGTTCCCATTTCTTTGAACCACAAGGAACTAGTTGAAGCAGAAGGAAAAATAAGACTGCAGGGAGACTGAGGATTACTTTTTCTCTTATGAAGAATTATGACGTGCCTACCATGTTCTGAAGGAATGGCACTGGTGTAAAGATAATTGGGAGGTCTCCACTGGTGTTCGGCCTGAAACATCATCGGAAATAATGTATTATAATGTTATAATATGTAATATAATAATAATAATAATAATAATAATAACTGCATTTGATTCTCCAGGTAACCTTTCAGCAAGAAGCTCTGTGCAGGACGGTATCCCTCGTCCTGTGGTGACTTTGTAAATCTCTCCACTTTTACACACCACAGAGAGATGGACTTTATCGTCGGACACAGGGAAGAGATCCACAAACTGCATTCTTAACAGGGGACTGTCTGTGGCCGACATTAAAACAATAGACAATGGGGAACCTGGAGGAAAGACAGGACAATGACGGACAGGGAATCAAGAAGGACAACAGTGCATCAGTCACTGACAAATACAAGCTGCTTTCACACTCCACAGATCGTCCAGAGGGTGTGAACGTAAAAGGTTTTTTGTTCGAGATTTGCCCGCTCCTGAGTATATTCTCATCTCGGCTGGATTATTGTAATTCCCTGTATGTTGGTTTAGACCAGTCATCTGTCCAGCAACTCCAGCTGGTCCAGAACACCGCTGCTTTTCTTCACGCTCCATCTCAAGCACTGAGGTCTGATAAAAGACTGCTTTTATATGTTGCCAAAATCAGGCCTTTTCTGTAGCTGCCCCTGAACTTTGAAACAAGTTACCCATGGAAATTCAACATTTTAAATCACTTTTAAAGACCTCCTTTCTTCTACTTGGTCTTCACTTCAGGATAATAAATAGTAAACTCGGACACTCCTATGTAGTTTTTGACCATTTTACTAATTTATTATGCCACTGTTTTACATCTATTGTCATTGATTTTATGTTTTACACCTTTCATGTTGCTGTGCCTTTAAATCTGTGAAGCACTTTGGTTGTTTTTTTTAAAAAAAAGTGCTCTAGAAATAAAGTTGACTTGACTTGGAAATGGCTGTCCTTTAAGTGAATATTTATCTAAAGTAGACACATGATCAGGAATTGAGGATGAATTAAAGGAGCAATCAGATTCATTTGACATATATAGTGTTTGGACACTGGTACGTGTTCTCCTGCATTTCTTCTGCACTATTCATTTATCATACGTCCTATTAATAAAACCATTAACTCTTCACATACAGACAGAATGGTGTGTTTGTTCTTGTACTGTATGGGTATCTTTATGAGGACCAGAAATACTTATAAACCATAGGGAGTGAGGACATTCTGGCTGCTCCTCATGTTCTGTTACCCCTTGAAATGGATTTTTGAGGGTTAGAAGAAACAGACTTAGTTTAGAGTTGGGGTCAGAAATGGGTTTAGGTTAGGGTTAGGCTATTAGTTGTGATGATTAAGGTTAAGGTTAAGAGGCTAAGGCATGTATTATGTCTGTCGGGTTAGGGTTAGGGTTACTATGAGGGTTAGGGTTAGGGTTGTACTACAAATGGTAAATAAACATCAAGTCACCATAACATAAATGACATTTTAAGGTGAAGACATGTATTTAAAGTTAGGCTGGGGTAAGGGATATGTTAAGGTTAGGATTGGGTTAGGTCTCCAGGACATGAATGTAAGTCAATGCAATGTCCTCTGAAATCATGGAAACCAATGTTTGTGTGTGTGCTTTTTATTCCTGTTAAAAAAGTCAGATCTACATCACCACAGCATCCACTCACCAGTTTGTCTGTCCCACACACACACCAGATCATCCTCAAGCCCAAGAGCTACGTAGCGAGTGCATTTGCTAACAGCAGAGCAGAGGATTTCCTTTGCGTTGGGCCACACCATGTCTGGCATGGGTTCATTATCTGCTGGAAAAAAAAATATTATCGATTATTACTTCTAGGGTACAATTAAGGGAATAGGCATGGTCGTGAGCATCCAAGAAAGAAAAAAGTCAACCTGATCTGTGTGTTGGCGTTTTTTGCAGTGAATAGTGAAGAAGATTGAGACTTCCTGTCCACCACACACAGACGGCGACGGACCATTCCGCTGAGAAACGATCAGAGGGATAAAATCTGTTGAAATACTCAGCAGGGGTTCACTCTCGTGTCTATTCACCTAAAGTTCTTCACATTTGTTATTTGTTATTCTTGGACAGCTGAATCGTTTCAGTGAAATGAGTTACTGAAATAGTACTATAGGCCAGATTTACATGTTCCTCTATCATGGAAAATACATTTATGTAATAATAATATTATAATAATAATAATTATTATTATTATTATTATAATAATAATAATAAACTGTTTGTGTATAGCACCTTTCATACAAGAATTGCAGCTCAAAGTGCTCAAAAAGCAAATACAACAATGAAGCACAAAAATCTCATTTAAAAAGCAAATACAAAAGTAAAAAACAACACAGGGTGGAATAAAATAGAAAAAGGCTGGAGTGAAGAGGTTAAAACCCAGTTTTAACTTTTAAATAAACTAAAAATGGACTGGTGATCTGTCCAGGGTGTGATCCACAGCTGAGATTGGCACAACACACCCCCCGCGACCCTCGCATTGAGGATAAAGTGGTAGATAATGGATGGATGGAATTTTCTCCATCTCTTTTTCAGCTCCCGTGTGTTCCAAAGTTTAGGGTCTTAAAGGTGAAGTAAGTAGTTTATAGTGCCATCTAGAGGAGAGGCTGAAATTTACAACAAAGAACTGCTCCTCTGCTCACCCCCTCCCTTCCCTGAGCTCTACGGTATCCTCAGCCGGTCAAATGTCGTCCTCGTCGTCTTACGCCGTGTCAGCAGATGAGGTTCGTGAGGACGAGCTACCGCGGCCGTAGCAGACGAAGCGGAGAGAGTGGAGGCGGGACTTCCGCTACAAGTAAAGAGACGCTTGATTTGTTCTCTCGCGTTTGTCTATACAGGCTCCCGTAGAAACATGGCGTCGTGGCAATGCAGTAGCGGCCCGCGACCATGTTATTTTACATGACTTTCTGAAACACTACGAAAATGAAACAAAGAATATTATACAGCGACTAGACAATGCAGGAGCACATAATATGTATACAAAAGTGGACTTTGGGTCATATAAACCCATAAATACTACACAGAGTCCCTTTAAGTAACGTAAAGGCGACACCCCAATTTTCTTTCGACTGAACCGCCAATAAACCAGTATAACTAACAAGGGAGTTGGCAATGTAGCTTGGTGGAAAAGCCAGTGGAGGGCAGCTAAGATTGGACTAATGTGCTCTGTCTTCCTGATTCTGGTTAATAAACGAGCAGCAGAGTCTTGGTTGAGTACTGTTAGATCCCTGTGCTGCTCCTCCTGCATTACATACCTGGCAGAGACTGTGCTTTATTGTCCACAAGGAATTGTCCACAAGGCAGGAGAAAGTGCTGGGTGCATCTTAAAAAAAAAAGGAAAAGAAATAAATACAAAAACAACACAAACATCTGATGTAATGGAAGAAGTCTTTCAGATTCAGAGACAATATTTAAAAAAAAAACAGGTGCTGAAACGTTTGTGTAGACCTCACCTTGGACTTTCGCTCGATTGTTTTGATTCTGCGTCCGTTTTGAGCGAATATCTCCTGGCGTCTTCGTCTATTGACAAACAGTGTGTTTTAAAGTCTGTAACATTCACCTCGTGGAAACCCTCCGATGTCGAGCCTGTGTATAACATTAATAGAGATACAGTAGAGTGCAGTAATGAAAGCAATACAATACAAGCCACCACTGTGGCATCAATAAAATTATACCTCCTCGGATTTTTGGGAGTTTGATTTTAGTTGCCGTTGGCAATGAAGACCATTTTACATCCATATCTCTTGAGGACTTTGATTCCTGCAGATTAAAACAGGGAGAAATGTGATATACAATATAATACATTATTATTATAAAACAATATTATAAAAATAGTATTTACAAAGAGAATTTAGAGATATAGCTGTGGTGTGCTAAAGGGAGAGGAGGGAGCAATGCAAGATTTTAAAGACGGCAAAGGAAAGGGATTTGTAATTCTATACATAAAGTTGTATCTAACAGCAAGTGAAATAAACAAAATATTTTAATCCAAGTCACAAAAACAAAGAAATAGCACCGTTTTACATATTAATACAGTGGTTCTTTCTCCTGGGGCTCCATGAAAACTTTAATGATTCATCCAACTCTTTTTTGACCATAGGGGGGCGCTATAGTGCCCCTGAGCAACGCAAGGGTCCGGGAACTATGCCAATATCGCATTTTTGCCAGACCTGACCTCAGTGTAACATTTGAAGCGTTTCTATACACATTAACCCCCTCAAAAAAGCCACATATATAAGTAATCGAACGAGTTCTCTCATTTACGCAGGGTGCAAATTGCCAAAATGGACGCCAAAATTCAAAATAGCCTGTTGAGTTGAGGCCATGGTTAGTGTCTACTTTTTTGTTCGTCTTGGTCGTGAACATCTTCCCACCAAGTTTCGGGAAATTCGGTGAAACTCAATTTTTCCTTGATTTTTCACCATAGGGGGGCACTATATAGCCCTTGAGCAACGCACAGTTCAGGGAACTATGCCAATATCGCGTTTAGCCATTTTTTGGAGCCATGTATGGCTCGGGCCCTAAATATAAACTCTAAAAATACCAACTCTTATACATTAGAAATGCAAACGTTAAAATGGTCACTGACAAAAGTTTTGATCACTATCACTGAGTGTGACGATACCTGCACAGGTGTACCAGCCTTCTCTAACTCTTTCAGCCAGTTCTCTGAGGGCAGGTGATGAACCTCGAGCCAAACATTGCTGTTGCCTGAAAGACAGCATGTGGACAGCATTCACGTTCAAATACAACGTAAACAGCTCACAAACGCTGACGAAAAGCTCTTTACTCACAAGTGATCGTAGCGGCTGCATAGTGTCCTCCTTGAGACAATTCAAACGTAGAGCAAACGTGCTTCTTGTTGATGTCGTCCTAATATCGACAGGATTGGATTTAACATTTTTTGAATGATATTTTTAAAAAAAACGAGCAGGATTATTTAGGATATATAAGGAGAAAAGACAGTACCCACCATGGCGTTCACAACACTGAGGAGGTGAATGCTTTTGGAGTGGTAGGCGAAGATCCGAGCTACACCTGCAGCAAAACATGATCATTTGTTTTCAACACAGATTTTCACTTTTTTTAAGTTTTCTCCATACAAGGACCTTCCTGCATGGAGTCTGCATGTTCTCCTTGTGTGTGCATGGGTTTTCTCCAGGTTCTCCGGCTTCCTCCCACAGTCCAAAAAACATGCGATATGGGGATTAGGTGAATTGGTCACTCTAAATTGACCGTAGGTGTGAGTGTGAGAGTGCATGGTTGTTTGTCTCTATATGTGGCCCTGTGATGGACTGGTGATCTGTCCAGAGTGTGACCCACATATCGCCCTATATCAGCTGAGATTGGCACAACACACCCCCCCGCGACCCTCCTGTGGAGGATAAAGTGGAAGAAGATGGATGAATGGATGGATGGAAGTTTTCTCCATCTCTTTTTCTCCAGATGTCATTCTCTCAATCAAACTTTATTTATATGGCACTTTTCATACAAGGCAATGCAACTTAAAAGTGCTTCCCAGTATAAATATACAGTATAATCAAAGAAAGCAACCCACTGGACAGATGTCTGGTGAAACAGTGAAATAAAAAAAAACAGTGATGGAGCTGTGAAGAAGTGGGGAAAAGAAGAGAGGAAAGGAAGTGAAGTATCATGGAACTCACAAACAGCGGCGAGGGACTAAAAACACTAACGAGTGAATCAGTAGTTAAAATAAGTAAGTTAATAAATGAATAAATACAATAATCATATGAGATAAGAATGTAAAAAAGGGGGTTATTCTAAAAGGTAGAATAATAAAGTGTCAGACCCTGAAATTAAATGAAAGTAGCAAAAATAAAAGTAGTATAGTCGTATAATAAATCTCAGGTAAAAGCCAGGTTAAAGCAGTGAAACATGAAAACACTCTCTGCAGCCCTCAGATCTTCTCCTGTTCCAAAGACAAGGACCACAATAACAGAAAGACGTTTTAGTTCTGACGTTAAGTAAAAATGAAAAGACCTGAGCGTTTCTCGATGGTTCAGGCCTTAAAAGCAAATCTGACAAATGACAAAACTAATAAAAGAATCTGCAGATCGATTCTAAGAGAAACAGGAAATGTTCACTGGGTCATAATTCACACTTTGTACAGTTAAAATCTTTGCTGGAGAGGGACAATAAACATAATTATGGTCAGCTTTGGAATGGAACAAAGTACAAATACTTTGTCACTGTACTTAAGAACAAAATTCACATATTTGTACTTTGTTTTTTTATATTTCTAGCAACTTTTAATCCACATAATTTCCTCCAACTATCTGTGTTACTCGTTACTACTACTCACTTTTTTAACACTTAATTCTTAATTCCTTCTAAGACCTATACATTTTATATCAGAAAATGACCTTTGATACTTAAATACAGTAAATGTCATATACTTTAAGAGTTTTCACTTAAGTAATATTATAAAAAAAAGTGACTTTATACTTACTCCCTTTTAGGTACTTTCTATAAGACTGATATAGTGATGGATCACATATTCATATGTCACTCACCCATATCATCAATCGTGCCAAGCAGATAAACAGCCTCAGTCATGTTGGTCATCTGAACAGACGTGACCTCCATGGAGTCATTCAGCCATTCAGCATCGCAGCTCAGAGACGACGCACACCACACCCACAGACCCTGACTGTGACCCAGGCTCAGGTACAGGCCGTCGTCTGAGCAGGCGAAGCACAGGACGCCGTCTGGAAGCTGACAGATCACAGCGAACACTCAATTCATTCATTCACCCTCTCCTCGTCATTATCAGATAATAAAAAAACAACACATCTGTGAGGAAGTGTGCACCTGTTTTGTGGGGCACAACTCCAAAGCCTCCTCGTCTGGGTTATCTGCTTTGAGAGGTTTCACCATTTCAGCGCCTGGTGCAACTTTGTCTGTGAGGACATAAAAAAAAAGGGTTATCGCTAGAGTCGCTTTTTAATGTCATGTTTTTTTTTCTATTGTGTGCAGATTCCCCACTTTAAAGCACTGACTCATCCACTGGAGAAGAAACTAGTTTCCACTCAATCATTAAATGGTTGTATTTTATTTTTGTTGGTACTTTTGTGGAAGTGGGGGGGGGATAAAAATGACTGACTGACTCATACTGGTTACAGAACACTAACTGTACCTGCTCTTTATTGGATTTTTCTTTAACCTTTCCTGCAGTTAAGTACGGGCTCTGTTACTGGCTATTTCTGCTCTGTTTAAGAATAAAAAAAAAAAGATAAAACTACTACTAATAATAAGTCTTTTATCCTTTGATCATTTCACATCAAAAGGGACTATTTGTTTGATATAGTTTATGAATTGGTTTATCACAGGATATCTATAACCTAGAGGATATTTACTATTATGTATAACTATTTATACCATTAAGTACGAAATACATCAAAAATGCAATTATAACATAACTGATGTGAAACCTTTACTGTAAATAATATCATAATAATAAGTGTAGGAAAGGAAGGAAACGCTATCATGGAACAGTTTTGAGGGAAAACAGATTAAAAACACAAAGGGGTAAACTGAAAAAAAGCAGTCACAGTTAAAGGATAAGTGAATCAAATAGTTAAAATAAGGAAGTTAATAAATGAATTAATAAAATAACAAAATTCCTGCAATTTGTCCGTAAAACATCGTCAACTGAAAGTACATCCATCTATTTATCTATCTTATCATTTAGCCTAAAGGTTGCAGCAGCAGTCTTACCTTAGATTGGCCAAAGTTTCGGAGGTTCACTCGCAGGCAGGAGGCTGTGTTTCCACTGTCGCCATGGTAACAGTGTTTCTATGGACGCTTTGTTGTTGCCAGGTAAGAGAGCCCCGCCCCCACACACACTTCAAAGAATCTCAAGATGTCAGTGAGAATAATACTGTTCTGTTTACGTCAATAATGAGGTGAACGCATGACACATGGTGATAAATGGCCGCGTAAAAACGTGAACAAAATGAGATATCTTTTTTTTTCTCATTAAAGCATTAGACATGGAAGAAAGAATAGTGTAATGAAATCAATAAAAAAAAGTAGGGTTTTTATATCACCGTCTGAAGCCCATGAAATCCATGTCAGTGCTTTTAAAGTCCACATTTAGCTTAATTGACCTTTGTGAGTCGCAGTCATGAATAAACGACTTCTGATATTTGTCAAAAGGGATCGTTGTAGAAAAAATGAAGAAAAATCAATGTGCTTGACATAAGGACACATGAGGCTCCTTCTATGAGCAAAGCTACCAAAACATCAGCTTTTTTAATGTGTACGGTGGTGTATGCCACAGCTGCCCTAAATTAACAGCATTTGTAATGATCAAAATCATTTTTTTTATGCATCTGTAATGGTTAATACACCAGTATATAGAAGCTATTTAATGCTAAAATATAATTATTATTTTCAAATGTACTGTTTTACAAAAAGAAATAGTCAAGCTCATTATTATTTCTTGATTAAAATGCCAAATGATTTACTTGCATTCCTGAACAGGTGGTTGTATGTTATGCTTCATTAATAGATCAACTTTGGGTATAAAAAAGTGGACTCAGTTTGTTGTTTTTATGACGTACTGTATATGTACTGTGCTTTTGGAGCTTTGAGCTTCGGAATCTATCAAAATAAGCAAATTGTGTCATTTTAAAATGTTTACCTTATGCATCAGACAGCTTTTAGTGTCCGGTGGTTTTAGAATGAGCGAATGAACGTCACATTACGCTCTCATCTGTATGAGTTTTGGCAGATGTGGACTTTCTGTATTCAGCAGACACAGGCTTATGCTCTGTGAAACTGTAGAGTAGGTTTTTGTTGAGATGTGAAATACAGATGATGTAATAATCCTGTCTTCATGAGGACATGTGAGTCTTACTGCACAACTCCTGCATAGTAACTCACACAGTAATAATAATAAAAGTATGCAGCATGCAAAAGCCTTCACGGCAACATTGTTTTAATTCTGTGCCCTGTTATTCATTATTTATTATTATTGTGCAGCAGCTGCTCTGGTGCTGCACCCAGGTTTGCGGCTCACAAACCAATCCGATCTGATACGATCTCAGAGGATCATGGGGTTTTCCTGTTTACGTTTCCCGTCTCATCAATGATTCTTCTTTTGTCTTCTGTCTCGTATTCGTTCCGTTTTTTTTCCTCTCAAGTCATTAAAGGCTAATTAAAGGGCATTAAGTGAGCAGAAGTGTAGTAGATTTGCAGAGACATTAGTGTGATTAAGATTACCCGAATACACACGGTGAATGAAGGAGCAGTAAATAATCCCTTTGATGCATTTTTATTCGTTTGAACTGTGCACAAAAAAGAGAAAAGTGTACATTTTTAAAATGCAGTTGGTGGTGTTCTGACTCTCCTTGAGCGGGTACACGGTACATAAACACACCGGGACGCAGTGGTGCATTGTAAAGGCTCAGCACCAGTCCAGTAAAACAACAATTTGTTGTCACTTGTGATAAAGAGTCGCACAGATAAATAGATTTCATTTAGTGATTATTTTTTTGTACAGAAATATTCTGCCCAGTGATTCCTCCGTCATAGTCAGTAACCCACTTTGTAATCATGGTTTTTCTTGAACACTAATGTACATTTTTCTCCCCGCCACTCATTTCCATAATTATCGTCCATTACCTGAAGCTGATTGAGTGCTGTTATTTTGAACGATACTCTTTAATCTCTGAAATAATGAAGCAAGTGTTCCAATCAAACACGGATTATTAAGACCAGACCATTGTGTGATGATTTAAAAACAGTACCATAAGGATTACAAATGCAAAAAACACCCCTAAGTAAGGTGTCGCCACAACAGCAAATCAAAGTGTAAAATACATGATGACATTTTTTTAAAGGACAGATTTGACAGCTAAAACTAATGTAAGGCAGATAACAGACGCGTATGGAGAAAAACTCCATGTTGATATTGGCAGTTTGAGTTTGTTTTCTCTTCCCCTTAAATAAGTATAATCTTAAGGCTTCTATGTTATTTACTTTAACCCTTTAACACCGACACGTTTGGGCAAGCGATCTTTGCGTTACCGTAATTACAAACAAAACGGTTTGTGCTATCGGAAACATTCCAACGGTTTCTGAAAGGTGAGGACTTGCACTTCTAAAAAACCACATGGTTATTACGGTAATTTCACTGGCACACTCCAAGCTGTGGTTGTTTTGTACTGCTCAAATTTAAAAATTAAAATGAAAAATCTCCCATTCAGCCCCCGAAGTGACATGAGGAGAAAAAAAGACAAAAAAAAGATGAAAAAAAATGTATTATCTCAAGTTTCAAACTCGAGATTTCCAAAAAATTATGAAAAAAAGTGTTGTCAATTTTTTTTTTCCATTTTTGGAAATGAAAAAAAATTCATATTTTGCAAATCTCGAATTTGAAAGTTGCAAAAGATGATGAAATTTTTTTGTAAAAATTGAAAAAATCAAAAAAAACATTTTAAATATCGAGTTTGAAAGGCAAGATCTCGAGTTTCAAACTCGAGATTTGCAAAAAATGATGACATTTTTTTTTTCGTCAATTATTTTTACATACTTTTTTGAAAATTAAAAAGATTTCAATTTCAAAGTTTTCATTTTTGGTCTTTTTTTTTTTTTTCTTTTTTTTTATGTCATTTTGTCATTTAAAAAAAAAAACATTTCATGTCACTTTGGGGTGTGTTTTTTTAAAATGCAGTAAATTGTAAATAGCCAGGTGTTGAAAGAACGGGCAAAAGCGCTTACTCAAAAGGACATTTCCTGGCCCTTTTATGTGCACAATAAGCAAAAACAGACACTTTGAGGCTTAGGTGTTAAAGGGTTAAAGGGTGATCATTCAGTACAAGAACAGCAACAACGTGACACATTGAATATTGAATAGAAATTTCACGGGCTTGTCCCCTTCCCTTATTTAAAAAAAAAAAAAGAAAAAAAAAAGAGTTTAGCGCAAAAAAAACAAACCTAAACATGTGCTGGGCTTACTATTTAAAATACCACAACTGGCTTTAATGAAGCAAATACACATTCTTATGTTTAGAATATGTGGTCAATCGGCCATCGAGCTCCTGTCTTTTCTTTGCCATTTCAATTACATTAATATTCAGAGGAGCATGGAGTTACGAGGAAAAAGCATATTATATTACCTGAGCCTCTCCTATACTCACCCTCCCCACGCCGCTTGGATATACAAACACTTTGATCTAACACGATCTGACACTTCCAGCTGAGGAGACCAACAACACATGATAGAGGAAGATGGCTGGAAATAAATACATCAGTAGTTCTAAAAGGAAAGAGAGAGAATCACACTCCTTTCCAGTGGGTTTTAAATACTTGGGGGAAAAAATAGACTTGGTGCCCGATTAAAACTGAGGGAGAACAACAATGGTCTCTCCTCGTCAAAAGTTATTGCAACAGCCGTGAAGGCCAAGCATTTTGGTAAGTTCACCAATCCTTGAAGAGAAATGGGTGAGGTGAATAAATACTTAAGATGTACAGAAGTGCATTTAGGGAAACAGGATATACAGTATATGAAGGGCCGCATCCAATATTAATCAATTACTATCGAAAACATGAAAACATTTGGGATTTTTCAGCCTCTTAAATGTGATTATTTTCTAGTGTCTTTGCTTCATCTGAAAACATCATTTCGAGGTTTGGGAAACACCGATCAATATTTTATGGACCAAAAAAAAAGACTCCATTCATGATAAAAGCCAACCAGATGAACCCACATAAACAGTGTGGCGCCCCCTATATTGCAAAAATATCTTCATGTAATGCATTTTTCTTTTTTTATACAATTAAACCCTTTTTCTACTTGTGAAATACGTCAGATG
The DNA here is from genome assembly GCF_963457635.1 of Microchirus variegatus. Classification (NCBI taxonomy): domain Eukaryota; kingdom Metazoa; phylum Chordata; class Actinopteri; order Pleuronectiformes; family Soleidae; genus Microchirus; species Microchirus variegatus. The sequence goes on along the minus strand of NC_139815.1, from coordinate 12,933,111 downwards.
TCATTTTCTTCATGATGCAGCAAGAGAAACTGCATAAGCTCCATAATAATGTTTAAAAAGCTGAATGTGAGAAGAAATTCATTCTCTCTGCTTCAATCACACGAGTCAACTTTGATATGAACTTTCTTTCTTTAAGTAGAAGCACATCATTTACCTATTATCTTGCCCATATTTCCATTAAAATGACCGACACCGACAGTGGTTTGAACAAAGTCAGACAAAAAAAACGTATTATTAGGGAACAACGGTGTCATCACACGCACTGATGCACAAATCTTATAACCCCAAGACCGTCTTTGTTTCTTTCTTTGTTGGACTTGAAAACATGTAAAAGCACAAAATGATTCCTTTAATAGAAGAACGAGAAGAAATACCAGAGTGAAATCTACCACATAATTAGTGCTCGCAGTTATCTCGTCGTCCGTGGCTCCTGGAGTTCGACAGTTGGGCCTGATGCTATGATGACGTCTGGGAAATGTCATAGTCTATGATGAGCTGTTTGATGTAGGACAGTTTCTCGTGGAGATACTCGCAACGTTTCTTCTCTTCCCGGTAGCCGGGGAACTTCTGTGGAGAAGAAAAACAAGCAATGTGTGATTTGTTGACCCAATGGTGTGAAATAGTCATTTTCATTAGTCAACAGCTATTTTTTCTCAGAAAATTGTATAATACCTCAGGTTTGACACAACAAACGTCAAAAATCATCATTGCTTCAAAAGCTAGTCATTATTGAGTTATTTATTGAAATTATTGTCACCATAGCTGGATGTCAATCCAAATATGGTTAATTTAACTCAATTTAGTAACACTGTGCAAATATTAGGAGACGTTTCATTAAGTCTCCTCTTGATAAAAATGTAAATAACAATAAAATAACTAGAAAACAAGATGCATTGATGTTTTCCGTATGTATTATGCATGGATGTTACAGCCTCTCTAATCACTGCTCACAGATCTGCAGCTATTTTTATCTCCTCACTGGACGTTTACATACATGTCACAATGGTTTCCATTGTCACATCTTGCTTTAATCATCACATCATCCCAGCCCAGAAACAACATACAGTATATGGACACATGAAAATAAATCTTATTTGTGTTTACACATAAATTAAATGTGCATAAAACCAGGTGGACGGAAACTACAGTAAGCTCTTGTGAAAATGGAAAATTATGCCAACTATTCAAACGGAAACGACAGTTGCAGACTCACCTTACGATACTTCTTGTACTTTTCTAGTATTTGTTCTTCCATTATCTACGTAGGAGAAAAAAACAATTAATCAAAAAAAATAATACCCGTGCATTGTTCCTGTGTTTGTAGGAGGTTAACACAGATGAGCATAAGTACCTTATGGTCTTGTGTGCCTGGGGACAGGCACTTGATCTTCGAACCCAGCTGCACAAACATGTGCGTTATGGTGGCGATCCGGGAGTGGAGGTCTTTGTACTCGTCGTACTCGGCGCAGAAATCTTCCTGGTACTGCTTCCGTTGCTCCACGCTCGTGATGGGGCCGTAGGTGCTGCACAGAGACACTTTTAGAGTTAGTCAAATAAATTCTAACATGTTATAAAAGCAGAAAAGGACAAACATAAGTTTCATCCTGCTAATACATTTGCCCACGTTTCCTTAAATTTAGAAGTACCTCCTTTAGACACCAGATGGCACCATAAGGCCACAATATTATGCAGCCCACCTTTAACATAGACTTTTGTTTAGCTATAATAACTGAACAGCAATTATGCAGTCAAATGTCACATCATTTAAGCAAATAAAATGACAAAATAAAATGATTTTAAATCCCATTTACACTCACAGAACATAATCTGGCTTCTCCTCAGAGTCGACTGCATTTGTGATTTCAGCATCTGTAAAAAGAAACGACAGGACACGGGAAAACAACCTTCATTTGAGTACAAACAACCACACATTAGGGTTTTTGTCACTGTCTGAAACATGAGCAATACGGGGTTGTTTTTCCAAAATAGTCACAGTATGAGTGTGTGTCTGAGCTTGTGGGTATCAGGAGACACCTTAGCTTAGTGACCCAAAGCACTGCATGAGCTGTTGTTGAGTCAATCAGCCACATAACACGCCGAGGACTCAAGAGAGCAAGCTTAAGGGAGCAAAACACAGACATGCTCATGAGATAATACTGTATAAATGCACCAGTGAGCGATGAGACGCGATCACTCACACAAACTCACACACACATCTACAGCTGCTTTTGTGGTTAGCTTCAGGCCGTCTTAGTGCAGAGCAGTAAACACTTGATAATAACAACAAAAGGTGACCACAACAGTATGAGAGAATATTCAAACCAAGCATATAACCCTCTTATATCAGTGTTGTTTTCAGCTGTAGTCACTTTTAGAGATCAGTTAGAAGGTCTTACCGTCTAGTTTGTCCCCTTTCTGCTTCAGATCAGGACTTTTCTCCAACCAGTCACTGCCCTTGTTGTCTTTTAACCTCTCCCGCTCCTTGTCTTTGTGCTTTTTAGGCTTTTTCTTTTTGTGGTGGCTGTTGGAGAACGGCTGCCGAGTGCAGGCAGTAGTGTCGCCCTGCGCTGGCTGATAACTGCTTAAATTGGGTTCTTGACCTCTGCTCTCTGAGACAGGTGCGTCAGCGGCGCTCGACAGCTTGTGCACGACAGGAAAGTCATTGTTGTCGCCCGGTGAGGCGTTCTGGATACCGGCATGGTTAGTTGTCCTTTGGAACTCAGTCTTTGTGTGGAAGCTGTGGTCGAGGGTAGGATTTGCATTGTCGTGTGATTTACCGTTTAAGAGTCCGTTTGCTGTGGTTGGTTGCTGCTGCAACCTCTGCTCCACAAGTTTTTGCCTCTTGACGGCGAGCCTCTCCAGCGAGTCAAAAGGCACAGGGCGTTTCTGGGAGAGGACGAAAAAAGACAGACGGTAGTGTTTACACTCTTGTTATGGATTACACAAACCAAGTGTCAGTCTGATGCTCTCACATCACTCACCACCACACAGTAAACAACAGCATCCCACAAAAACCAATACGCCAAAGACAACGAGGTCATTTTCTGTAAATACACTCACCTGCCACTTTATTAGATACACCTGTTCAAGTGATTTTTAAATGCAAATATCTAATCAGTCAATCACATGGCAGCAACTCCATGCATTGAGGCATGTAGACAACCTGCTGAAGTTCAAGCTGAGCATGAGAATGGGGAAGAAAGGTGATTTAAGAGACTTTGAACGTGGCGTGTTTATTGGTGCCAGACAGGCTGGTCTGAGTATTTTCATCTCTGAAGCCAGAACATGTCAAACCAGATGGGGCTACAGCAGCAGCAGACAACCACACTGGTTATTAGTGTCCTGCTGTCTAATAGAGTGGCCAGTAAGTGTATATACTTATTTCCATAAGTACAAACATGTACAAAAAAAAGGTTAATAGAAAAAACAATATGGTCATTTACCACTGCAGGACTTTTCAGCGTGTCAAGATGTGGTGTTGTATCCTCTGTGGATTTATGTATCGATACGTTTGCTTGAAGACTTCTTGACTGGTTGCTAATCTGCTTCCTGTTAAACAGAGAAAGAAAATGAAGGATATGAAGTTTAGAAACGCTCATATTTAACTGGTGTCACTGCAGAGTCGTGTGGATTCGCAGGGGGGAAAACTAATAAAGCCGTGCATGGAAATGAAACAGACTCTGTGTGAAGCAGGTACAGACAAGTTTTGTCTGCAAGTCTTGATAATGCACGAGGAGTGTGGGAATGAGCGAGGAAGACGTGGAGGAGGAGGAAGAGACAACATAAAAAAGCTGGGAACCACTGTACTGCACCACAGCTGTGAGAAACAATCATACTACTCACTAGAAAAAAGAGAAAATTATGTTGTGTTCTTTTAGTGTTTTATGTGATTTATGAGGGCAACTGCAGGGCTGTTGTCAGTCATGACGATGACTGTGTCTTGACAACTAACGAATATGTACTCGGCATATTCAAAAGACAAACGTATTTAAACGTGTTTGCTGTAACAGTTTCCACCAACCAGTACAGTCTGATTGATTATGGGACAATTATCTGCGTTTTGAATGTCAAACATTGGTTTGGTGGTCTGGCATGCTACCACCACGCTAAGGGTGGAGCGACAGAGGTTCACAAAACCTGGGCAACAACGGGAATGGAACAGGAAAACGGCATCAAATTCAAATAGTATTTGAATGTTAGTGATGCAGCTATTGCCACCCAGCCTTCACCACCACGATGGAAACACAAAGCCAGGTCAGGTTTGACTTGTTCCAAACCGTACTGTGGTGTGGTGAAATGAACTGAACCGTACGGCTTGGTGGAAACACAGCTGTTAGAGATGAAGTTCCTACATCGGTGCATGCCTCTGACCCACCTGGCCTGCAGCCTGATGATCAGCTGCCTCTCCTCCTCACTGTAGCCTGGCCAATCCCTCTGCACATACCTGTAGAAGTCGTCCCTCAGCAGATAGCTGCTGTCTTTGGGATTCACCTTCGCCACCTATGACACAAAACACCACAACACATGTTAATCTCAATTAAATTAAAGGCTTTGATTTCTGATTCAAATCTGCAGCGTTCAGGATTACATTTAAGTTTGAAATCTTTTAAATTCAGGTTTCATCCCCTGCACTTTAAATGAACCAGAGTACCACAGTAAAATGGTACGGTACAGGTAGAACTGCTCCCATGACAGACGGCTGATTGGGGCAAACAGGATAAACGTCACTCCCTTTGCGATCGGCGTAATCGCCCGCAGGTCTATTCTCATACAAAGATGTCTTGTTGGGACAAACGGGGCAAGAAAAAAGAGCTGCTGATGTCCTCCATTGTTGTCCATTGTTTTGTTGTCTGTTGTGTTGCGTTCAATGTCACTGTTGGCCATCGAGCACAGCCAAGTTAAAGTACTGTTGTCAGTCGAAATGCAAGTCTGACCCAGGGCTTTACCATTCCAAACCAAACTGTACCATGATGGAAACACAGCATTACACTATGGTGAAAGATTACAGTGGAGTAATTAATCCATTAATGGACTAATGCACTTTCAGAGTCGCAATTAATTTGACCTTAGACCACCAAATTCTAATTAGTTCATAAAGGCTTTCAGGAAACACAGGATGACATGATCATGCATTTAGAAAGCTACATTACAGCGATAAGAATAATATACATTAAATTCCCTGATTTATTTTTGCTAATCATCATAATATGGCGCCTTGAAATGAAATGAAAACCAAACAACATTAATGACCTCAACATTAACACTGTCACTACCTACCAACTGGGATGTTAAAGTGGCCCATACAAATGACTGAAAAGCAAAACTCTTTTCCCTCTGATGAGTGATCTGTCTCACAGCTACTCTAACCTCCTCTATAATCGCCGACGGCCTTTCATGGAGGACAAGTGTCTTTGTGAGCATCCTAACCCAGTGTGAACAAAATCTCTGCAGAGACAATTACAGCCTTGACCTAATTACACACAAATCAACAAGCACAAGGATAAGTAAACACATAGACCAATGATGATTGCACAAACGCACTCATTCAGGGAGTTACTCACACATGTATACAGTGCAGTCATGTCAACATTAGATCACATTTAAAGCACAACTGGCCTTCTGGTTTCTTTCAGCACATAATTACATGTTTGCTGAACTGTGGGTCTCTCTCTTACTTTTTCAGATCCTGATTCTCACATACTGGAAAACAGTTATATTCAACCCTGACTAAAGTCTGCCCATTTTGTGTTTGTTTGTCGTGTGTCGTTTTTCAGAGGAAAATGTTCAGAACTCTGCTGCCAGAGTCAGAACAAACCTTGACAACACATCACCCCCCACCAACCACGCCACCAACCCCGCCACACTGAAACATCTGCACTGACTCCCTGTTAAATTCTGGATTATCTTCAAGCTTCTTCCTCCTCTGCTACAAGTCTCTCCATTCACTTGCTACACATTATCTTTCTGACCTCCTCCATGTGCACCGGAGACCGAAGTCTGCTGACCTCGGCCTCCTCTCCATCCCCCGCACCTGCAGGCAAAACTTTGGCAACTGCTGCGCCGACCCATTGGAACTCACTCCCTCCATCTTTTAAATCAATGTTGAAAAGACACTTTTTGCTGCAGGCTTTTGCCACTGGACTGTTTTTTGTTGGTGTTTTTGTTACGGATTTGTCTTTTGTCCTTGTACAGCGACCTTGGATTTTGTGACAGGCACTTCAGTTATTATCATTATTACTGTTGTTGTTGTTGTTGTTGTTGTTAAAATGTGGTGTGAAGCACCACTATGTTAAAGTTCTTATCTCCTCTAATTAAAACAATTTAACAGTACTAAATGAAGTTTACTATGTGCCAATACCCGGTCTTAAAGGAGTCATAGTATACCCTATTTTCTTTAAGTTAAACTAGTTCCCTGGTGTCCTAATGAACATGTCTGTGACATGCTTTGGTCAAAATACCATAAGAATGAAGCACCACAGCAGTTCAATCACCCTGCCAAAGCAGCCCTGTTCACAACGCTCTGTTTAGTAGTATCTCTTTAGGTCCACCTTAAAGAAAATAATAATAATTCAAACGAAACTTAAGGGACAAGAAATTACATCAGGCAAAGAGGCTACTGGGAGCTAACAGTAGTTAGCATTCAGAAAAAAGTGATCATTTGCAGGCTCTAGCAGGCACATTGCTGTCATATATAACATGTATCCACTGGACAGATAAATCCTCTGAGTGTGGAAGTTTGTGTAGAACTGTTTTGTAGATTTTTCACAACAGCACACACAACGTGCATTTACAGACATGTACAAATGTGTTGAGGCTTGAATATGTCTCCACACAGATGCACAAACCAAGTGATAAGCCATCGAAATGTCACTGATTGGTTTATGACCTTACATTTTCAAGGATCAAGTTAAGTATTTGGGCTTTATCAACTATTTGACACAAAATGGATGTCGTGCCGTATTGAAGACTAGCAATTGATTGAGATCTTTCCCAATGTTTTAAATCAGGCAGAAAGTAAGGTAACAGTGATTGATCTATGATTCACCCACACATGTGCATACACACCTCGTCCAGTATTGTGCTCAGCTCAGCCTTGTCTTTGGGGCTCACTCGTACTCTTTCCAGCCATAGCAGCAGCTCTGGTTTCCTGTAAGGTTTCAGAGCCAGCAGGTGGATAATGCGTTCCCTCAGGGGCTTCAGGGCTGGTGTGGCTGATCCACCGCTCCTCCTGTTGTTGCTAGACTGCTTGTCTGATGCAGGAGGAGGAGGAGTCGTCCATTTGTGGAACTTGACACATTTACCTGATAACAGATAATGGACAGGATTTATATTGATATTCAGAGTAATTCATCACTAATGATTTGATTGCACTGCTAAAATCTCAACATCATATCATGTCAAAGTGACATTGGTGGCAGATGCATGGGTAACAATGGGTAATATTGGTGATAGTGTGATAACTGAGCTTATATTACAGTAATACCATGTATCATTATTATATATTTTAAAGGTCCCATATCAGTAAAACGAAACTTAAGGGACAGGAAATTATATCAGCCACAGAGTCTACTGAGGGCTAACAGCAGTTAGCATTCGGAAAAGTGATCATTTGCAGACTCTAGCAGGCACATTGCCGTCATATATAACATGTATCCACTGGACAGATAAATCCTCTGAGGCTGGAAGTTTGTGTAGAACTCTGTGCTTCACAAGAATAGAACTTTAAGCGGACTTTGCGGACTTCTGGTTTTCGGATACTGTTGCCCTCGCCAGCACTCTCACGTGTTTTGCGAACAAAGCGGAGGAATTTAGCGTCTTGTGACGTCCCAAGGAGCGCGGAAGTCAACATTGCGTGTTTTATCTCCTGTATTTAGACTGAGGAGGACCACAAAAACATAAATGAGTCATCTTTTTTCACACTTAAGTGACTGGTGGTAGTATTAAAATGATTTAAAAAGTTGATTTTGCATAATATGGGACCTTTAAGTAAAGCACTCGCTTGACAATGAGAAGTTCTGTAGGCTAACATCAGTGTAATACCCTCACATTGAATGTTGGGAATCAGACTCAGTAATTACCATATTATATAATTTTGAAATCCATCCTCCCTTGTGTCCCACACACTTAAACTGCACTGCAATTTTCTTTAAAAAAAAGAAAAATTATTCTTCAAAAACATTACATTCTCAACAAGTCATGAGAAATGTAATACATCAGACCTTTAGAGAAACATTTGGTCCACAGCTGCAAGTCAAAAGTGCCACTGGGGTTCTTAAAACTTTAAAGCTTTTCATATTTTCAAAAAGCAGATGAGACAAAAGCTGTGACAGACGAACTTCAAATTCTTTCCACTGCCCTCACCTGTTGAACTCCTGTACTTGTGTCTCTAAAAACAACAGCTGAATGACTTCAGTGCAAACATGATATTTTACAAATCGCCTTTATTTCTGAATCGCATGCTGCTTGGTAGCCCTCAGCTATTTGTATTCAGATGCTGTCACCACCCAGCCGATCACTGGTTACAGCATTGCTGTAGACAGATGAGGCATGTCAGAGAAGTGAAAGCTATCTCCCTGCACTAATCCCATCCCATTACAGGTTAATCTGAGGTTTCAAGGTCAGAGAGAGGCTGCAGGGAACACGTAAAGAAGGCTTTCCTTTCATCCACAGAAATATGCCCTGCCAAGACATATTAACTCTACAACCAGCCATTTATCATGATGGGAAATACTCTGAATTATTTCATAATTATGGATTATGTCCCGTCAGAGGCATGTGCTGTAGGTTTTGGCATGACTGGTAATGTGCAGTGTGTTCCTGAGTACCTCCCGAGACTGAAAGGAAAATTTAGAGTGCAGTTATTAAAGGGTTCCCTCTGGGTCTATATGTTGAAAAGACATTTTCACCTCAAGACTTGATGTTACACAACCCACAAAGTCTAAATTTGGTTTGAGCAGCCAAGTGTTTCAGCTTCTCTGTGGCTCCAGCAGTGACACAGACATTTAGAATCAGGTCAAGAAACAATATTGCCTAACTGAGGCAATAGCTCAAGAAAATAAATGGATATGTTCTCAAATGATTAGTATAATGTAATGTATCCTTAATAATCACAAACACAAGTTGAATTTTCACCTGGTTTTATAAAAACCCAATTTGTAATAATAATAACTCTTTCAGTTTCAATAGGTTTCTTGCACAGTCGTGCTCGAACCCTAATTAGCAGATGTTTGTGATTTGCTTGGAGCTAAATGAGAAAACTCTCTGCAACACCTTGCAGCAATTAATTTGTTTGTATTGTTATTTCTTTGGCTGTAAGAGCCTCATATTAAATATCTGCCGAGCTTCTGACCCTTATAACTCTGAATGACAGTTAAAGGTCCAGTGTACAATATGTGGGGGGGTTTGTTGGCAGAAATTGATAATACTACCCAGAAGTATTTTTGGTTAAAGTGTAAAACCATTTTAAACTATAAATAGCTGTTTTAATAGCCGTGTTTCTACAGCAGCCCGAACTGAAAAAAACAAGCCAGTGCATGCGTTTTGTGGTTTTTAAAGTTTACTATGCAAGCATGGTAGAAAAGGGAGCGTTGACCTGAGAAGTTCTCTGTTTGTTATAATCTGGAATGTCACCATTAGATGCAACTAACACACTGACCTTTCAAAGGCAGATAATGCTGATTGTGATCATTAATTATTTTCACAGGAATTGGACCAAATTTGAAAAAAACAACATACAATTCAATTGAGTGGATTTTTGTTCCAAGTTTGGGTTTTATAAGCAAAATATGACCATCCCATCTGGTTCACAGTTCACAGCCAAAACAGAAGGATATCTGGTTTTCTGCTTTTGCTGTATTTTTCAAAACAAGGCAAATGTCCCCATTACTTTTATTGATGTTATTATATTTCTATTTTAGTTTTTATGCGCCATCAGTTTATCCACATCTACTCAGCTGACCGATTTCCAAGCTTAAAGCTGTTTTTCAGATGCGTCATTCCCTCTCTACTTACTTGGATGCGTGGCTTCAGGTTTGATCTCAATGGCAGAACGGCTCCAGCTGTCCTTCTCCACCTGAGACATCCTCTCACGGGTCACCTGGTACGAGTCCTCTGTGGCACAGACGGTGATCTTGTCCTGGATGATGCCTTGACCTTCCAGCTTCTCATGGCCGTCGCTACAAGACAAGAAATACAGTCATTGAAATGCAGAGATCTTTCTGCTGTCTGTATGATTAAACACTGTAGAAACTCGAGCAGCATGGAATCCAGCATAAAATGACAGACAGGTCGATGGGAACTAGATATAGAGTTGTAGTACACGAGGTGTGGGAAAGTCCGTGGAAAAACCACCAGGATTAGCTCGTGTGCAGACACTTGAAAAACAAGGATCATCTTGAACAAAAGCAAAAATGATAATACACGAACATGCTCAGACATTAATGCTGTAAATGGATTGATTAATAGCTGTGTGGTGTTGCAGTGGCTTGCAGTTTTGCCTCACAGCAAGACAGTTACAGGTCTGAATCACTGTCTCACATCTATCTCTAAAGCAAGTTGTGTCTGTGTGTCTGTCTGTGTGTCTGTGACAGGCATATCTCGCTGACCGTTAGTCAGATCACCCTGACTTTGGATATGGGTTGATCATGGCCTGATGGTGTACATCCTTGATTTTCAAATTTTTGCTGATTTATCACTTTACACCAGGCAGGCAGCAGCTCATCAGCAGCAGCTGCCCTGTCTGGAGCAGGGAGGTGAGTGAAGAGGCTGTCCTCACTGTGGGTGAGACATTTTTCACACGGTTCACCGCAGAACATGGTGTTATACTGAAACGATGAAGTAGGTGTCCATTCACCAATACGCGAGCACACATTTATTTTGCATTAGCATGCTAACTTGGCAAACCTGTTTCCAAAGGTAAGCTAGCGAGGCTACGGTTAGCATTAGCATAGGGCTAACATAACACAAACACTGTACAACCTCAATAGGTACAACGCGGTTCGATTAGCATTAGCGTAGCTAACTGTTGTGACTATCAGCCACGGCAGTTAGCACTTACGTTCCTTATCATGTATTACTATAACTGAAAAAACTTCTTCAGCTCCCACTATAGGAATACATACTTCCTACGGGCACTGCAGTAGTTTTTATTTAACTGTCTCTTTTCTTGTAACTATTAAATGTACTTTTACTTGTGCAGAGCTATTCTAAAGCTCAAATTCCTCCCACATGACCATTTTTTTTAATTTCATATTTGACCACAGATAATTTCCCCACCTTATCCTCTAAATACCTAAACAAACATGGGGCAGAGAGAAAAGTTGCCCCTGCACTGCACAATTATGTTGCTGTTGGCAGCAGTGGCCGAGTTTCAGTTCAGACCACAGTTAGCTGCCTGGCAGCAGGACGAAGCAATGGAGCGTAATCCTCACTTTCCAAGCATGGAATCCAAGCACAGCACCCCATAAACAAGGTATCATATACAGTAGTCTCCGTAATTAGAGGGTCAGCCCAGAAATATACAGGAAATTACAATTGCCCCATCCTGTTTAGAACCGTTTCTCACGATGCCTTCAGGGACACGGGAACAGAGTGAAGGAAACAAAAAAAAGGTGCTGACCACCACCACCACAATGAAAAGGACAAAAAGCTGAACTTAAAAAACATATATTTTAAACGTTTATTTAATCCAGTTTTCCTCATAATTCTTTGCTGATTTAAGGGCAAAAAACTAACAAGTTTTTTTCTGTGGAACATAAACATACATGAAAATGAACAGTTTTCACCTGATCAGCCTTTCATACCTTGAGACATACTGATTGATGCAGTCGAAGCTGGCTTGAGGTTGATCTTTGCTGTCGCTGGATAAGTAGAAGGAGAAGATCCGTAGAGCAGACAGCGACTCTGCAGTGGGAGCCGGGATCTTAATGTACTGTGAAGAAAAATGGAAGAAAGTCAGATTTTATTCAAAAAGAACAAATTGATTTCCTTGTACGTTTTTATCTAATCACACTTTTGCTTGTATAAAGACATTAACCCAGCACTCAACACTCCCTGTGTGCACATTAACATGTGTTAAAAGAACAGTGATACTGTCTTTCACTACCATGGTGTCTGACAGCTGCTTTAACTTGCCAATAATTTTGAGTTCATGCGTTTTTATCTTTCAGACTGTCGACCTTTGGTGAGGGAAAACAATTATCTACTCAGCAGAATTTTTTGGAGACAAACCCATGCCAAATATGTTGTAGCCAAGAACGCAGAGTCGTCCAAAGTCAAGGTTTTTGCAATCAGCATAAATCAATGAAGGTTTTTCTTTTCTTACAACTCACAAGGCCAGATAATAACAAAAGCTACCAGCTGCTAGAGACGTGAAGTGTTTAACAGAACAAACAGTATGTTGACAAATTAGAAAGGTCTGGTGAGGAAGAATATAGGATCACCATATTTTTTATTATTATTATTATTATTATTTGCAACCATTTATTTATCATTGGAAAGTCATAAAAATGTCACAGGTATTAAAGCGGACCTAGAACGGAGGTTCCAATTAACGCTGTTTTTTTTGGTGTGTATCTGCATTCATTACCTCGTTTATGAAGCCCCGAAAGTTCGAAACAAACAGTTCAGCCAGTGCCGAGAACGCTGTGTTGTAAGCTCAAGCTCAGCAAGATGTCTGAAAAAACCCGCTCTAGTTACGTAAACAGCGTATCTCCTGAACAGCGAATCCTCCTGCTCCGGGCACTAGTCCGGGCACATCCGATTGCGTACATTGTACATTGTATGAGCGACAGTATCTTCTGACTCCGTGTCCGACTCTGGGTCAAAGGCGTAAAAGGCACTGCGGCAAGGAGTCGTGAAAAACTATTTTTATGTTTTTTTTATGTTATGTCAACCATTTGTATTTAGCTAGGTATCGCTTGCAAATATCCTTAATCTCAGTTTGACTTCCTTGCCAAATAAGGGTATGACAAATATTGTATGTATGATGTATCTGGCAAATATTAGGATTATTTGACCATCAGATTCAAAAACATTGTGATTATAAATCAAAGGTTTGGTCAAAAGAGCTCACAAGACAAATTAAAGTGGCTACATTCTAATTTTATTTGTAAGAACACTATGCGAGAATATACGTGTCAAATGTACTGTGTACTACATACTCCAACTCAAACTGATGTGTTGAATTAACAACTGTCTCTCAGTGTACAGTGTATCAGACAGCTGCACGATGTGACATTAACCACCCTTTACTGCTGCTCACTGCTTTGGGAGGTGAAAGGCAATTTAAATACCAAAGGGAACATGACACAGCGTGATTCTAAATTTGCACAACAGGCTAATTTTTATTCTTGCATTTCCATTGCATTATTTACTTTGCACTCCGCAAGTGGTGCCTGTCGCTCTTTGTTTCCCCAGAATCTAAAAACATTTTATGTATATGGATGAATGCAAAGGTAAAAGCACATGGTGAGACAGACAGAGAGAGAGAGAGAGGATAGAGAGTGCTACTTTGTGCCAATCTGTAACTTTAAATAAATCTCTTTGGGTAAACAGTGTTTTTATGAGTCCGCTCCACTGAGGCCTCCATGACATCTCATGGCAGACTCAGTGGAGCGCAGCTGAGCCAAGGCTGCAACCTCCAGGGCAGAAAAATGCACACACGAACACACACTGAGACATAATAACAGATCAGGATCAGAGAAAATAAAAAAAAGAGCCGGGATCTAGACTGATTTAACCACTGAAAAAGATGTAATTGCACCTCCATTCTGCAATACTCCACTGGTGCATGCATTTAGTTTTATGCGAAATTTACAACACCACACTTTGAAGAAGTACACTTTTCTGAGCATTTGGTGCTACATAAGAGACAGTGAAGAGAGATATTGATAAAGACATTGACAGTAAATTAATGAGCAAATAACAAATATATTTTCACCCACATTGTACTAAACTAAACATAATCTTTGTAGCCCTGGAGCTTTGACGATGTTTGAACGGTTCTTCTTATTACCATGATTGTTATTAGAGCATTGCAAAATGCTTCAAACTTAAGTTGAGGCCAAACTTTATAGATAAAAAAGGATCAGTGAAAGCATGTTTTGAGTGCTAATATCAAGAGCTGTTTCATTTTGCACACACTTGCATTTTGCTTGCACAAACAGTGTCTCATTTCATTAAAGTATTTTTTTTTCTTGATGAGACTATCTATAAGTTTGAAATAACTAGGAAAAAATGGCAATATGCTCAACATTCAGCAGGGCTGCTCATTACCTCACCTACGATGTTTGGATCAAAACCAGACTTTGGTTCTGTTCTCTTATCAGTCTGCTGCAACCTTTATCTCATTTAAAGCTAAAGTCTATTAAAACAGAGCTTCCATAGCACTTCAAAGAGTGACGGCAGCTTGCATGCAGCTGCACAGGTGAATCTCCTCCATTCCTAACATGACTTCCATTTCATGGGTCCTGTTCTGGATTATGTAATAGTTACCTGAGCGCTGAGCCCTTCAGCGATACACTCACAAAGCTTTCACTGGATGTTTGTGACTGTGGAACTTTTCATTAGTTGTGGTTAAAAAGGCAGTGAAACTGCTTTGAGTCGGAGCTCAATAACATATGAGGTCATGTGATATTATGGTGATGTGCAAACTGTGATTTGAAATAAGAGAACAGAAAAATTGATTAGAAACAAATTATCATTATTGATTTGTGGCCTAAATGTAATGAGAATGGTGTTGTAAGAAAAATCTAAAGAGAGAAAGTCCTCCACAGTTTTCCCAAAGCATCACTATAACCTGTCTTTTTTTAAGCTATGCTGCGATGAGACAGACAGACAACAACTATAAGGGTACTAGAATCATTGCTCGCAGCTCTGAACTCGACTAACAAACAAAAAACTAGGCTTTAGCGAGGGTTTGGCATCCTAAATTCCAGCAGAATTCATAATTTTACTTTACTGCTCTTTTGTAAAAACTTTCCATTCATTAAAACAATGCAAGTTTTTCACACTCGTCTCTGCAAGAGCTGCAGAT
Source organism: Microchirus variegatus (assembly GCF_963457635.1). Classification (NCBI taxonomy): domain Eukaryota; kingdom Metazoa; phylum Chordata; class Actinopteri; order Pleuronectiformes; family Soleidae; genus Microchirus; species Microchirus variegatus. Next base: position 12,918,077 of record NC_139815.1, on the reverse strand, counting down.
ATAAATGGACAGAATCAATGAATTAAAAGGTCAGTGTTATTCTCACTGAGGGAACGTGATACAAACGCTATGCCACTCTTCCTTCAGAGCAGCAATAATAAATAATTGACTCATGTGTTCAGGGCTTGGTGCCGTTACAGGGCTGCAGCTGCTACGACTGCACAGACATGCAGAGCATCCAGGAGCACTCGCTGGCATTCATCCAGTGATTTTGGTTTGTATGACCCCAGCGGGCAGATTTCTTGACCCCTACTGTGCAAATTACAACGAGCACTGTGGTTCCCAGCCACTGGGGCCCACACTAAAGCCCGGTGCATCCTCCTGAGAAGCACACATGACAATTCAAGCCCTGAAAGTTGCTCATACAAAAGGACTTGGCACTTAAAGTGCTCAACTGACCATGAATAATGAAATATTTATCGTCTTTCTTTAAAGTTAAATATTCAGGCAATCTGTGAGTTTCTCTTGATCTTAGCACTTGTTAAATGAAGCGTCAATAAAACAACAAAATAAGTTTCCTTAAAGTTAGCAAAGTGGTTAAAAGAGAACATTTCTTGACGTGGGTTTATGCGTAAAATGTTAAGGGCAAAGTTGCCCTACATTTTCAAGTGACTTGCACTCTGGGAAATGCTCAATGACCCCAGAGTTCAAACCCAAACCCAACACGTGCGTCAACACATAATTCATTGCTTTAATGCGAACTGTGGCCCCCTTTTTACTGGATGACTCCACACATTCACTTCCAGACGATTCAGTCTGACCCTCAGGGCCGTCTCACTCACACCAAACATTCTACTTTTCCTTTCTAGGTAATGCATCAAAGACGGTCTCTGTTTTTTCAATAATCTCTCCATTGTTTCAACAAAAAGCAAAATATGAAGTGTTCCCTGGCTCTCTGCCGTCTGTCTCCATCATCAATCTCTCTTGGAGGTGTTGCCTGTCGCTACACCTGCTTTCCTCATCTGCAAACTTCAACGCACTTTTTGTCTCAACTCAGTTTTAGCCTTTTACTCACATCCATTTGACTAACAAAAACTAAAAAAATATATTTTTAGATCTCTTTAAGATTTAAATAGTAGCTTTAAAGATCTACATTATGGTTTCAGTCAGGCCGGAGCTCAGGACATCATCGTTTTCAACACATGCACTAAGGTTTGTGATGCTGGAATGAATACAGCATCTCTTCCACATATTTACAGTCTTATAAAATACATGATTATGTCTGCAGCAAAGTTATATATATATATATTTTTAGCTACTTTTTTCTTCATAGTGAATAACGTGACTTATTGCACCTTCTGTCCAACATGCAATGAGTTCAGTGCAGTACAGCCCACACCATCATGGAGACTGACCACTGCCCCAAATTCTTCCCACAATAATGTATTCATTTTCACATTTGGATGTCAATTACTTCCTTAATTCACCACTTTTGTCGTATAATAATTAGATTCGTGGCTTAATGTGAACATACTACATGTAAGGGAATGCAGCAACAGCACAGCGTAATGACAATGACAATCTTACAAATGTCATAATTCTAACCTCTTAACTGCACATTGTTTCAAGTCCAATGTGTAAAATGTTGGTGAATTATTTTTCATTTGGCAGAAATTGAAGATAAAATAATTATCTGTAGTTTTTACACCAGAGTGTATGAATGGTTGTCTCCCTTAGTTCCCCTGGCTTGGTTCATTCCATCTCTGTTCCTGTGACTGTATTGTAATGTATACTTATTTGAACAAACCTATACATTTTTTTAAAGTTTGTGCACAGCACACATGCGCATACTTATCCTCCTTTTTGGTTTTTACAGCACCATGTACAGGCCTGGCATATGTATTTAAAGTCATTGTGTATGGATAAAGAAATCTTTTTCAAAAACGTCTCGTTTCCATATAGATGAGGCCTAACTGTGACACAGACGCATACTGCTGTCAAAAGGCCACACTACCTTACATCAGATGCATAGATTCAACCTGAAAACCACTGGATAACTCACTAAAAAGGTCCAGACTGTCAAGTTTAACACATTAAAAGCCAAATCTATGTGTGGCAACACTTTCTCAATGAGCCACAGTTCACTCAACTGTCATAAATGTTCACACATTTCCAAATCTGTTGGCCAGTAAAGGCAAATTTTCTTGGCTTTATCAAACTATAAAGTCGACTGAACAAAAGCTGTGAGAGACTGCTGTCAGTGCACAGGGCTTATGTTTCCTGCTAGCTTTTGGGTGAATGTGGGGTCTGGGTGTAGATCTCATGCAGCCTATTGTTTCCACATCCTCTACAGCCTGAGTAATGGCCTTCTGAAAACAGGCTGTCTTTTGTTCTGACCTCCTCAGCTCCAGAGTGGCACTGCTTCCCCCTCTCTGGTAGATAGGAGGTGCAGTTGAAGGCGGAGGAGGGAGTGAAACCTGTCGCCACCACCAATGGCTGTTATCAGCAGGAGGCAAGTCACTCTGGGGCTGGGTGATCATGCAAACTATATGTGTGTGTGTGTGTCTGTGTTAATCCAGTGTGAGCAGAAAGGGGCTCAGCTCCAGCCCCTCTCACCATGTGTGTAATCAGCATTAGAGTCTGAGCACTGAGACATAAGAACGGCCAAAGTCTAGCCATCAGCCAAAGATCTCCGCCATGATGGCTCTAAAGACTCCCATAGACAAGAGCTACAAAAACACATGTTCATGCAGCCAGCCACCGCCGTCATCCACACCACACTTGGTAAATACTGCTTCTCATCATCTCATCGCAAACAAAAGAGCCCAATGGTTCCCAGGGCCACAAGTTGACACACGCCATTTAAGACAAGTCTCCTCCACAATGGAGGACAGTGATACAAAACACAATGTGCATCTGTGTCTCTGGCACAGTGGAAGAGGAAAGGATGGGGGCAGCAGAGATGGAGACAAACATTCAAAAAGGGATAACCCAGAACAACAGGCACATATATGCTTGAAAGAATTTTTAAAAATTAATTTAAGACAATTATATATATATATACACACAAATTGGGTACTGGCAGATGTACGGAAACTATAGAGTAAACCCAGAAATTGGTCTCAAATATTACAGTATCCGTCAGACTCCTGTGGTTAGCCTCAGTTCCTCCAAGTGGTACAATGCAGTTCCGCTCACCACGCTACGGTTTGGAGGGGTACACCCTGATCTGATTTGTGTTTCCACTCTGGCGTGTGTGGGCCAGATACATAAATTACATAGCTATTTACGTAACTTGCGGCAGCTACGTAAATTAGCGTAACGTCATACCAGTGCCGGGCGGCGTAGCTCGCCAAAGAAAAAGAACACGATACAGGAAACAAAGGGCAACAATCAAGGATCAATCCATCATTCTGTGCTCTTTCTTCTCGACGTGTAGCTGTTTATCACAAGAAGAAAAGTTTATTTAGAGAGAAGACCGTGAGCTGCAGGGAAGAAACTGTCGCATGTAAGTGATGGTTCTACGGTGACCCATCAACAGGCTGCAGTGTGCCTAGCTCCAACAAATGGTACCACAATGAACTGGTGCCAAAAATGTACAGGTCAGTTATTTTGGTAGCTGAAGTGAACTGCATCGCTTGGTGGAAACAGGACTTAATATTCAGTATCTGTCAAACTCTTGCGTTTGATGCGCATGGTTCCACAATCTGTCAGTCAACACTCAGAGACATGCAGTGTTTTCTCTGTAGCTGAGGTCTACATGCTGGAAGTGAGTGATTAATGTGGCTGCCTCAAGTGGTAGACGTATGTAATCAAGACAGAGCCTATAATCACCCTCCGCTCCTTTTCATTTGCAATTGCACAGAGTAACCAAACTGCTGCCAGAGCTGCAAGCTGGCAGTGTTGGGGAAGACGGGGCTGATAATGAAGCAGGATGATAGGAAGGGGTGTGGTGCCACAAGAATCCCCCCGAGGTTTCCCTCTGCAGAGCCCGCAAAGATACCTCGAGCAGTTGCCTCAGAGCCAAACAATCAACTTCAAAAAATATGGGTCACTGTACCTGTCAGAATCTGCTCTTTTTTTTACCCCCCTCCCATAGTATGTTTCTTTACATGCAGGGCCATGCCGTAATATGCGTATGTGAGTGGGTGCGTACCCTTTTATCCCTTTTATCCCTCATTAGCTTACTGTGTGGGTTTTCACTCGAGGGAATTAGATGGGACACGTTCCTCGGTGTGCTCCAGATCTCCAAGCTTCCCAAATGAACCGATGGCACATTTCTCCAGAGCGCTGCTGCAGCTGCTACTGGAGCTTGCACTGCTACTTGTCTTCACCTCACCCTCACATGTTTGTTAAAGGGGACATATTATGCAAAATCAACTTTTTAATCATTTAAATCCTTATATTTGGGACTCTGTAGGCCCTATCAGTCAGCAAAGTGTGAAAAAGATGACTCACTCATGTTTTTGCACTCATTGGGACGTCACAATGCACTAAATCCTTGGAATTGTCTCGCGGAGCTCTGCTTTGTCCGTAAAACATGCAAGAGTGCTAGCAAGGGTTTCCAAAAACCGGAAGTCCGCGATAAGTTCTACTCTTGGCTCCACAGTGCAGCACAGAGTTCTACACAAACTTCCAGCCTCAGAGGATTTATCTGTTCCGTGGATACATGTTACAAGATACAAGAGCCTGCAAATGAACACTTTTCCAAATGCTAACTGCTGTTAGCTCCCAGTAGCCTCTGCAGCTACTTTGCCGTTTAAAACGTCATAATCCCTCAATTTCCTCTTTTTGTGCAGAGACAGATTAACATGACCTGTGAGAACAACAACAACAACAACAACAACGTATACAGGATAAATACATTGAACAGATTATGGGAATACAGTGAAAGCTTTTACAGAGTGAGAAAGCGTGCACATGTTAAAGTTACTTATCCTACTTTTTGTTCACGTGTAGCCCTGACCCTCCAAAGATCACATTGGTCATATTAGCACAATATTCACCAACATAATACAATGAACAAGTTGCTATGGTTTTTACAGTGCAGCTTCCAAGATGATTCACACATACATTTAGTGTGCATTTTAGAGCCATCAATGAAATTAGATAAGCTGCGTCTTTTTAAAGAAAGTTAAAGCACTGACAGATAAAAGACCAGATTTTAATGTGTGCTTATGTTTAAATAGCTTAATGTTATTGATGTGCAGCGTCTTTGTTCCACTGGCTCCACAGCTGGAAAGTTTTTGTCATGTTAGGCACAGTCAAACCCTGAGTGCAGGTCACAGCAACACCTGGACTTACTGTAATGTGTCGAGCTACAAAAACTCCATTCATTTTAGGTTGGCTAAACAGGGTGACAAACACACGGCACTACATTCCCACCGTTATTGTTATTCAAATCTGAGGAGAAAACACACAATGAGAGGGGGGCTCTGGGGATCTCGCCATAGATGGCGTAAACACACAGGCAGACAAAAACCTGAACTCAAACACACATGCTTATAAAAAAAAGCAAAGTGCAAAAGAAAAATACCCTCATTCCCTCGGTCTTTTATACATGCAAGCAAAACAAACACACACACCGCACACAGCGAGTCCTCAGGGGATCCACTCTGGTCTGGCTTAAGACGGCTACACAATAGACACAGAGGGCAGGACAGGAAAAAGGAGGTGGGACATGAATAAATCATGTCTTTTGGCCACACAGGACACAACTAACAACTTTTATACCAGGCATGTCAATACATACAAATGTCAGCTCTCATACAAATGCACACACAAGCATGCACAGAAAAGTAGGACTCAAATGTGTAAATAGGATGGGAAATTAGCTTCCCAGAGTTCACCTGTGTAGCTAACAAATTGTGCAAACAACAAACACACACACAAGCACATCCAAAAATAAAACACCCATTCATGACGGTCTGAGTCATAGAGATGGGAAATACAAATGCATACCAAAGTCATAATGATGTGTCACACTGTAATCAAGAGCATTATGACTTGATTATTACCTCTAGAGACGCTAATTTGGTTAATAACTCTGGCTCTTTGTGTCATGTTTTGGGGAGTGGTGTGAAATTCCCTGCAATCCCTCGGCCACATTGACAGTCAGGCATCGCAATACTTTTCCAAGTTCTGTGTCAGCAGAGAGTTGCACACGCGTTCTGCTTCATGCGTTCGCATCAACGGTTCCATTTAAACTTATGCACATGATCTCAGACTCCATTCATTTCATAATGTCGTCATATGTCAATAAGGAAATCCACAAATGCTTGAGCAGCACGAGCATGTCTGCATGGACAACATAAGTAGATGACAACATTTACAATCACGCAGAGTATATTGGTGTCTGTGGATGAACGGTCACCTTATCGAACTCCCACTTTGTCCTTACACAGTAAAAGTAAAATATTAAATCAGGTAAATTATTTTGTGACTCAACACAGACATTTCCCTTCTTTTTCTAATGGTTAAAATCTTATTTTATGTTACAGCACTGCGAGCAAAGCTTTTTTTCACTTGAGCTCCCCACATCCCTTTTTGTTCGCTCAGTCGCTCATGTCATCACAGGAGATGCATCCAGGATGCATTTAAATGGCACAATCATAATTGTAATAATTGCATTTAACTCTAACCAACTGTCTGCATGCAAATCAGACCGTTGTTGCCGAGTAACAGTAGTTTGTCCAGTCATGTGGACTAAATCCAGACACCGTGCAAGGTTTATTTGGCCGACTACGTCTCAGAACAAACTCCAGTCCATCAGCTTAAAGAGTGAGCTGCAAAGCCTTGGATTGGATTTGCAGCTTTTCGACAAACTTAAAGCCATACATTTCCTTGTTGAGGCAGAGGAGCCCCGAGAGTGTGCAGGAGAAAAATAAAAATAAAGCCACACCCACCAGGTTATTGAAATAATAAAGGACAGACAGGAAGCCCACTATCACAGCCCCTGACATTCATTATTGAAGTGTATTTCCCCAAATGAGAACAAGGTGCACACAGCTGATCTGTGCCACTGAAGTCTCCTCATTTGACTAACTCCTTTCACCACTGTTGACTCTCTCATCGTGTGTGTGTGTGTGTGTGTGTGTGTGTGTGTGTGTGTGTGTGTGTGTGTGTGTGTGTGTGTGTGTGTGTGTGTGTGTGTGTGCATGTCTTCCCTCCCTCCGTTCCTCCTTTTCCCAGCACTGCTCGCTGACATAACAAAGCCTCTCCACAGTCTCCAGCCTGACCCAGTAACCTCCATGCCTCCGATCAGCTGGAGACAACCAGCTCTAAGCTCTGATCTGTGCAGTTTGTCCGCAGCAGTGTGGACGGACACGCGAGTCCCAGAGATTCTCTGTAGTTAAGAAACTAAGTGGCGCACACCTTTAGCGATATGCTGCATATCAAATTCCGTTTCTTGTATTTAAACAAAACAAAGTGAGCACTATTATAACAATAAAACATTACAAACTTACCCCTTGGTTGCCTTTGAAACAAACTGATGGTTCATTTGGTAACGATCCCTAAAATGAGAGACAAGACAGAAAAATAATAAGGTATTTCATAGTGGTTCACAAATAGTGTTAGTTGCACACTTCCAGGACATCTGTGAAAGGTTTCCTTTGACGATTTACACTCTGCAATATATCCAATCAGACGGTCACACTGCAGGAATACTTAGTTCATTTAGACCTGCAGACAATGGTCACGACAACCTGCTAAAGTTCAAAACTGAGCATCCGAATGGGGAAGAAAGGTGATTTAAGGGACTTTGAACGTGGCATCGGTTGTTGGTGCCAGATGGGCTGATCTGAGTATTTGAGGAACTGCTGGTGTGTGGTGATGATCACACATAACCATCTCCAGGGTTTACAGGGAATGGTATAATAGAAGGGCAACCACTTGTTGACTCATCTCTGAATGCACAACATATCAAACCTCCAAGTTAGCTAGCATAAAAGTGACACTTTATGAGGAGTCCTGTGTGCCTAATAAAGTGCAGAGTGAGTATAAATTTATTTTTCTAAGTTTATTATACAACAAAATCCGACATAACTTTGTAAATAAACAATGTAAAGTCCTATAATCCCATTACTCATCTTCTAGGGAGTACAATTATCATGTAATCTGTTTGAATTTAAGCTAACCAGTTTGCTGTGTTGATGATGGACTCAGCTGGAGCTAATTAAGAGACAAACTAGTCTTATCTGGACTTATCGTAGAGATAAGTAGACTTTTGACTGTTGGGCTTCAGAACCAAACAGCTGACACTGACGACGCTTTTCACTCAAAATGTAGTCAACACAGTGAAAGAGGGGGTTAACACTGTCACACAAGTTAATGATAAACTTGTTTTTGAGCCTCTCTCGTTGACTCAGTCAAACAATAACACGGCGACAGAGAGTTATCTTACAAAAATGACAAACACCAACAAAGAGAGCAGCGTGAGTTTAAGAAGCAGAAGAAGAATAACTCAACTTTGACTGACTGACACACACACACACACACACACACACACACACACACACAGAGAGACAGTAGTGAAGTACCTTGAGGTTCTGATAAGCCTCCAGCGCCCTCAGTGCTGTGTCTGTGAGCTTCACATGGTACAACGTCCTGCTGCTGCCGCTGCACACACCGCCGCTCCTGCTGCTTTTTCCACAGCTCAGTCCATAACGCTGCTCCTGCCTCAGTGAAGCCATCGCTGCCCTTTTTCTCTCTGTCGTGCAATTAAAGCTGCTTTCGCCCTCTCCATTCCACACACGCTCCGCACGTTGACGTCACTGCGAGGGGGGCGGAGCCACAGCGACAACAGCTCCGTGACCTGAGGGCAGACTGCTGCGTGCACCGGTGCACAGTAGTCAGTCACTGACGTTCATACACATACACACTCGGGTTACTGTTATTTACTAGGTTTTTGTGTACTTGTACTTTTTAAAGTGATTTTTACAATTTGGAAATTTATTCAAGCAAGTTTTTGGAAGTACTTCACACAAAAAAATAATAATATCACACAAGGAAAACTTTGGCTGTGAATGATGAGGACAGGTGAATCGATGCATATTAAGAGTAAAAGCCCCTGTTTGATGATAGCATACTGACAAAAATACATGAAATTTTCATGCCGTACATTTTTATTGTTTTTTTTCCATTAGAAGTCACACTTTTATTCATCAAAACAGTTGCAAAATGTATAGAAAATATAGTCAAGGCATTGACAAGATTAGAAATAATGATTTTTATTCAAAATAATCATTTTACCCTTTCGTCAAAGAACCATCAAAACAGTTTTCAGCTGTGCTAACATCATTGCACAAGGGTTTTCAAGGGTTTTCTAATCATTCAATAGCCTTCTAATGCGATTAGCAAACACAATGTACCATTAGAACATTGTAAATAGGCCTCTATACACCTATGTACATATTCCATTAAAAACCAGACGTTTGCAGCTAGAATAGTCTTTTACTACATTAACAATGTATAGAGTGTATTTTTGATTCATTTAATGTTATATTCATTGTAAGTGTTTTTCCTTCAAAAATAAGGACATTTCTAAGTGACTCCAAACTTTTGAACGGTAGTGTATATATTACTATAACTTAAAATCAGCAGGGGAGGCACATCTTTGTAACTCAATGTCTCCAACTTCTTCTGTTCTGTCTCAGTACAACAGCGTGATTCTCTATTCACATCTACACTCACCAGCTGCATTAAATGCAAATATTAGCCACATCACATTGGGAGCAACTCAGATTGAAGCAGCTCTTAACATGGTGTCTTTGTTGGTGCCAGACAATCTGCTCTGAGTATTTTAGAAACTGCTACAGGGATTTTGACACTCAACCATCTCTGGGATCTACAGAGAATAGTGCAAAAAAAGAGGAACTATCCAGTGAGCGCGAGTTCTTGGGGCAAACATACCTTGTTAATGTCTTCGATGAGATTATAGGGGAAAGGCCGGACTGGACTGAAATGATAGAAAGGCAACAGTAGCACATGGATAAGGAATAAGGAAGCTTTGACAACATCAAACGTGACTTAACCAATAACAGGTGAAACACTGATGGACCTGCAGTTAGATGCTGCAAATGTTATAAGGCACATGTTGTCATCACACTTCCTCCATCAAACTTGAACCTGCCCAGAGTTAATGCTGGTGGTGAAGCATGGAGCAGGTTTGTTCACGAGATGGAGGCAAAAACAAAGCCATGACTCCATAAACAATCAAGTTAACTATTGGTCAACCCCATCACAATCAAACATGGACATCGATGGCAATGTTGCAGCAGTATGAATACATCTTGCAGCCTCTCACGTTTATATTAATGACATGGCAATAGAAGTGAGAGAACTGTGTTATGTAATCATGCTGGCTCTGATTTGACAATGGTGGTAGACATCTACGTCAGTCGTGAGCAAACGAGTCGATCAACATTTTCTGATGCGCAGCAGCATATGTTAAAAGTTAAATAACAGTGTTGTGTGTCTTTAATGACCCACTAACACTTAACTTTCATTGATCAAACAAATCACAATTAGGATTTCTTTGCCAACATATGACAAAGGCCTGATGATGAAAGCTTTCACAACAATGGTTCAACAAAAGCTCAATTAAAGGTTTTAAACTTAATAAGCGCCTTGCACAGCAGCCATTGTGACGGATGACAAAGTTGCAAATAATCAAATGAATGATGATTAAGTTCTATTTTGCTGTTTGTTATTTCCTGCTAAACATGCCAATGCTGTGCCGTTTCATCTCTTACAACATTACACATTATATTGTGAAACGATGCAAGATGGCGCCTCCCGTGTGGCAGCCTGTTACAGCAGCTCTCGCTATTTTCTAAACTTTTTTTGTTGGTAATGCATGTTTATTATTTATTATCTTTATTGTCTTTGCTGCTGTAACAATGTAAACGTCCCCAATGCGGAACAAATAAAGGACTATCTTATAGTACTATCTGCAAAAGATTTTTTTAATGCAAATATTTTGGCTGTACTGTTGTTGTTGGTGAGTTCAGTTTGTTATATGAACATTATTCCTGAGTCTCTGTGACATATTAAGAGGATTTTATGGCCAGTTGCTTTAGATTTATTACATAATACACCTTTAACAAAAGTCTGACTGTACAGATGAGCATGTCTGTGCATAGGCATAAGTGACAGCTATTGAATCATAAAACAATTAATGCTGCTGTAAATATGAATTTAACCATTAGAAAAACAACTCTTGCAGCAAACAGTGTTAATATTTCAGGCTATAAATGAATGAATGTATGGGCCCCTGGACGCAGGTGCACTGGGTGCATTTATACTTGTAGTTAGCATTGTCCACTTGTGGATTCAGGACAGACGTTAACGTCAGGTCTGGACAAGGGTCTTTGACTGTCTGTCCAGCTTTCCTTTCGTCTATTAGTTGAGATCCAAAACAGTGAATCAACAAGCAGCGTATTACACTCCCTCTGTAGACACTGTCGACCTGTTTTCTATTAAGCCACGTGTCTCACAGGCCCAAAAATATGAGCGCGCTAAAACAACAGCAAATCTCAGCAGCAACTTAAGTGTTTGCATAACTGTGACAAAGCCAACAAGTGATGGCAGTAGTTTGCAGAGCAGATGAGTCCGTCACGTAAGCCTATTTGGCTAAATTGCTAAGCCTCGCCCTGAATGAAAGTACAGGAAAGGAGAGTTTACTCAGGGTCAACACACAACAGGTGGTGCTGATCTCCATGTCACGTCAAAAAAAAAACACCTTCTGATCATTGCAGTTATCATGTACTTTGAAAACACACATGCGTTGTGTCTGTTAAGGTCTGTACATAGACTATGATAATACTTAACAATTCCTCTCCCACTGATGCATGCAGGTCTGACGTTGCTCTTCTAACAGCTAAGCAGTGGGAGATAAACACTTTCAGCCCCTCCCTCTTCTTTATCTGGCTCATCTGTCTCATCCACTCATTGTCTGTTGTTTGCCATCTGCTGCACGGGAGACTAGTAATGCAGACCGACCCCTGGGAGTGATGTTTCACACCTGTGGTCAATGACTCAGGACACCTGCAACTGGCAAGAAGCAGAGCATTGTATTATTGGCTTATAATTGTCCAACCCCCGTCTTTAGTGCAGAGCAGCCAGTGTTGAAAAGCAGACTCCGTCCACTGCATCGCCACCAAGGGTTAAGTTACATCACAGTCTAATGAAGAGAGCACGTGGTGAATATGTGGTCTATACAGGCTGGTCTCTGATAAAAAGGGATGACCTACAGATTGTTCTCATCTGCAAGTTTAAATAACATAATAAAATGTGCTTTTCGTCCTTAGATGACAGATTTATAACACATGCACTTCATATCCTCAAGTTTATCCTCATTATAGCAGCTTCGGTGTATTTTTCCACATGCAGCTTTAAAGCAAAAATCAAAACCAATGATCTCTTTTATCTCATGCGTTCCTTCTCTTTGTTAAAAACGCAGTGTCGAGACTACAGTATAGCCACGCGAGAAGTCAACCTTTAACACTTCGAATAAAGCATTTTGGATATCTTCTTCTGCTACAGCAGCTGATGTAGCCTGACACCGCACTAGCCTTCAGGAGGTCGGCTGCAGATCTGTCTAACAACTCACGCAGAGATTTTGCTTTCCTTTTCAAACGTGTATTCTTCACTTCCCACACACTGACCCAAGTGAAATCGCTTGAGGCAGTTCGTCTTTCTGCAGTTTTACTCCCAAGGCCTGTAAACACACTTTGATATGTAAAATTGCAGTAATTTCCCTTTAGGCCATTAAACATACCAACAAAAACCATTGGATAAGACCCACAGGAGGAGTACAAGGACGTTTGTCATCATGATAATATCAGCAAACACAAGGTTAAGGTTAGAATTATGTTTCCAATAAAGGCCATGGATGTATCACAGGATAATCTTTAATTTGCCAGTGTACCATTGAAAGGGATATTGTACCACAATATTAGATATTTTGGTGGTAAACACAGGAAACCCTCTGGTCTCTTGTCCTTTGTTTCTGGGATCCATCCACCCACCCCAAACCTGTAAGATCTCCAGCAGGAAGTTGACTCAAAAGCAGGACACAAACAAACACAGATTGAAAAAAAAAACATTATCCGTTTACATGGTAAAAAAAAAAGAAAAAAAAAGGGGGGTTTGTGCAGAGGCAGATACTTAGGATCAGCAGAGGTAAGAAACCACTGTGCTTGAAGCGTAATCAAAACATCTATAGTCTATAAGATCTATACTGGAAATGAAGGCCTGATCCATACAAAGAAGCAAATCGAAACACTGTAGTACATATGCCAGGCCTGCGTGTGGCACTGTAACTTTCTCACAGTGCTACATGAGGAAGATGTTGAGCATGCGCAACGTGAAGGTGCATCAAAATAGAAAGATAAATAACTATACAATGGGAGGCCAAGTCTCTAAAGTGCAGATAACAGCGACAAGACCAAATTGGCAAAACAACTACCAGTTGCTTTAAAGAACTCATATTATACCCTATTTCTCTAAGTTAAACTAGTTCCCTGGTGTCCTAATGAACATGTCTGTGACATGCTTTGGTCAAAATACCTTAAGGATGAAGCACCACAGCAGTTCAATCACCCTGCCAAAACAGCCCTGTTCAAAAAGCTCGGTTTTGAGTGCCTGTCTCTTTAAATGCAAATGAGACACAGGAAACTATGTCAGTCACAGAGGCTCCGGCAGCTAACAGGAAGTTAGCGTTTGGAAAAGCCATCATTTGCCGACTCTAGCCGGGACACATTAGTGTTATATATAACATGTATCCACTGGACACGTAAATCCTCTGAGGCTGGAAGTTTGTGTAGAACTCTGTGCTGCACTGTGGAGGATATATAGATGGATAGAACATTAAGCAGACTTCCGCTCTTCCAGATACTATTGCCCTCGTCTGCACTCTCGCGTTTTTTAGGGACAAAGCGGAGCTCTGAGAGACAACAATTCCAGCAATGTCTCATTGTGACATACCAATGAGCACGGAAGTCAACATCTCACATTTTATCTCCTGTACTAAGATTGAGGAGGACCACAAAAACATGAGTGAGTCATCTTTTATCACACTTTGCCTACTCATAGGGCCTCCAGAGTCCCAAATATAGGGATTAATTGCATAATATGTCCCCTTTAAAAGAAAACAACACAATAATCACTTTTCACTGTGATAAAACCTCACCGAAACAAGTTCTCCGAAGGTCATTGATTCGGTAGCAACTGGGAGGAAGAAAGGGAGAAGGGAAGGAATTTCAAGGCTGTGTGTTACTTGCGAGGCATGTTGGCAATAGAGCGGTCCAGAACTTCTTCTAAGTATCTCAATCTCTCACTGCACGCTGCAGCTCCTATAGATACAGTACTGTGATGTGTTTTTTCCCAAGAACAAACATGAATGAAATATTTCTATTGAGAGACTTGGTGAGCGCTTATCTTTTGCTGTGCGTACACGTCATGTTCCCCCTCAGCTTGGTTTTGCATAAGAAACCAATTCAAGGTACTGGCAACATGGCTCAAACTGAAAACTCCCCTAAAGCTGTCACAACATACTGCAAGTTACCATCAAATGAATACAATGCATATAGTTATTTGTCAGGCTGTAAAGTACAGAGGCTTAGCTCAACCTGACTGGCCCTGCTTCCAAAAGGTTTGTAAAGAAAAAAGAAAGATCAGAAAAACATCTGGACCTGGTCATAGTCAACTGGGACTGCAGAGTCTGTGGATTATGTTCCCATCTGAGCCTTGTTTTTACTGCCTTCAAAGTGGAGATGGGCGAAAACTTTCCCACAAAGAAAAACAATCAGACAGAAGTCAGCTTTTCATTCCCTCTGTGTGTATCTCACGCACACACACACACACGCATGTTGCTAAGCAGATCCAGGTGTTTGGTGTTTTATTGAGATCACATGCAGGCTCTTTACAGTCTCCACTTTTACAGCGACCGTACAGGTGTGGCTCATCATTCCACTCCACTCAAGAAAAAAAACGACAACAGTCAAAGTGAGCAAGAGCTGCTCTGTGTTGTCCTGACCTAAAAAAAACACAAACTCCACACAACACCAGAGCCTTAATGCCTGCGTGGGCTCAAACATGGCATAACAACATGTATATTTCAATATTGGTGGTGAAAAATCTCCCATCCTTATCACTATTTCCAATCACTCCAGCACTCATTCTGCTACTATCTGCTTTCTGATTAGAAGTATAATAACCAAATATAGTAATAATATTATTATTACTATATTTGGTGGCACCTGCCACTGAAACAACACTGTGTACACTCTTAGAAATAAGGGTTCCAAAAGGGTTCTTCTACAAGGGCTGAGGTTCTACCTGGAACCATTTGCTTCTGAAAAACCCCTTCCCAGAGAAAGGTTTTTTCAAGGGTTCTTGGTAACACTAATGGTTCCAGTAAGAACCATTTTGATCCAGAGAACCCTTTAAAACCCCTTTCCTGAATAAAGGGTTTTAAAAGGGTTCTTGGTGGAACCCTCCAAAAGGGTTCCAGGTGGAATCTTTATAAAAAGGTTCTACCTGGAGCCAAAAAGTGTTCTCCTATGAGGACAAGATGAAGAACCTTATATGGTTCTACTGAGTACTTTTATTTTGTTAGAGTGTAATTGGGAGCATCTTTTTATCACTTGACAATGAGGGCATGTGTCTATTATTTGAATCTAATATCACTATATATTGGTCGGTCATGGACTATTAATGAAACTGTGGATGAGTTAAAGATAAGTCATTAAATGTCATATTGTGCTTGTAGTTTTTAAGGATTTAGCTTTAGCAGTCGACTCTCACAACAGACACTGATGCTAAGTATTCATCATTATCCACATCACACAGGCGTTTATGGCTGTAGAGCCCTGGGAACGGCAGCCAAGATCATCCTGCACTCTTCATAATATTTGTATCCAGGTGTTAATGGGCTTTACTGTGCCGTCTCTCGCATTAACCCCCCTCTGCTCTGGTCCTGGGAGCCTCGTCTCAAGACGGGTAAGAGGCTCCCATGTGTCCTGACACTCAGCTAATTGAGGCCCAGTAAAGCCAAGTTGCCATGGAGGAAACGAACACATCTGGGATGCTACTTTTAGAGTCGCTCTACTGGGAAAAGTGGATTTGAATTCAAATTTATATGAGCAGAGGAGCAAGTTCTTATTTTACATGTAAAATCTGAAGTTTTGTTTCAAAGTAAAACATCATTTTATGAACAAAGAATGTTCCTTGACTTCTATGTAAGAGTTTGTTGTGCTTGCAGAAATGTACACTCATGCTCCTCTGTGTGAAATTCAACCCAGCCTAATCTCCACCCCTGCTGCTGCACAGTATACCAGTGCAACGTCTGCTCTGCAGGAGAAATTACCGTGATGCTCACGTGTCCTCATTTGTCCCCAAACAACTTTTGATCCAGTGGACGAGTTCCCCCCCAGGCTCAGTGGTTAGACATCTGGTGAAACAATGGTCCAGCAGAAATGATTACGAGGAGGGGCTGAAACATTTAAAGAAGAGTGACAGGTTTTTTTTCCCGATAGTGAGATCTCGCCCACTTCTTGTTAAATCAGTGCAAGAAATGCAACAATCTAACAGTAGCGTGATGTTTTCAGGTATGATTTTACGATAAGAAAGAGAAGAAAACAAAGCGCAAAGTGTTTTTAAGCTGCTAAAAGCTCTATGTTCGGTGCAGAGGCGGACAACGGTGCGAGTGAAATTAATCACTGCATTGCCATATGTGGATGGTGACACCCATGGGAGCTGCACTTCTAACTGTTCTTCTCTGACCTTGAGAAACAGAATGTAATAAAAAAAGGTTTTCTAAGGCTACGTTTACACTACCTGGATATTTTTAAAAACTGATATTTTCTTCCCTCCGTTTTCACAAAATAACTTTGTGCTCACATCATCGTTTTCAAAAAAGTTTCCATTTATATTAATCGCATAAATAAGCTGTCGAGAGCCATCCTAACTACGCCAAGCCTGTAGGCGGCAGTGTAGGAAGAAGGAGAACGCCATACAAGCCAATCAGAATCCTCATCGACAACAACAACGACTGACTCTCACCCTCGATGTATGGACCATTTTCTGAAGTAACTGGCAACCCGTGGTTGGTCAATCTACTGACTGCAGTGATTGGTAGACGGCGGTAGGTGGCGCCACATGCCAAAACATTTCAAAACATTTGCAGTCTGCAAAATATTTTTTTAATGCAAATATTTTGGCTGTACTGTTGTTGTTGGTGAGTTCAGTTTGTTATATGAACATTATTCCTGAGTCTCTGTGACATATTAGGAGGATTTTATGGCCAGTTGCTTTAGATTTATTACATAATGCACCTTTAATCGCAGATTTTCCCTAAATCTAAGACTGAGTAGAAAACATCTGATATCAATACCCCATAAAGCGGTACATCATGCATGCAAGAAGAGAAGAAAGAAAAGACAAAAAAAAACAACACATGCACAGTAGTTTGCAATAAAGCAGGAACAACGTCACAATTTCATAGACTTGTGTCAAAAATTAGCTCCAAACAATCTGGGGGGCGTGAGACACGAGGGGCGATGCAGAAGATGGTAACGGCAAGTCCCATCAGTCATTCATGACAGCGGGGAGGACTCTGGCAGCATGATGGACGACAGTGGTGAAATATGAGACAGAGAGGAATGCGCTATCCAGCTTGGCACATCAAGTTTATAGTGCACACATCAGTGGTTTAAGCGCTTCACGATCAGTACAAGCAGAGACTGCTCTAAATAGGGTGGAGCCGACGGCACAATCAAAGAGAACAGTGTATAAATGTGCTGGGGGTAATGAGAGGGGACTTTAATGGTGACACTTAGTATGAAAAATCTATGGAAAACAAAGTTTTTAGTCCAAATCATCTCCCTCTGACTAGAGTAGATTCTCATGAGACTACATGAGCAGCTACTGAGCGCAGAGACTTTGTAAAACAGTCAACATTGTCAAAATTGCCAGGTGGTGATAATTGCACTGCGAGACAGAAATAGTTTGCTTTAAGCAGGATGCTGCGACTGAAAGCAGCTGTGGGGGGAAAAACAAGTCAGAGTCAGACATCCAAGGCTGCTCTGTGTCGCCACCAGGCCAATAAACTGACCACAGTGTTTGACACACTGTTTAAGTGTTCATGCTCCAGCACACATGTGGCATAAAAAAAGAAGACGTGGCTGTTTATACGCTTAATCTCCCCATGGCAGTGCCTGACATGAAAATCTCAGTTTCTTAATCTGAACGTCGCACACACTAAGCCACGTCAGTCCCAGGATATGAAACGGAATGTTTCCTTTGTGTCCAGAGCATGAAATATTTGAATATGGAGAAAGACTCTTAACTAATAATCTGTAGGTTTGTCCAGCAGATTTCTCAACAACTTCTGGATGAATCGCCATGATATTTGTGCACAGACTTTTAATGTTCCCCTGGAGGAGGGGAAAGAACTGTGTCTTTGGTGAGACTCTAGCACCATCAGCAAGTCAGAACAGCTTTAGTATCAGCGTGAAGTCACAGTGTTGCAAACATGACTGTGGACGCTTTAAAGGCCCATTGCATAAGAATTTATGACAAGTAGTAACAATCTTATGGTGAAACTGTCGACTTTTTTAGCAGTTAGCTGGAGGCGACTGGACTGGATTGCTTGCAAGTCTATTCTGGAATTGCTGTTGGCTGAAGATGACAGTCTCTGTAAAGTAAGTAAATCAGGTTTATTAGAAGCAGAGGTGGGAAATAATGAAGTATATATATTTGCGTTACTGTAATTGTTGTAAAAGTAGTTTTTAAAATGTATAATTTTCCTTTTCCTTAAAGGTGCATTATGTAATAAATCTAAAGCAACTGGCCATAAAATCCTCCTAATATGTCACAGAGACTCAGGAATAATGTTCATATAACATAGTGAACTCACCAACAACAACAGTACAGACAAAATATTTGCATTAAACAAATATTTTGCAGACTGCAAATCATGTTTATGTTTTGCAATCATGTTTTGGCATGTGGAGCCACCTAACGCCATCTACCAATCATTGCAGTTAGTAGAATCTCAGCTGCCGAGCAACCACAGGTTGCCAGTTACTTCAGAAAATGAAACCTAAAAGATCTCGGTATTTTGAATTTTAATGTAGTAACCGTTTTTGGCCACATTCTTACATATGGCACCTTTAAAGGGGAAATAAGTAGTTTATAGTGCCATCTAGAGGAGAGGCTGAAATTTACAACAAAGACCTGCTGCTCTGCTCACCCCCTCCCTTTCCTGAGCGCTACGGTATCCTCAGCTGGTCAAATGTCGTCCTCGTCGTCTTTCTCCGTGTCAGCAGATGAGGTTCGTGAGGTGAGGGAGAGGGCGAGCTATCGCGACCGTAGCAGACGAAGCGGAGAGAGAGGAGGCGGGACTTCCGCTACAAGTAAAGAGACGCTTCATTTGTTCTCTCGCGTTTGTCCTTACAGGCTCCGGTAGAAACATGGCGTCTCGCTGCTAACAGTGGCAATGCAACCGCGGTCCGCGGTCATGTTATTTTACATGACTTTTTGAAACACTACGAAAATGAAACAAAAACTATTATACAGCGACTAGACAATGCAGGAGCACATAATATGTATAAAAAAGTGGATTTTGGGTTATAAAACCCATAAATACTTAAAATAAATACCTTTAAGTATGTTTTTTTTTGGGAGTACTGTACTTCACTATGTTTTAAAACACATCTGTTACTGAGATTAATTAATACATAACAATAAAATTATTATTAATACTACTAATAATAATAACACATTCACACATTGGAAAATTTGGCAGTGAATTGGCGCTAATATAATATATAGAGTATAAAAAAAGCTGTCAAAACCTATAATGTTTGTAATTTTTATTTAGTAGATTTTTATATAAATGTTGTATTTTCCTTGTAAAATACTTATTCTCTGTGGCATACTTCATTTTTTTCTTCTCCTGAGTGAGTGATAAAGTTAAAGCATTTGTGACCTTGACCTATTTTATTTTGTCAGCACTTTAATTTGAAAAGGTTTTTCTTTAATTAAAAACAATTCATGAAATATTTGTGTTCCCCTTGTCCTTTTTGCACGACCCAAGAAAGAACCTAGTTTTTTTTGGGGTTTTTTAGTAACTAAGTATCTTTCACTCAGTACATTTTAAACATGCTACTTCTTTACTTTAACTTGAGTAAATTTTTAGACCTGTACTTTTACTTGTACATAAGTAAAATTTGATCAAAATAGTACTAATACTTTGCAGCAAAAAGACCCCGGTTATTGACCTGATCACAACAAGGGTCTTTCTGCATGGAGTTTGCATGTTCTCCCCGTGTGTGCGTGGGTTTTCTCTGCGTTCTCCAGTTTCCTCCCACAGTCCAAAAACATGCAGATTTAGGGCCAAGGACACAGTGAGAGAGAGAATGGTTGTTTGTCTCTGTGTGATGGCCTTGTGATGGACCTGTCCAAGGTGGACCAAGCCTTCTGCCCTATGCCATTTGGGATTGGCACCATTGGCATCATGTTGGAGGATACGTGGTGGAGGATAGATGGATGAACAAACTTACTTATGAGTAAAATAATCAATTTCTGCCTATAAATCCACCTAAATCATCTACTGGCTCATTTAACCACCAGTTAGTTAGTGGGGTCCAGATTTGCTCACTATTTATTGCTTCAGCAGAACTCCACTAATTCAGTGTACTCTGCCCTCCCTCTCTCCCTCTCTCTCATTGGCCTTGTCAATGTGCTCCTCCCAGGACAAAACCAGTAAATATTTTTTTTTTACTGAATGTTGATAATGGTCCAGTGTGCTTTTGAATCAATTTCAAAAATCCTTCCGTTTGCCTATAAATCCCTAATAGCCTTGCTCCACACTACCTCTGATACTTTAACTTAATATTCCTTTGCCGTCGCTCATGCAGCTGCTCTTATTTGTCCCAGAAACAAGATTGAATTGGGCATTTACAATTGTGTGTCTCCCAAACGCTGGAATGAGTTGTCTCTACACATTAGGCAGACCGTATATATATATATATTTAAAAAATCCACATAGTCATCTCGGTTCCTCATAAAGCCAAATAGGGTGAGCTCCACTACACTCTTAGAAATAAGGGTTCCAAAAGGCTCCTTCTACAAGGGCTGAGGTTCTACCTGGAACCATTTGCTTCTGAAAAAAACCTTTCACGGAGAAGGGTTTTTTCACAGGCTCTTGGTAACACTAATGGTTCCAGTAAGAACCATTTTGATCCAGAGAACCCTTTAAAACCCATTTCCTGAATAAAGGGTTTTAAAAGGGTTCTTGGTGGAACCTTTATAAAAAGGTTCTACCTGGAGGAAAAAGGGTTCTCCTATGTGGACATGCCGAAGAACCTTATATGGTTCTACTTAGCACTTTTATTTCTAAGAGTGTAGTTAGAGAAAGAAGTCTGTTTGAAGTGAAGTCAATAGGAAAATAAGCCTAATTCTCATGTCAGTAAACATTTTCATGAGCAGCTCTCAATCTTTAGTTTCAGGTCTTCCTCAGTAGAACATAATGTCAGTTTTGTAAGTTATTTTCCCATTTAGAGAAAAATAAACGATAAATTACAGCATAAGTGGTGCAGTTAAATCAGTTGCAGTTAATCTTTCTGAACTAACAAATGCAAAACACTAACATGGTGCTGGCCAGATCACAAAAGCCTTAAAGGGTATTTCAGACTCTTGTGGGTGACTAACATTAACATACATACATACATACATATACGTGAGATGTTGTTGATTATTTGATTGGTAACACTTTATATTAAGGAATACATATTCACCATTAACTAGGTGCTTACTAACATGTATATAAGTAGCATACTAGCCCTTTATTAGTAAATATTAAGCACGTATAAACAACTTATGTTGAAAAAATCTTAATGCATGTCGTAATAGAGGTAGAATAAGGTGTTAATACATGCTTAATGATTACTAATAAAGGGCTAGTATGCTACTTATATGCATGTTAGAAAGCACCTAGTTAATGGTGAATATGTGTTCCCTAATCTAAAGTGTTACCATTTGATTTGCATCTTATTGCTCTTTATACTTTTTATATACTTGCAATAATTGTTTTTTGCTCAGGTTTTATGTCTTTTAGGGTTACTTAACAGCACTTTTTCCAAGTGTGTTGTCTTTAAAAGTGTTTTATAAATATAACATGGATTGGATAGTGCTATTACATTAGAGATATCAATGTAAGATACCAAATGAACGTATGTATGTATGTCTCCATATATCTATGGCCATTGGTCATGAGGCTATTTGTAAATATGGGGCTCACTGTAAAAACACTAGGAAGATTTTGGCCTCGAGTCTTGAATGAAAAATATGACCAGGATACAAATTAGATTTGTCTTTTATCAGTTCATCCAGCAAAGAGTAATTGAGAGACCAGAACAAACTTAGAGCACATAATCAAATTGAAAAAGTGATCTTATTCTAGGCCCAAACAGACTGTTTGCTAGACAACTGCAGCAGCAGTCTGGTGGCTCATTGTATTCAAACAGTAATTATGTCCTTAAAATACAGTATTCATCTTTCAGCAAGAAACCCAACCCAGTCCAGAGTTTAGGACTTTAATTCCTCTTGCCTGACTTCTCCTTTTTGAATCAACAATTAAATGTTTATTTCATTAAAGTAACTAGCTTGTTTTAACCAAACCTGACCTTTTTATGAAATTGTTTTCAGACAATTATAACGTTCCCTTGGAAAAACACACTCACATGCACTAGATGAATGTCCGGCTGCATGATTGTCTGTCTGTCTGTCTGTCTGTCTCTGCATGCAGACTTACACGTTCAGTATTTGGCAGACATGAATCAGGCATCATCTCGTCCCATTTAACCAGATGGCCAATAAAAGTCACTCATCAAAAACTCCATGTTTATTTTTCCAGAACAGAAATAAAACTTTATATGAAGAATATTCCATTTTACATTTTTAGACCGAGGCAGAGAAATAATTCAATATTATCTGGGCAATCATGATATGATGATCTGACCATCTTGTGTGACTGCAAGATGGCTAGGGTCCTGATACACAACCTGTTCACTACACTCACTGTCTGTCATTGTAATTGTTATGTATTTATTTATTTACTTTAAGGTGTATTTTTGTGTGTCAAGAATGGCAGTACACAGTGAATTCCCTTGTAGTCCACAGGCATGTATTCTTGCATTCATTCCAAATTTACTTTAGCATAGGCTGCCACCTGCTGGTGCTTCTGGCTTACTGCTTCTAATTACCAGATTTAATAGAAGTACAGTTGAGGCCAAAATGATTAGCCCCCCTTGTGAAATGAGACAAAACGCCTGATTTCTCTCTGGAAATGACCATTAACAACAAGTGTTTATATCACATTTGTTTCCAAAATAACAAAGACAAAATGTCCACTAAGTTTGATTAGAATATTGTATTGATACACTGAATTGAAACAAGAATGTTGCAAAAATGAGACGTCCAAAATTATTAGCCCCCTGCCCATTAATAGTCAATAGTGTACCCTTTCTGAGCCACAACTGACAACAACCTCTTAGATTAGTTCTTTACAAGGTTGGCACAGGCCTCCTGAGGGATTTTGGCCCATTCTTCCATTCCATCTGGTCCAAAGTGTGTGGTTTCCAAGAATCAACATTCACCTTGAGCACCCGCCACAGATTCTCAATAGGATTGAGGTCTGGGCTCTGTGCGAGCCACTCCAGGACCTTGGTTTTGGTATCCTTCAGGAACTGTTGGACCAATTTCGATGTGTCTTTCGGGTCATTATCTTGTTGGAAGACCCAGAGACGAGCTACGAGCAGATTTCTGCACATATTATTTCTCAAAATTTCAACATCGTTTTCTTTTTTCATGATGTCATGCACCTGAACATGGCTCCCTGTGCTCAAGGCTGCAAAACAGCCCCACAGCATGATGCTCCCACCACCATGTTTAACTGTGGAAGCTGTGTTCTTTGGGTTGAAGGCCTCTACCTTTCTTTGCAAAACATACACCACATCCATATGCCCAAACACACTTCATCAGACTTCCAAAACTCATCTTTACCTTTCAAATGTTCACGGGCAAAAATAAAAGTCTTGCTGTGATGTGCCGCTCTTTGAGTAAAGGGGTTCTTCTCGGATGATGGCCATGAAGCCCACCACGATGAAGAGCCCTGACAACTGTGTTCCTTGAAACATCAACTCCAGAAAAAGCCAGGTCAGCAACAATCATATTGGCAGATGTCCTGGGGTTCTTGCTGACCTCTCTGACGATTTTCCTATCCAGAGTTCTTGAAATCTTGCGCTTACGACCACGCCCAGGTTTGTGTTTTCCTGAATTTGTCTCCTTATACTTGGCAATGATGCAACGTACAGCGGTTCTAGACACTGTGAAACACTTGGAAATGGCAGTATAACCTTCCCCAATCTTCTTTCTGAGCTCAAGACTGATTTCCTTTGTCTTTGGCAAGATGAGTAAAAGTAATCCTTCTCAATGTGCACAGGTGCCCCATTCCTTGGAGTCATTTTATGCTGATTGAATGCTTAGGTGTTGTCTGGAAGCCAATTGACTGCATTGGTGTGGTTTGATTGTTTAATTAGGTGTGTTTTGAAAACAAAAATACACATGGGGGCTAATATTTTTGAGCACCCCATTTTTCACTATATTTGATATAAAGCAAGCCTAAAAATGTATTTTATATCCAAAATGTACCAAAAGCTACTAAATAGCACTGGTGAATGTTTGATTATATCAGGTTTTATCAATGCTGCAAACACTGGGAAGAATTTTAGGAAAATGTTCCATAATTCCTGAGGGGTTAATAATTTTGGCCTCAACTGTAAATTACTAGGGAAACACCCATAGACTTATACAGTATAGTAAGTGCAACAGAACAATACACATACAATTACCCTGATGCTAGATAAGGAGGAGCAAATAACATCTAATAATATTCTGGAGTGACTTTTACATGAGGTTTTAAAAATGTTCCAAATGTGATGTTTTTTAATATATGTATGGGGGGACTCTGACTACTTACGTACGAGTATTCTTCTCTGTGTTATGGTTCTTTTTCGTTCATCTGAAGACCCTTGCTCTTGCGCATGCGCAGTAGAACCCAGGGAGACGGAATGTTCTGGATCCCGTGCGGAAATCTCGCGTGGACTTGTCGCAGCCACGGTGAGGCGCAAAACAAGGAAGGAGGGCAGAAACGGCAGTGACTACTAGAGCGACGTCGGGAGCCAGCGGCCCTGAGGCTGAGCATTTCTGGATTGTTGAGCGAAAGAAGCGGCGATAACTAAACATGACCAGTGAGTATCGACATATGTTCGGGCTGTTCGACTCCCATGTTCTGTGTGCGACTGCATGTCCGTGTTCGTCACTTCTGCCGCTCTTAAAGCCTTGGTCAGTGGCAGACACGGGTCATGTCTATTTGCTGAGCCTGACGTATTGTTTGTTGTTTCATACGCTAGCGTTGTTGTGGTTCGTAAACAACTAGCAGAGCAGTCGTTAGTGGCTTCAGTCACAGTAAAAAGTGACTCGCGTGTGGTGTCTGTGTGTGTACGTGTGTTGTATCATGCGCTTAATGTGTATTTGTCATGGTCGACGGAGAGCAGGGTTATTTGTGTTCCAGTCCATAGTCTGAGCCTCGGCCTAGCGAAGAAGCTTCACCGACAGGAGCGGAGTCTCTCCGCCGTTGTTAGTGGCCCGCGGCCTGGTAAAGCTACCACCGGTTTCCTCTCAAATGTGACCTCACGTCGGTTGCTTGTTCACGCTTTACCCCACTGATGCGACACGCCACGGTGTAGGACGTTCTGCTACAAACACCCCCCACCCCCACTCCGTGTTATTGTGATGGACACGGAGCTGCTCCACAGCGCCCCCTTGCCACGTCGTCTCCTCTCATACCATCTCACAGCTGCACTAGATGATAGTATTAGTACATGTCACGTGGTGTGATTATTTTATATGTGTATAAATATATATTTATATGTGTATATATATATATATATATATATGTGTGTATATATATATGTATGTGTATGTATATATACATATAATTACACTTTGTAACATTAGTAACTAAAAACATCTTAAAAATAAAAAACATTACTCTCTTAAAAGTGCATTTTTACAATTAACACAGTATGACTCACAATTACCGTAAACATGTTCCATGCCACCTGCTTCGACCGTAAAGATCCTCAGATCTTTTGCAGCATGTGGTTTAGTGTGTTGCTTGTTGATGTCCTTTATTTAACCGACTTTTTTTGGGTCTCATCCCTTTTTGCTCGACTCGCAGGAGGAAATCAGCGGGAGCTTGCACGCGCTAAGAATGCTAAGAAGAATACTGAGAAAGGGAAGAAGGTAGATGATGGGCTGTCTGCTGCAGCACGGAAGCAGAGGTGGGTATTAGTAACATGCTCCACACGTAAGCTTTTCCACTGAATAATCTACATGCAGGGCTCTAGCCTATTTCACTCCATGCATGTTCCAAGTTGCAGTTGCTATGTCTTCTGTAAAAAACAAAACTAAGACATGTAAAGTGAGGACAATATATCCTCTCTGTTTGTTCTTCTTCTCTACTTCATCATCTATATGAACTTTAACTAAAGTGGCAGAGATTGTGTGTACATTGACGTAGGAGGTATTTTTAAGACAAAGCCTTCTTTGATAGCTAGTAAACCGGTGCAGTTACTCACGAGTGAATGGGTAAACTTAAGAAATCCCAAACACAATACATAAGAAAAAAATTAATTCTTAGTCTACAATTCTTTACACCACTGTTTGTCACATGTTCTCAGCCACTATTTTCTAACATAATGTGTGAAGAGGAGAATCTTCATGTTTGCTTTAAATGCACTTTAAGGAATCTGTTGTGGTAAAATAATTCCTGATGTCAGTGTTGAGCGATGTCGTGGAATCTCTACTAACATAGTGTACTCTCTCCCATTTTCCTGAAATTCCTCTAGGGATGCTGAGATAATGCAACAGAAGCAGAAGAAGAGCGGAGATGGGAAGGAACAAGGAGGTAGCGCACAGTCCAAGTAAAGAACAGCGTTGAAGATTTAATCAACTCAATGTTTCGAGAACATCCCGTGTTCAACATTCTTCCTGATAATTATGAGAATGGATCTGTCATTTTTGTCTAGACTCAAGAATCTAAGATCCTACTTTCTTCCCTATGCCAAATGACATTGCTTGTTGGATTTGTTATTTTACTTGGTGAAATTATGTCTCGGCAAGTTAGTGGTTGTCCCATGTTGGTGCTGCATGCAGAGGACCATCAGTGGTATAAGCAGCAGAGGAACTATTCTTGACACAAAGCGTCAACGTACCACCTGTGCATTTTTGTATAAAAATGTCCCCTGTTGGTTTCCAATAAAAGTGTATCTTTTTAGTTCATGCTTGCTCAAATTACTCTGAATGTTTGTTTGTTTCCTTATGTTTAATGACTGTTGTGAGCACAGAGAGACAGATGTTTACTCATGGAGTCAGGAAATGAGCACTGCTATTTGGATAGCATGTTAGTTATATTGCGTCCTATAAATGGCATTTCTTGGGTACTTGCATATTGATATGTCGCCAACAAATACTTTAGAGAAATTTAGTATTACTAAGTCACTGTAACAGTTCCTGTGAGCATTGTTGAATAATCTGACAACCATCCATCCATCACTTAATCCTCCACACAAGGGTGATGGGGGGCGCTGTGCCAATCCCAACTGACAGGGCGAAAGGTGGGGTACAACCTGGACAGATGACCAGTCCATCACAGCCATCCACACATACACCTACGGTCAATTTAGAGGATGCAATCTATATAATCTGACAACCAGCTAATGTTAAAACAAATGCATTGTCAGGGCCTTAAATACAGTACATCAAGATGCACACAAATATCATGTAAGAGACATGAGATAGAAGAATACACAGGTGAATGCATCTGGATATTGCTCTAATGCAGTTGCAATATATGCAGAACATTTTTTATCAAGCTCTTCAACATTTGATAAACGGCTGTGTGAGACAGCACTTGATCCATAATTTGTGCCAAAATGCTGCTATTTAACGTAATTTTCTTAATGTACGAGTACGGTGCTGTAACTCTGCTTCAAAGACATGTATTACATGTGTCCTACAGGGACATTTATTCATTCAGAAATACTATTTAAATGTTAACATGGTGCTCACCACAGCACATGACAACTCCTCTTAGTAATAATAGTGATATTGATAATGATAGTTTATCAATAACACCAGATAATGTTGGACCCATGTAACTTGTTGTGTTGTCTAACACTGGAGTTTGCCTGATTTTCTTCAATGAGTAAGTAAGTAAGCCAGCAGGCATTAACAAAATAAGGCTTTGGTAACTTACTGACCACTAGGTGGCATTATACACCAAAGCATGTTTCTCTTTTCTTAATGCAGCATATTGGGTTTGACTAAATTGGTCATGGTGTGGTATGAGCTGCATTTGTTTCAGATACAAAGTATGAAGAACATTTCATTCTGAAATCACCTAGTTGCACTTGTGTCGCAGAAATGACAGTCATCTACTATAATGCTGATATTTTACCGTATTTAAACAGGTGGGAAGCTACAGTTCTGCCTATTTATTGCAACAAAAAAAAAGTGTGTTAAAGTACAGAATCAAGGAACCAGACTGACTTTAGTAAGGCAGCATCAGCAGGTTGCTTAAATGTTGGGAAATTGAAAACCTTATTTGTTATGATCTATGATACTCTGCCTACAGCTTTGTTTGGATCTCACTTAAATACAGACATTTAAGCTGAACAGACAGTTATCTTCTGTCAATTCAGGCTGGTGTTTTGTTTTTTTCTTAAAAGAGCCCGAGAGTTGAGCTCGGTGGCAACGAGAGATTCCCAATGTAAAGATGTAGAGAAAAGCTGAAGTCAGCTCGTCTAATTAAATCCACACAAGCTTAATCTCTTGCTCTGCTCTCACGCCGCCGAGTTTTTGTCGAGATACGAGAACAATAGGAAAGATGCCTCGTTGAAGCGGAGCTGTCACGGTGTCGGATCCACGCAACTGACAGTGATGAATCGTTCGGTGTCAAAGTAGAAACACGGTGGACAATGATAGTCAGTAGCTGCTTGGATTTAATGCTAAATATGGTCTAAAATTAGAAGTGAAGTGTTGTCAATCTTTTTAATAAAGCACATGGATGTGTCAGTAACACGACCAGATATTTACTCAATTTCTTTGTATTACACTCTTAGAAATAAGGGTCCCAAAAGGGTCCTTCAACAAGGGCAGAGGTTCTACCTGGAACTATTTGCTTCTGAAAAAACCCTTTCATTCAACCATTAGTAACCCTCAAAAAGGGTTCCGGGTGGAACCTTTATAAAAAGGTTCTACCTATAGCCAAAAAGGGTTCGCCTATGAGGACAAGCCAAAGAACCTTATATGGTTCTTTTACTTCTAAGAGTGTAGGAACACCACTACTTCTGTAACACAGCAGTCATTCTTCACTGCGTCAATTTCATGTCATGTGTCTAAATAGAGCCATATAAGGTTCTTCGGCTTTTCCTCATAGGAGAACCCTTTTTGGCTCCAGGTAGAACCTCAGCCCTTGTAGAAGGACCCCTTTGGAACCCTTATTTCTAAGAGTGTACAGGGGCTAAGGTTCTACCTGGAACCATTTGCTTCTGAAAAACCCTTTCCTGAGAAAGGGTTTTTTCACGGGTTCTTGGTAACACTAATGGTTCCAGTAAGAACCATTTTGATCTAGAGAACCCTTTAAAACCCCTTTCCTGAATAAAGGGTTTTAAAAGGGTTCTTGGTGGAACCCTCCGAAAGGGTTCCAGGTGGAGCCTTTATAAAAAGGTTCTACCTGGAGCCAAAAAGGGTTCTCCTATAAGAACAATCCGAAGAACCTTATATGGTTCTACTTAGCACTTTTATTTCTAAGAGTGTAGGAACACTACTACTTCTGTAACACAGCAGTGATTCTTCACTGCGTCAATTTCATGTCACGTGTGTCTTTGAGATGCTGACATGATGGCGTCACTTATACACTCTTAGGAATAAATGTGCCAGAGAAACCGGGTTCCACCGGATCTCTACATTTCCGAGTCTTCAGCTGCATGAAACTGTGAACAAAGCAGCCTCAGATTTCCGATTGGCAACTGACATGCTGTTGTATCACGTCCATCTCAATGTTGACTGCGTTGTCCATCCCGTGACGCTTTCCCGCTCACCACTGAGGTACCACGGCCGCTCTCAATCAGCTCCAATCAAACACTCTCCTCTGACCTCTCTCTCATCAGAAAGACATTTCCATCTGCAGTAATTACCAATGGAGTTGTGGGTTTCCCCCACTTCTCTGAGAAAAGTGGAGGCTGTTGTTTGTGAAGAAAAAAAAAAATCCCACATCAGCCTGCAGCGTTATTGCTTGATTTGATAATTGCGTGAATAAACGGATGCATAACTGTTCCGCACGACCTTGAGAATTGGAATTCGAAGGGAAAGTACACAACACAACTGAGAAATAGCAGCCACGACTGCTCAGTTCCTCTATTGCCAACACATTCAAGTGGTGATCAAAATCAACCTAATACAACCTACTTCTCCATTTTAATCCAAATCTGTTCAAATCACGGTGCTCACGTTATCAACAACAACAGCTATGAGTCTCAGCTCACAGAAGTGAAGTACAACATCTGGCATCATGGTGTGGAAACCACAGCTTGGCCATTAACGTTAAAAAAGACAAAGGAAATGATTGTGGGCTTCCGCAAAACCGGATGATCCATCCCTACTCCACTCTCCTCTGGGAATGAGGTGATGATGGATAGTCACAAACTTGAAGTTCCTGGGTGTGACTGTGACCGAGGACCTGACATCGTCTCTTCTATAAGCCCTCAGCAAAGCAGCTCATACACTCTTAGAAATAAAAGGGCTAAGTAGAACCATCTAAGGTTCTTCGGCTTGTTCTCATAGGAGAACCCTTTTTTTTGGCTCCAGGTAGAACCTTTTGGAGGGTTCCACCAAGAACCCCTTGAAAAACCCTTTCTTTCGGGAAAGGGTTTTCCAGAAGCAAATGGTTCCAGGTAGAACCTCAGCCCTTGTAGAAGAACCCTTTTGGAACCCTTATTTCTAAGAGTGTAGTGAACTTCTAGGTAACACTTCATAACAAGTACACACTATTAGTGAAGCGTTAACACATATTGAATTCATCAATTATAAGGCATGAATAATCATTAGTATGTAGTTTATAAACACAGTAATAGATGTTTTATTCCTCCATCATCTGAGGAACAGTGTCCAAACAGCTGCTGTACTCAAGCAGCCAATCAGCATCCACCTCTCACCTCTCTCTGTGTGTCTAACAGTACATGCTAAGACTTCAGCACATGAGTAAAACATGTATAACTGTGTTTATAAACTACATACTAATGAGTATGCGTCATAAATGATGAATTCCATATTTATTCATGCTTAGCTAATGCTAATAGGGTGTACTTATTATAAAGTGTTACCAAACTACTGCCACTGTGCTATTGGTAGCATTCACAGCGTGGTTCTCCAGCTGCACTAAAGGCTGAACAGCAGGCGCTCCAGAGGGGGAAAATCATCAGACCACAGTCTCCTGCATGATCAGCATCACCCTGCACATCATGTGTTCCACCTGCTGCCCTCTGAGAGCAGATATGGTGTGTGTCCATCCACTGCACCAGAACCACCAACAGACGTCTTGTCCCACAGCCTCTATCCTCAGGCAGTGAGGAGCTCCTGATCCACACACACACACACACACACACACACACACACACACACACACACACACACACACACACACACACACACACACACACACACACACATTCTTGTACTTGCTGCATACTGAGGACCAGCATTTCCACTTTATAAATCAACACAATTAGAAATATCTACTTTATGAATGACATCTAAAAAGCACTACTGGTTGCAGTACCATAACATGTCTGCAGGTGGAGCCCCAGAGCAAAAGCGGCTGGAAAACTTTTTAGATTTTTTAGAATTTTTTTCATTTTTGGACCAAAATTTTATAGAAACGTCATACTATACTATGTCAACCAATTCTTTTTTTTAAAATTGACCAACAATTTTTGGTCTAAAAATTTACAAAAACGTCATACTATACTGTCGTCCAAAATTTGAAAAAAAAAAAAAAATTACCCAAAAATGTTTGTACAAAATTTTACAAAAACGTCATACTATACTATGTCGTCCAAAATTAAAAAAATAAAAATTTGACCCAAAATTTTTGGTCCAAAATTACCAAAAATTGAGTATAGCATGTTATAGCAACCTAAGGAAGTGATTTTGATGAATACAAAGTGAGGACCGGCCAAAATGACCTCACTTTGTTGGTTAAAAACCCTCACTGGTCCTCAGTATGCTGCAAGTACAAGAACACACACACACACACACACACACCACACTCCACCACTACAATAACTGTGAAATAATAAACTTTGCATTGCTGCAGCTTTCACAAAAACATTTCACACATCTCAGTTTACTGACCCCAATTCTGATTACACACAATATGGGACACTGTTACTGCTGTAACAATGAATGGGTAATATTGTTTAGTTCTTTTGCTGTGTTGATACATTTTCATATTTTGGCATTCCGGTATATCCAGTTTGCACAATATCTCGTTATCAATGACGATAAAGTAATGAGCTGAATTAGTCCTGCTTTGTTATTTCTGTGAAAGTGTAGGTGTGAGAGACACAGGACAAAGACTGTTGATTGAAACTAATCACGCTATATCACACAATAAAACAGCATGTGTGTGTGTGTGTGCCTGCGTGCGTGTGTGTGTGCGTGCGTGTGTGTGTGTGTGTGTGTTGTTAACACAGTGGCTATAGTATATATGATATATATGCTATGTATGATATATATATATATATATATATATATATATAGTATATAGTATAGTATGTGAAGTATGTAAATATAGACGCTGAAGGTCACGTTAACGCTGCACTGTTAGTATTTCTCTGAAAAAAAGTCACCTGGGCACATGTTTTGGTAGAAACATGTTATAAAAGGCTTGCTTATAAAAGGCTTGCATTATCAGAATCTTAAGCACTTTGGAGAAAAGGAATTGTCAGACATTTTAGGATATACAGTTTGCTTGTAAAAGGTGACAGGATGTTGCTAATCAAATAACATTATCCCCCTATACTTTTAACTGGTTGTGCTTGTCTGTGATTTTGTTTCACTCGACTTTGAGTGTTCACAGAAACACTGCAATATTCCATGAGATCATCACCGAGTCAAAGTGATAAAAGGCAAAAACGTTCCAATTCTATTTTTGGAGTCGAGTTCATCATCTGTTCAACAACCAGTTTCATAGAAAGATGGGGGGTTGTGTGTGTGTGTGTGTGTGTGTGTGTGTGTGTGTGTGTGTGTGTGTGTGTGTGTGTGTGTGTGTGTGTGTGTGTGTGTGTGTGTGTGTGTGTGTGTGTGTGTGTGTGTGTGTGTGTGTGTGTGTGACCTAAGATGTTGCATCTGGACTAATTTCCTTCCCTTGACTGTGAAAAGTAAATCTGTTTATTTCAATTTCACCATCAGCCCTCCATTGCTATGACATAATGCCAAAGCAATCACAGTTCAAACGCAAAGGTGAACGTAAATTGTTTTCAAGGCTGTGGCAAAACAAAAGGCACTTTTCACGGTGCACTGATTCGTTAATAATGAACGGCAAATCCCCCCGTCTTTGCTCTTCGCTCAAACGTTCGGTGACAGCGGATGAGCGACTGGTGCTGAGAGTAAATGGGATCTGTCACAGGGAATCAAAAGAGACCGAGGTTCAGTGGAATTGAAAAAGAAAAAGAGACAAGAGCAGATAATGTGACGACATGACGAGTGACGCAGAACGAGAGTCCACGGCACACAGTTCTGTCTGTGAGGGCAGAGCTGACCTCTGACCTCTCTGACTGCGCATTGACTTGTATTTACGTATCGTGACGCAAGCACAGAACACAGTTGTTTTGTTCCCTTTTCACTGCAAACGCACGCTTGACAATTGTTACATCATAATTGGCAATGTTCAGTTCATGTAATTAACAACCACATCATTTCTACATGTGCTTTTCTTACCATGACCTTTCAAAACGTCTACCATTATATATACAGTACCGTTCAAATGTTTGGGGTCTCTTAGAAATATCCTTATTTTTGAAAGAAAATCAGTCTTTTTCAGTGAAGAATATAACATTAAATGAATCATAAATACACTCTATACATTGTTAATGTGGTAAACGACTATTCTAGCTGCAAACGTATATGTACATAGGTGTATAGAGGCCCATTTACAGTGTTCTAATGGTACATTGTGTTTGCTAATGGTGTTAGAAGGCTATTGATGATTAGAAAACCCTTGTGCAATGATGTTAGCACAGCTGAAAACAGTTTTGCTTAGTTATTATTTTTGACTAAATAAAATAAATCATTATTTCTAATCTTGTCAACGTCTTGACTATATTTTCTATTCTTTTTGCAACTCTTTTGATGAATAAAAGTGTGACTTTTAATGGAAAACACAAAGAAATTGTATAGGTGAGCCCATACTTTTGAACGGTAATGTATGTCCATGGATCTGCTCTATGTGGCCATTTATTTGAATTTCTCAGGCTTGATTTTCTGCTTGCATTAACCTAAATGTCAATATTAATGTCATTATTCTATTACAATTAATACATATCAAACATGCAAAAAATGTGGTTTG
The DNA here is from genome assembly GCF_963457635.1 of Microchirus variegatus. Lineage (NCBI taxonomy): Eukaryota > Metazoa > Chordata > Actinopteri > Pleuronectiformes > Soleidae > Microchirus > Microchirus variegatus. The sequence continues at coordinate 12,883,375 of NC_139815.1, read as the reverse complement.
TGTATTGCGAACATTCAGATCCAACGAACCACTGTGTTGTCAGTGAAAGAGGAGATAAACGATATATGTAGGGCAGAGTGTGCCCTGTATCAGACACATAATGTGTGTATATATGTTCCTGTATATTATACAGTATTTGACAATAACATGCTAATCAATTTAAAAAGTGGGCCATCGATATTCTCCTCCGACAAACCAAATCTTTAAGTCCTTCTGACGAAACTTTGCATAACCAAGCCTTTACCGCAGAACCTACGTTTTATAATGTGAAACTCCTCCTCATTCACTCGCCAACAAAGGTAAACATGAGGTGGGAGAAGAGGAAACTAAATATTGATCACTATTGTGATTGTAGATCATTTGTGTATGAAAATAAAAAGGACCCTCAACTAGATCCTTGTGGTACGCCGCATTAAATTAAATAGCTCAACCAGACCTTCAGTATACACCAACCATTTCCGTTAAATACAACTCTCCCTCACTTAACCATTTAAGTGATTTTCCAACATATCCGACCATTATTCATGTCATAATCGTACGTTGATCTCAGGTGGGCCGGACCAGTAAATGAATGGCATTATAACCTATAAACAACAAGAACTTACAGATTATGAACAACCTAAGTTGTGCAATTTCAACATTACCATTCACATGTGCATTATAAACTTACAGATCACAGTGGATCTACAAAGGCACAAAACATTTAGTTACGTCTGTCTTGAACTACTAAATATTCTATTTCACATAATGATTAGATTCTAATCATAATGTGACATTTTGACACCGCTGCCCTTATGGTTCCTATAAATCTAAAGCTCTTTGTTGACCTTTTAATTGTAGTGTTCGATATAACTCTGCAGTTGATATAATTACATACAGTACTGTAGCCTCTGGAAACACATGAGGACCTAATGAGTCATACTTGACTGCATATGTAAATAACTGTGTAGAAGTCATTAACCTGGTTTTCATAATTCCCAGAATCTTTGAAACAGACTCCAGAGAGTCTGCTTGTTGTTTACGAGGCCAGATGGTCAAACTTTACATCCAGAAATGACACACACTCATGTATAATATTGCCTGCAGACGATCAATTGGTCAGATATCTGTCAGTAAACATTAATGACTGATTGTGTGTGTAGTATCCCCCCCCCCCTCTCTAAAAGAGAGCATCTGTACTGTGTTTTTATTATAACAAACATTGTTAATTGCGGACCATCCAAACAAGATCTTTACAGATGTCCTACGTAAATGAGCGAACACATCTGTCAGAGGATGTGGGGGGAGTTGCTTAATATTCGCAACAGCTGTGATGAGAATGAGAAAAGATGAGTTGAGGAGTACGCAACCACAGAGGGATGGAAAAAAGAGAGAAAGGTTGGGTTTGATGAGCCCATGTTGAGATTAAAATCCAAATTTCGTGTGCTCAGTCTTGTTTAAAGTATCTAAAAGGGATACTTAAGTCACTCTTTATAATATTACTCAAGTAAAAGTCTTAAAGTATATGACATTTACTGTACTTAAGTTTTAGAAGTAAAAGTATTAAAAAGTGAGAAGTAAGGATTGAGGTTGTGGGTGCAATTCCTGGCTCTGCTAGTCTACATGTGTCCTTGAGCAAGACACTTAACCCCATGTTGAAGTGTCGCTCATCAAGACTAGAAAACATCTAAATAAATACAGACCATTACCAACTCTTATTTGGTAATAAAGAGTAACAAAGAGATTTAGAGGAAATGTAGTTGAGTACAAGTAAATGTTGCAGAAACATAATCATTTTTCCAAGTATAGTATTTGTACTTTGTTACATTACAACACTGTCTGCACTGAGATGAAGCTGTTATGACAGTGTTGTCTGAAACCATGTAACTGACCAAAAGAGTTTAATGTTTCTTTTACGGCATAAAATGGACAAACACGTGTGTCAAAACATGTATTTTATTCATTTATCTTAAAAAAATTAAAATAAAGTGCTTTTTATGTACAATAAAAAACAACAGTCACAATCTCAATGATACAAAAAATACAGTTCACAATGTTATTTGTACACGACAGATAAAAAAAAGAAAGAAGAAATCATGCAGGCAAGACCACATTTGTCTAATAGTTATTCAGTCGACTAAGCTTAAGATGTTCAGTTTACTGAAGCTAAGCTGTTGCTTTGCCACACGTCAGAGTCCAGACACAGAATTTTGGGAGCCGTGTTTGCAGAACTACGTCGTACAGCACGAGGATTAATTTACTTCTTTTGTGCCGTTTTTTTTTGTTATTGTTTGAGTATTTAAACAAAAACCCTGACGAGATGTCACAATGGATGACCTACTTTATGCCGTTTTGGGGGGAAAACAGACTGCTGAAGGTGATTATTATTGTCGGCTACATTCGCGTCCAGTACAGTTTGTCACTCAAAATGAATCAGTCACTACGGGATTATTCGCCTTTCAACAAAAAAAAAAATTCAGTAATAAATATGCACAACTTTCACGACACAGTATTTACCCTTTAGGCGTTATTGACTACCAAGGTCAAGATGGTATTGATAATTTGAGCAATACTATAGATCGAAAAGTAAATATCACTGTTAAACACTGAACCGTTACTAAATGTTTTCTTATGTGCATAGCATCACTTTTGACACAAGCGAGGACAGAGTTGTACAAGCTCCCTGGTAAATTTGATGGCGGCTTGGGGTGAAACTGTTCATCTATTAGTTGACCCGTGTTTTGCGTTGTGGAGTTGTGAAGTGAGCGCACGGAGGAATACAATCACGCCATTCAGCACATTCCCGTTGGTGAGGTCACTGCTGGATTAATAGTGTACGGTATAGCACATGGCTAAAGGCAGAGCTAAAAAAAAAAAAGGCATTTGATTTCAAAAGTCGTGAGGTTCAACCATCAAGCACATCAAAGTAGGTTATTCAGCGTCCAGATACAAGAGCATCGTTCAGCAAATCTGCTCTTATTTATTTCTTAAACATCCATTTGGCACACTTCATATTCTGACAAGAAATAAAGGAACAGGTTTATCATTTTGAGAAAGATTGGTACCATTCATGTAAAGCAGGGTTTCTCAATTCAATGCGTTGGGACACATCTGTCCTGCATGTTTTAGACGTTTCCCTGCTCCGACACCTGATTCTGATGGTCATTTCATCAGCAAAGCACTGCAGTAGCCTGATAACGAGCTGTTTGTGTGTTGGAGCAAGGAGACTTCTATGGCAAGCCATTTTTAACATTTATTAGCTTGGCTGGATATGCATTACAGATATCTGTAATTTAATTCTTCCTATCCACAATGTCATTCTTCCTACGACAAATGACATCACTTTTGCCATTCATGTGTGTTGGGCTTTCAATTTCAGATATCCACAATGACATTCTTCCTTGGACAAATGACGTCACTTCAGTGCGGTTTCATTACAATTACCGTAAAATGCTATTTCTCCTAGTAAGAATTCTATTGCAGATATCCAGAATGTCATTGCAGATATCGGAAATGACAATTGTGGATGGGAAGAATGTCATTGTGGATAATCTGAAATGTTCTTTTCGACTAGGAAGAATTGAATTACAGTCTATCCAGTCCAGCTATTAAATGTTAAAACGGCTTGCCATGGACTTCTAAAACATGTAGGACAGCGGGTAACCCTGGACCAGGATTGAGAAACCCTGATGTAAAGTAAAATTGCAGTTGAAGCCTCCATAAAGATTCAAAACAGCAGTAAATAGCTGGTGCTGCTGCTGCTATGGACTCAAGACTGTGGGGAGGCAGAGTGCAAATTTTGTTAAACCTTCAGTCAGAGCAATAGTTTCATACCGTTTCTACTCCTTGTGCTAAGCTATGCTAAGCTAAGCGCTTGCTAGCATGTTAGTGGCGACAATCTTCATTTAGCTCCTGACAATATAGTGATTGAGCCCATTTTCAACACCATCAAACTACTTCACTTTAATTAACATGATCTCCCAATCTGTGCGTGTGAAAATGCTGCGTTTTCTTTTATAAACTTTGCCGTCTTTTATATTTTCCAGTATCAAACTATTGGGTAAATTCAGTGTGAACATACAGATGTCTGCTTTGATGCGCTTGATAAAAAAAACCAGCCCGGGTGCTCAACAAAGAGCGAGGTGAGCGATCGAGTTGAAATGTACAAGTAGGCAGGAAAGCATTGTGAGAAAAAGTTATCAGCAGTGTTCACTCTCTAAGTTTCAAGACTATCTCTACAACACATCTTGCACAAGTCCCTTAAAAACACACACAATATTACGCACAAATACTTTTATATACACAAAAAAAAAAAATCAAAAAATAGAGGAAACACTGACCATGGTTGCACAACACACTGTGCAATTACTCTGTCAACTTGTAGCACTTACTTGGAGCAGTTACATAGCATTTTTGACATCCACTCAGTGTTGGAACCGTGTGATTTCTGTGTGATATTGGGATATTCAGCATAGCGTAGGTTTACTTTGATCGATATAGTGACGTATTCTAAGACACATATTGACCATACGGCCATTCAATTGTTTTTTGTTTTTTTCATTTGGATTTTCACGACACCATCAGCTTCGTACATCTTTGGAAAAATCTGCTTGGTTAAGTCTCAAAAGTCGTAATGTGGGCGCGAGTGTGTTCACAATGGCTGCACTGGTCCCTGTGGTTATTGATTACTAAAAAGCATCGTCCTAAGCAGCCACTCTGTAGTCTCAGTAGTTTCATTGCTTGGGAATTATGCTCCGATTTGTACTGAAATGTGCAAACCTGTAAGTATACAACACCCTGATTACTTGTGCTTTTATTATACCAATGTATTGACACTGGACTTGAGTAGACGGAGCCGTGATGCGTGTGAGAAATGTAACCTGCTGAGCTGAAGGTTGTACCGAGCCAACACAGTGTACATGTACATCATTACACAGCACAGCTGGACTCAACCAAACTCCACTGATATCATCTGTACTCCACAGCCGTTTCAGGTGGGCTGACTAGCACATAACCGAAAGGCTTTTAGTGTCGGTGCTTATCTACTTCCATTTAGTCTGAGTTGCACTTGTATGTCTCCAAAAAAAAAAGGCAGATACGTCCTTCAAGGGCAGATAAAGGACAACTGCAATTTTCTTCTCCACAGCAGGCAAACGTCCCACCACATTCTGTCGTGATCTTTAATGACAGTCAATTATTTTTTTTTTTCTTCCCACCACAGTTCAGAAACGCCTGAGCGAACAGTCTTGAAAATTCTCCATTTGCGCTTTCACATTGTACATGTCATCAGCGTCACGTTAGCTTTGTGAAGTCCGTCGTCTGCGCGACAGCGGTCGACGCTAACACGATGCATGAGATGGGAGTGGTCATGACAGAATGGCACTATTGCATTTAGATAAGACGATGACGTTGTTTACGTTTACGTTATTTGGCACAGTGCACATGATGACTGTGGTGCTGCCCTGAACATGATACAAGACTAGTGCTAGGCACGTTAACGGCGTCAACGTTAACCCTAACCGCGTTTCCATGACGACTGACCGGAAAAAAAGACGTGTGTGACGTCATGTTTACGTGACTCTGGATTGTTAAAATGAGTCTGTAAAGTAACACTAAACTTTGAAAACAGAGGCACACGTACGCAGTACACGGGTAAGCTGGTTATTTGTAGCGCTGCTCTTTTCGTTTAATAAACAGACCGCTACAGTTCGACTGTAGGCGCACTAACCGGCGCTAAAAGGAGCTAATGCAGCTAACAGGTAAACGGTGCCTGGACTCTGGAGTCGCAGCACATTAACATGACGTCACGCGTGTCTTTTTACGATCAGTCGTCATGGAAACGCATCATGTGTTAACCTAGTGCCCAGCACTATACAATACTTTTTTTTTTTCTTGGCTCTTTTTGTTTTGTCACATCAAGTAGATTTTCTCATGTTCCTACTGCAAAACAGGACATCTGTGCCTCAGTCGTTCATGGCACCTCCAGGAAAACACTGAAGAACATCACCGTCTCAGATCAGTTGTAGACGGGAAGCAGTTTCCCTCAATAGTCCATTTTGTAGAAACCAGACGGACTCCTCAACATACATTAACAACATACATTCAGGAGGTAAACACCAGTATTTAGGCCCTGGAACCACAATTTTCCAACCACATTCTTTGAATAACCTTTTAAAAAGTTCTTCCCAGTGCAGACAATTCTGCCTCATCTGTCGTCACCTTTAACCCTAAAAGTCATCACATTGATTCAGCAAAACGTTCATAATTTAGGGATCTTGATATATATGCGTTACATTCTCCCAAACCTGAACCTGAACTCTTGGCCTCCATGTAGCTGTGGTATGGGTCTAGTGTGCATAATTTAAGTATGTATGGCAGTCATGTGCAGAGTTATACAGTACATGTTGAAATAGAGCTGGACAACATGTCACTATTTATATGATCATAGCATGTGATGGACATCAACCGGACTATTTATTGTTGGTTTTTGCATATCTAAAGAGATATAGTGATAAATATTGATAATGTTCTTCTTCATCGTCTTTTTTTTTTCTCTTTTCTTTTCTTTTCTTTTCTTTTCTTTTCTTCCTTTATTTATTTTTGCCCAGCCCTACGCTCACATGTGCCGTTAGTGGCCATGACACTGATACAAAAAAAAAAGATGAATAAAACAAAAAATTATGTAATCATCACTTTTCTTAGCAGCTGCCATGTTTTGTGATCCAGGATGAAACTGGACTGTGGCGCTGCTGCTTCCCTCTTTACCAGCCTCCAGCAGCGAAGCGGGACCATTCTCTCTGGCTTTGGAGTGGAAATGACTAAATGAAATGACCTCCGCACATGATCACAGAACAAAGATGACGAAAATAAAAGGTGTGCCGTGATATGGGAGGATGTCGGCATCTCCTCTCCTTCGCTCAGCGGCCTGTATCCTTTACAGAGATACAGGGTGGCATATTTTAAGCGCGTGCTGTGCCCTCATACGATAGAGTCTTTGATCTCCGAGCCGAGCCTCACTCTGGGCCGTGGGCAGGTGGGCGAGTATTCCACGTGGCTCTCCTTCACGTTGAGCGGCCGTCGGTCGGAGGACTCGGAGAAGCTCTTGCTGTTGTCTGGCGAGGACTCGTGCGTGGGCGTGCTGCAGATGTAGTTGTCATTTAACGTCTGGTAGCCCTTGTGATCCGACGTGGAGACGGGGATGGTGTTCCCGTTGAGGGGCAAACTCTCAGCGGGCTTCCCCACTATCCTCGGCTTCTTCTGCTGCATGTTGGGACACTCGCCTTGCTTTAGCATGGACTTCATATGGTCGCGGTTTCTGTAGATGACAAACAAGGAGAACACCACGAGGGAGAACGCTAAAAGGGCGCACACGACGATCAGCTCGTTCCAGTACGTCTTCGTGTGGACTTGCTTAGAGGGCAACTCGCCCGGCAGGATGGTCTCCTCGCGCTTAACGTGTGGCGTGCGAGAGTGAACGATCATAGTGGTGCTCTCCTGCCGTGGCTCAGCCCTCACACAGTAGTTGGCCAACAGCTGGTGGAAGCCCTCCTCCTCGGACCAGCACTCGTACGTCTCCAGGCTGTCGGGCTGAGCCACCACGACCAGGTTTCCCTCTGGAGTGGCGTAGACGAACTGGCTGGCGCTGTCACTGTAACGCCAGCCCCTCTGTGCCAGGTTGGAGCGCAGCTTGCAGGGCAGGACTTTGAATGTGTTGGCTGGAATTGTGATTAGCTGACAGGAAAAGCCACCTATTATAAAAAGGAAGGAAATTAATGCATTAGCGGATGCACTGAGAGAGTCCTACTTGTCTTTTTTACCTGTAGCTATTCCTTTAAAAGTATACACCACCGTTCAAAAGTTTGGAGTCACTTAGAAATGTCCTTATTTTTTGAAGCACTTACTTTTTTTCAAAGAACATAACATTAAATGAATCAGAAATACACTCTATACATTGTTAATGTGGTAAACGACTATTCTAGCTGCAAACGTCTGGTTTTCAATGGAATATGTACATAGGTCTATAGAGGCCCATTTCCAGTGTTCTAATGGTACATTGTGTTTGCTAATCGTGTTAGAAGGCTATTGGATGATTAGAAAACCATTGAAAACCCTTGTGCAATGATGTTAGCACAGCTGAAAACAGTTTTGTTGGTTCTTTGACCAAAACAAAAATATTATTTTGAATAAAAGTCATTATTTTTAATATTGTCAATGTCTTGACTATAATTTCTATTCATTTACAACTCTATTGATGAATAAAAGTGTGACTTTTAATGGAAAACACAAAAAAATTGTATAGGTGACCCCACAATTTTGAACGGTAGTGTATATATACTGTAAGTGCTAACCGCTAAATTCCACACCACATGTTATACAATTATGATCAGGATATAATTGACATTGATACACAACAGTATCGTCACATTCTTTTTACAGAACCTGGTCTCACCTAGAGCTGCAACTAACGATTATCTTCGCAATCTATTAATCTGTCGGGTCAGGTTTGGTCCATAAAATCAGAAAATGTAAAAAAAAAACTAATGTTGATTAGTGTTTGTCAAACCTGGAAATGACGATGTTCTCGAATGTCTTTCTTTGTCCACAAACCAAAAAATGATTTAATGATTTCTTTGTTATATGGAGCAAAGAAATTAAGAAAATGTTCACATTTAAGAAGCTAAAACAATCAGACATCTTGTTTAAATCATGAAAAAAGCTTCAAAGCAATCATCAAAATAGTAGACGATTAATGTAATAATTGTTTCAGCTCCATTCTTGCCCGCCATCTCACGCCTCTGCGACACTATACAACTGTTCTGTATGCTTGTTATTGTTGTCGGCGTCAAAGAGGTGACAAACAACCCTTGATTAAAGAGCGCTGCACAAAGAGAAGGACAACTCACGGGAAGCTGCTGGTCTGGCAGATCTGGCGTTGGGAAACGTCTTGTTGCAAATGGCTGAGGTGTCGGCCTCCTCCACATCCTGCTGCCAGCGGCTGAGCGAGAGCGTACGCAATAAAAAAAACAAGGGTGACGTTAGCAGCTGTAATCAGAGGATCTGTGTGTGTGGATGGCTTGGTTTTAACTCCCTCACAGTCTGTTATTATGAGCACAGCTTCATCAGTGTGACCCAGAACACTGTGTTTGGATGCATGTTCACAACACACTTGGCATATTTTACGGTTTTGTCACCTCACAAGAGACATGTCATTTTTTCTTATGGTTTGTTTTGTTGTTTTGTGCGATTGTGTGCGTGTGTTTTTTTTATGTTGAATGTTGCTTTAAGTCTAATTTCATACTCATTATTGAAAGTGAGGTTTTCACTCTCCAGTCTTCAATAATAAATGTTATGAAATGAAATTGTATTGTTATTATTATAATAATAATGCATTTTTTATTGTGTCTTTATGTCTTTACAATAAAAATACACAAACGGACACAAACACTCATACAGTTAAAACAGACACATTCAGTGCAGACACGTGAAGATAAAACGATATATTCAGTTATTCTGATAAAAACAGTGCAATCACAAACTAAAAGCCAGTTTAAAAAAGTGGGTTTTAAGTGATGTTTTAAACCGAGGGAGATTGGTGATGTTGCATCATCCATTTCCTATAGTTTACATTGACAGCATATAAGGGTAATCTTTAAAAAAAAAAAAGTATTAGTATAGATGAATTATTAGATGAATTGCCGTTTTTTGCTGCCAATATTCATGGCTCCTACAGAATAAAATAAAAGGAGATCATCAATGTAATACTCAATGTACGGTATATCTTGGGTATTTTTCATAACCTTTGTATTTATTGCAGCTTTGGTGTTGCGAGTGAATAAATATGGCCATTATATCCGACTTGAAAGTGTAATCTAATCATAAAAGGCCTAATTAATGAATACAGCTAAACATATTGTGAGCTGAGCTAGAGCAAACAAATCAAAGTGGGCATTTAAAAATCAAACTCCTCCGTCTGTTAACATTATTTGTGTGTGAGCCTGTACCTGTCAGGTGGCGCCATCCTAACATCACGACAGAGCCGCCCGGTCCAGGCACAGTACGGGTCTCTGGACAAGACGCACTCCCCACAGCTCAGGTAGTTGGAGCAGTTGGCCACGGGAACCTCCACCAGGCCGGAGTAAGATGAAATGAACAACAGACCCTGCAGGTGAGAGAGACACCGTATACTCATAACTCATGAGATACTCATTTGTCCTCTAAAGTTAAAACACAGAGCAGAGACTGTGCTTTTTATATGGATTTTTTCTTATTTTTATTCCAAAAAGACAGAAAACAATTACTAAAGATGAACAGCTGAATAGTTTCATTATGGGATTGTGGTTCTAACACATGGCAACCATGTTCACAGTATTTTCTCCAAAGCTTGGTCCAAAAGACAGCACACACACATTCATGCATTTCTACCATGACTGTGAAGTCACCATTTTACAGTATGTATGTTACAGTATGTTCCGGCATATTAGATCCTGCCTTCCTCTTTCATATCCCAACTATGAACACCCTCAAAAAAGAGAATGACATAACCTTTGATACGATTGCCGTTTGGCTGCTTTGGGTCAGGTAAGGGCCGTTATGTAATAGGGAGTGAGACAGTAATGAAATCTAGTTCAGTGGAGAATGCCAGAGTCGACCATAAACCCAGTTCCAGGCGGTACTATAACTCACAAGGAAAACTCAGTGGAACGGCCCCAAAGGAGAGACAAGATCTATCGCCTCCTCCACTTTAAATGAATTTGATTATAAACACAAACCAGTCCAATAATATTCATTATAGTCAAGTATTAAATATTCCAATAACCATCTTAATAAAGTGATGAATGAAAGCGAATTTACCCTCTGAGGATCCAGTTCAATGTGCTGCACCGGCTGAGGCTCGGGAAACAGAACCAGCTCCTCTATGATGTGCATCTTGTCGTTGGCATTGATGGCCTTGTGAAGTTTTCCATCATCTGGAAGTCAAAGACGACAAGTGTGAGCGACTTAAACTGAGGAAAGAAGCAACATCACAAAACCCAATCCACAAGAATATACTTAAAGATCTTAGTTTTGGAAACTATACTTAAAGGAGACATATTATACCCTATTTCTACAAGTTAACCTAGTTACCTGGTGTCCTCATGAACATGTCTGTGACATGCTTTGGTCAAAATACAAAATAAGGATGAAGCATCACAGCAGTTCAACCACCCTGCCAAAACAGCCCTGTTCAGAATGCTCGGTTTTGAGGGCCTGTCTCTTTAAATGCAAATGAGAAACAGGAAAATACATCAGCGTCACTGAGGCTCCAGGAGCTAACAGCAGTTAGCATTTGGAAAAGCCATCATTTGCCAACTTTAGCCGGCACATTGGCGTAATATATAACATGTATCCACCGGACACGTAAATCCTCTGAGGCTGGAAGCTTGTGTAGAACTCTGTGCTGCACTGTGGAGCCAAGAATAGAACACTTTGCGGACTTCCGCAGAATTCCAGGAACGTCTCATTCTGACGTCACAATGAGCCCAGAAGTTAACATTGCATGTTTTATCTCCTGTACTTAGACTGAGGCGGACCACAAAAACATGAGTGAGTCATAATAGTGAGTCATCTATTTTTGCAAAAAGTAGATTTTTGCATATGTCCCGTTTAATGATGGAGATGTTGCTGTGCAACGATGTGTACCAGTTCCGATGAAGAGCACGTCGTAAGCCCTTTCCATGCCCTGGATCTTGTGCACAGCGATCTGTGTGTAGCGCACGCTGCGCTTCAGCAGCAGCGGAGAGCTGCGGATCACGCTGTCCATCAGGAAATGGTCCTTGACAAAGTTGAGCACTTTATCAGGCATGTGCAAGGAAGACTGGATACCCATTTGCCTGGCATGGTTTGTCACGCACTGTAGGGGAGGGAGGTAGAAACAGAGCTGAGAATACAGTCATAGCATTATAGAAACAAAGATTCATTCTTCCTGAACAGTTAACACACCTATTGTGAAACATGGAGGGCACTTGGTATGCTTTTTGGATGCTTTGCTATGATTTCAATCAAGACTAACAAAGCATCCTGGAGCAAAAACACTAAAAGCACCAAAGAATGGCTAAAAGAATCTGACTCGCTTAACCCAGAACTATAGTTTAACCCGGTTGTTTTGTTGGACATTAGACATTTATGGCTCATCACAGATGATTGCCTTCAGTACTCACTGCTCCAGGCCGTGGTTCTGGCACAGGGTGGTTGTAGGTGTACCACTGCTGCGTCTCCCTGTTCACCTCTCTGTAGCGCCCACTGAAGGCTCTCTCCACCTGAGCCATGGTGAAGGCGCACACTGCCGAGCTGCCCGACGCCCCTTTATACCTGTGATCAGATCAGAGGAAACAGATTACCATCATTTCTCCAGATTGAGTTTAGAGACACAGAGCAGATTTTTCCTGTGAAGAAGAAAAAGGCAAAGACAGAACAAGCTCCTCTATGATGTGCATCTCATCGTTGGCTTTGCCTTTTTTAAATCCATACTTAAAACATATTTCATTAGAATGGCTTTTAATACCCAGTAGTGTGGTGACAGTTCTTATTATTTTTATTCTTTTAATAATAGATTTTATTTCTATTGCACTTTACATTTGAGCAACAAACCTCAAAGTGCTACAGAGTAAAAACAAGATAAAAGCATTAAATCTTATCTCACGTTTTATTCCTGTGTGTTTTTATTCGGTATTTTTATGCTTTGATTCACGTTTCATGAATTTGCTTTTACTTTCTGCTTTTAATGTTGTGGGTCTGTGATGTTTCTATTTTGTAAAGCACTTTGGCCAACTGTGGGTTGTTGCAAAGGGCTATAAAAATAAAGTACATCACATTACAACATGGTCTATGACACAACACTGTAGTAGGTGCAACTCAACGACATATTTGTTGTCTGACACTGATTTCAGCAGATTAAGTGACAATATCAGATTAAGCATTGGTGCGGAAGCATTTATTAACCATAATATTTGGTATTTTTTGTCCACACTGGTGACTTAAGGCATCAGAATCTACATTTTTCTTTTTCTCCCAATATGCAATCCTGTGATTTTGACTACCACCAAACTTTAAAACCTTTAAAACCTTTACTTTATGTGCAGTTAGTTTATGCAGGATTGCTTTTTCCTGCACATTTGCCATGTATCCATTCACATGCATGTTCATGGAACAAATCTATTTTCAGCACCGTACTCCGTCACACATCCTTCACATCCTACGGTACACGTGCACTAAAGGACGAACAACCTGCTCTACCTCCTGAGCCACATCCACAGGACAACAACATGAAATTTCTTCATTGATGGATTAATTAGACAATGGAGTAACACAAGCTTGTTTTAGCATTTACGCTCTTTACAGTCACTCTAAATTCTGAGGAGCTTACAATAAGGAAAAGCAGCTCCGAGAGCAGATATTAAATAACTGTGGCACTGGTTGTAGAAAGCATAAACTTTAAAAGTGCCATAAATTAGATGCAGATTACAGTGTCTTACCACTGTGAGGTGAAGACACCATAGAACACCGTGCTCTCCCAGCTGTCTCCCACAGGCTTCAGGACAAACATGTCCTGGATGATGTTGAAGGGGAAGCCGTCATCAGGGAGGGAACACAGGAGCTGGGCCTTCAGGAATGTGGTCCATTTCTTCTGCAGCACCCGCTCGCCTCCCTGATCACCCTGCAAACCAATTTGTCACGACAGTTAAGAGGGGAATGATTAATCCATCTTATTATGACAAGCACTTCTTGAGTGGCTCTGTTTTGTTGAGGCCATCGAGACAGATGTAAAATAATGATCCGTTGATGGAAGAGGAGGAAGTGCGCAGGACAGACGAGAGCACAGGCAGGAGACGACGTGATGAGGAGGATGAGCAAGAGGATGGATTAAACTTTTAACTCCACTTTGGCTGAAATTTAGTTTTCATGTGAACGTGGATGCCATGGACTCTGAGTCACCTCTGGACAACAAACCAAGACTTTAAGAAAAAAAAAAAGGAGTGGAGCAAGCTCAGCCTCTGAAGGATACACCCAGACTTGTTGGATTTAAGATGCTAGATTAGCTCGACTGGGACACAAGAGCCTTCTTTCCGCTAAGTGGTTTAGTTCAGTTTGGTGCGAGGCAATATTGTTTGTATACCCAAATAACTGATCTGTATTGTCATAGTTTTTGGCAACCTTACTTTACTGTGTCTTAACTTCTTCATGGAATCTACTGGTTAGCTAGATTGTGGAATTTTAGGAAGATCAGGGTTTACTATTCCAGTCCACACCAAATTAATAACAATTAAAATTGTATTACAAGTCCAATGTAATCATAGGAAAGGAAAGGACCTTTATTGTCATTATACCTATCGAAATTGTAAGGTCAGATAATCAGAGCTATTAGTGATAATGACAGAATGAGTTTAACATTGTAACATTCATACACGTTTTGATGGCTCGAGGAAACCAGACAGGCCATAGAAACCTAACCCAGACTGGGAATCAAACCCAGGACCCTCTTGCTGCGAGGCAATAGTCCTAACCACTACGTCACTGTACTGTCCATTGTATACCAACCAATGTATATTGATTGTAAATCATAATGGTGCAAAACAAGATTATAAACTTGACTCAAATGCATTTGATTGTTTCAAATCAAAACAAGAGAAACAAGGCAATCGGAGATGACAGACTTCACCCTATTCATGCAAACAAGCCTCTGGCGGCCTCAGTTGGGTCATATTGGGAAGTGCAGGTGTGGAAGCAAAAACAGACAGAGCCATTAAAAACAATACTTAATACCCAAAGCCTACTTCACAAATGTTAATGCAACAGATTTTGCACTTTGGACAAGATCTCTGAGACGCTCTCTTTTTCAACCGTCCCAAGATTCTCACATAAACAGTTTTCAGAGGACTGCGCTTTCACTAGTGATTGCAGAAAAGCTTCTGAACGCTCGCCCCCCAAAAAATTATAAATCTCTGTCCTAATACTGCATGCACACTTCCAACTGCCAGAGAAGGAGGAAGAACACGAGGACCAAAACAACTGGCCTCGCCCAATCTCTAGACAGTTTCCCTGCCTCGGATCCAAACTATCCCATCAGCCTGAGCAACGTTACAGCAGAAAAGGAGTGAATCACCCACGAGGAAATAATGAAATGCAAATCTACCACTACCGCTGTTACCCCCCCCTGTATTAGAGTCGTTACACACAAACAACCAGCTTGCTCAATGAATGCTGAGGTGAAACCTCATGGGACTGATGCGAGGCCCCCGTCAGCCAATTACTAGGCCATGGTTGTAGTAGCCAGTCCACATAATGAGGAGACTACATTCCTGCCCTCTCAGCTGTCCACCACCATTGTTGCTGTGCTGCACTGTACAGCTTGTACTTTCAATCCCATGGACCACTCCCCCTCACAACTGCACTCAAAAAACATGTTCACTCCCTTTTTTTTTTGCAGTGAAGCCTCCCTTTTTTTAAAAAATATTGTCAGATTTTACATTCCTCACGTCTGTCAACCAGAAATGTAGATGAGTATTAAAGTAAACTGTGCCACTCTGCAAAAGCAGGAAGATTATGCAAGAGTCACTCAGTGTGCACACCTGAATAAACAGAAGAAAGAGGGAATGGAACAAGGGAGGAGGACGGACAGGAAAGTGGGGGAGAAAAACAACTCGGAAGCAGAATTAGTTGGCAAACTCAAGTGAAACAGTAGTTTCTCTCATCTTTATCATTCGAGACATGTGCCCTCTTTTTAAAGCAGGAATGTATGGAGTGCAATAAAAAACACTGCGATTTTTTAGTAAAACAACTTTTATACAAGCTTGAACTTGGTCTGGTGCCTGTAGGCAACAGTGCATGTTTTCTGTAAATCCAAAAACTGTGTGTGTGTGTGTGTGTGTGTAAGCCTGCTGACAGGGAGGGGCCTTCATACCTCTGTTACTGAACACAGGGCGTGTGTTCAGATCTGATACACTGTTCTGAGAAAATAAAATATGAATATGGTTTTCTTTGTTAGCCTGCAGTAAAACCAGGGGCTGAGATATTTCAGACTGGCTCATGGTGGTTAGTCTAAAAAAATGCTGCTATTAGATCAGTCTGGAGCAGAGAAAGGTGCAGAGCAGAAGTGGTGAGGTGAGGCAGAATGTGAAGGGGAACGGGACAGGTGCATGCAGGTGCTATGAAAACAACAGGGATTTTTATGGCACACGCAATATAAGTCCCTGAGCGCATATTAAACAACGAGTCGACCACACTTTTGACAGTTTGGGGGTGGAGACTAAGGAGGGCACCGGCCCTTTTATGATTGGTCACTTACAGTGAGTTCACACCCATAAGGAACTTGATTGACAGCTGTCACTACAAGACATCCAGAAATGACAAATAAACAATGCAACAGGCGAGAACTCATATTGAAGCATATGTATGGTGTGATTAGTTTTATGAAGTAACATTGTATATTGTATCCTATCCTCAGTCTATCTCTGAACTAAGATCCATGTTTAAGAAGTAGTCGATATGGTCATCGATGCAGATTGAGTTAGACTGACAATTGTCTTAATTAAGTCTATCTCGTGTTTGACTATTAGCCAAACTCAGCCCTAATCTTTATAAAACCAGGCCAAGATCTTAACAGCATCAGCTGCTTGATAAGAGGCAGCAGAGGGACAGTAGTTTGTAGAAATATGAAATCAACAAAAGCTTTTATTTTAGTCAGAATTGGACAGTATGTGTACTTTCCGTGCGTCATCTTGATGCATGGTCTTTAATAATATTTGTAAAGATTTACTGGGTAAACTGCAGAACTCCATAAAGGCAGAGAAAGCGGTTCTTCTGTCTCTGTTGCACAACACATCTGCAGCTAGTTTGGGGGCCTTTCTGTCAATGATTTCCATATATAGTACCTGGGAGGGGGTTAGCGAGCAGTGAGAGGTGTCACAGCACCGAGTGCCAGAGCTGAGCAGGACTGAGTCATTAAGCTGTCACTTAAGATTACATGCTGTCCCCACAATTACTTGCATTACTGCTTCCATGAACAAGAGGCATAAGTCAGGGAGGGATGCTGAGTGCATGTATATCAGGCGGCTTCATAGCAGTTTAATTGATCTGATGACAGGTGGAAAAGGAATTGAGTCTGCGGTTGATTATTCAGGGTGACTGACCAAACTAAATCCTCGAGGACGGGGAGGGGAAATGATGTCACCAGATTAAAACGGGTCGAGTGCATTCTTTCAGTCGCTTCATGTTTTACCTGCGACAAGAAGCCGATGAGTGTTATAACACATTTCATATTGCTGTGAAGCACCCTTGAATACTAATAACACCTGCAAAGCTCAAAGTGCTGGGTGAGAAAGGTAGAGCTGGAGGGACAGACGAGTGCAGCTGACATTGTGAGGGAGATGGAAGGAGAGCGGGGAGATGTCACTGCAGAGAAAATGGAGGGAGGGTAGGAGGGTAGGAGAATGATTTAGCCACGGGGAAACCAAATCTGTTGAAAACATGTTTGCACAGCCAACTGAAAGAAAAAAGCTTTCATGCACAAGTGAAACATTTCCACTGCATGTCCACAGCAATGACGAACAGCTAACTGTTACCAAACATGCTTCGACATATGAGCGTTCCGCCTCCTTTTGAGGCAATTGTATCAGGATTAGGGGAAAAGAAGCCTGAGCCCTGCTGTGCCTGTTACTTGTGCCTGGCTGTCTTGTGTAACAACCTCACCCCAATCCTAGGTGACTTACCTTACACACGCGAGCGATCCTGGACACAATGGTGTTGTCGAAGAAGTCAAATTCTTTCCCTGCCTCGCTAAAGAAGAAGTAAATCTTGTCGTCATCGCCCATGGAGTTGCCCACTGGCTGGCTCTCCTCGATGTAAGCCGACCCAACAAAGATGGGATCTGTCGAAAACAAACAAGGAAAAACAAACACAAACAGAGGTATGGTTATATGTTTTCACTAGGGCCGACAACTGATACATTTCTAGTTAAACAATCAATTCATTGTAAGAAAGTATCGCACAAGTTTAATACATAATCATAACTAATCACATTGTCGTCAAATGCTTAAAATTATAGTCATTTGCAACTGTTTTATAGTCCACGTTAACAATCAAAGCAACTTTTATCAGTGTATCCTAATTGGGAATGCAAATAAAGTTACTTTTTCTTAGTTTACATGCACATTTTAGGCTGCAGAGTCCAGCTAAGACAGGCAACCGGACAACTTGCAGAGCCCAAGTATACATGTGGAGGAGAACATCGATTTATTGGGCATGTACGTCTGACTCTGCAGGTAGCGCTGTATCTCTCTATAAGCTAGTGCGTATTGAATTGAAGTCACAGAAAACAAACAGCGAACGGATGATATGGATGGTGCTGTGGTTCTGTGTTTCGTACCTGCTGTACACGTTAATTGTGACACAAATTAGATTCAGATTAGATTCTTGTGGCTGCTGTGTCTCCTTCTACTTCCGGATCAAAGACCTGGGAGGAAAGTTTGGTGCATGCTCAAAACACCAAGTCCGACTCCAGTCCGACTCCAGTCCGACTAAGTGTATACGTGCAGGAGTAATCGGACTATGAATCACATTATCCAGGTTTGTTAGTCCGACTAAGACTAGCTCTATTTTAATCAGACTGACATGTTTGAATGACATGTTTGAATGACATTATTGTTGTACTATGACTAAAATCAGACTTAACATGCATTTAGACGCACTGACCGTCTCTCACTAGCGCATTAACCCCGATAGCCCCTAATGCGAATGAAGTACTTTTTCAGCAGCTTCAACACTTTCGCTCAGTGCATCGTCGAACTGCGTTAGACAAGAACTGCTGTGTCATGCGATCCTGGAAGCAAAGAGGAAACGACAACCTCTGTATAATTGTACTCAGATGTCTCATCAGGAGCACTCTGCTTGAATTACCCACAGATCAAAAGACAAGAGAGGCCTTAATTGTGCACAAAAGTGCATCTTACTCTGGCAGAACCGGTGGCAGCCGGCTGAGGCTGTTTTGATGTGCATGTGCGCTGAGTGATAGGACCGAGCTCACACAATCTAAGAGAGCTTGTCTTTGCTCTTGTTCTGCATACATTAGCGGCCGAGCCTCGCTTAATGATCGCTGCAGTTTTGTCGCTTATCTGCTCGGTTGAGTTCATAAAGTACGATGTGTACATGGGGAAAAAAAACAAATTGTCAGCTATACAGTGGGATAAATGGGATTTACCTTGCAGCCATTTTAAAGAGTTTTCAGTCTTCAGTGCAGTTCCCTGACCCAAACTCTTGTAAATGACAGGCTCATTCCCTTGGAAGTTGCTGACGGTGCCAGTGTACAATTCACCATCTGGAAAAAAAACACACAAGTGCAAAACTCAAACTAAGAACATGATTCTGCATCAATTAATCATGATAAATTATAAAACAAACGATGTGTTAACGAGGCAACCAGGGTTATGCAAGTAACTTCCTCTGCTCATATCCAACTTACTTTGTAATTGCTTGTTTAAGAAGTTGAAAAGAAACGTTGAAAGACAGATCATGAGTCATTGTTGAAGTAGGAAGTGTTAAAGTATCTGCGCCAACAGCTGAGCCTGTTTTCACACAGTCGCTTCCCAGAAAGAAGCCAGTGATAGAAAACCAGTACAATGTTGTTTTTAAGTTACATAAAAAGGAGGAGCACAACTTATATGACTACATACCAACGATGATGGCAGTGGATTTGTACTCCGGATTAAAGGGGCATCGACTGCGCCCGTCTTCCATCACAACCTCGCCCACTTCATCTCTCTCCAGTGTGAATGTTGACGTGTTCTGGAGACAAACACATAATGGCAAATGTCCCTCAGGCTCAGTGCAATGAAATTCTACTAATAGTGAAGACTGCGCTAATGTGCGCTCAGGGACTTTGAGCTCATTCTCTCCATTACAATGCACAGACAGGACTGATGATTTCACAGTCTGCTCTTTTCACATATACAGAGTAAAAATACATATACCAATGCACTGTATGAAGGCAACTTTGTTATGTATATAGTCAGAAAACAATAACCAACAATGTTTTCTACAAAAGCTTGGACAGTTATGTTTATTGCGAGTCATACATGTTTCCTAATGGACATTATTAATTTGCTCAAAACAGAAGTGCTTCTGATCATTAGCAGTAGTAGATTTGCAATCATTTTAATGCTATGATTAAACTTGATATTAGTTTATGCTATATGCTATGTCTATGCTACTGCCTGTATAAATGACATTGTAGTACCATAGACATGTCATAACCGATTCAGAACTGTCCTGTCTTAACCTATAACTTCATACAACTGTTCTATATCTGCTCTTGGTCCCTTTCTTCTGTGTCCCACCTCGTCTCCCTCTTTCCCTTTCTGTCCCACATTTTTCCTTTCACCACAACCGGTCGAGGCAGTTTCTGCACATTTGTGAGTCTGGTTCCGCAAATGTCAAGCAATGTTGTTTAATAATGGATTTAAATTAAAAGATGATTTAGTTCCCGTTCTTTGAGAACTTGACACAAAATACTAAATGACTAAAAACTATGTTAAAAAGAATGTATTTTGATAAACCACAGTAAAAACAGTTTCCTGTTTTCATTTCATAACTACCAAATCATACAAGCCTGAGAAATCTTCTCATGAGTCATCGTCATAAGAAGTTGTTTACTCTGTGCTTGTTTTAACTCATCTCTGTCAGTTTGAGTATTTAGTGTCTGGTTACTCTTTTTCGCTCCTTTTAACAGGAGCTAGGAAAATAAAACATTTATTTATGTTATAATTGTTGTGCACACAGTCCTGGATTCTGTCAACATGATGTGAAGTGTTTGTCCAGACCGACTGGTCTCAGACTCTCCTGGAATCCCAGTTCAGGACCTAAAGTTCTGCCAAGTCAATCTCAGTCTGAGACGTCCCGTGTTCTCTTACCCTCTGACGTCAAAGAGGACAGTTTACTGCCCCACTTAAAGAACTAAGATGTCTTGACTGCATTCTCCCCCGTCACTGAAATTAGTGTCATCCTGCTGCTGGTTGCCAAATGTGTTTCTCTGCTAGATAAACAGATCTACTCCTTCCCCTCATGCTGGAAACCACACATCTCATGTACCCCCTGTTGACTCGTCTGGCTCAAGTGCCTCAGCAGGGTTTGGTTACGCTTGGATAACGATGGATCCAATGCTGACACGGTGGATAAAAGGGCTTGATTTATGAAGAAAGTCTAAATATCAAAGAGATAAATCTAAATTCCACAAGGAAGTGGAGGGAAACGAAGTGCAAGAATAGAGAGGTTATTACTTACTATGTAGGCGCAGATAGGACTGAAAGCAAAGGTGCCACATATGTAGAGATGGGTGCTATTCAGGCGTAGGAGAATTTTGATGTAATTGAAGCAGTCGGTCTGGATGGGGGGAACAAATGGAGACAGAGAATGAGATCCGCACACACAAAAAAAGAATCTTACAGCAGAATCTGTTTTTCTGTAGAACTCCTTGACGATTGCTCTTGAAAAACACAAAGTAACGCAAACAGTTCAGAAAACTGCTGGGTAGAAAAAATATTCTCTTTTCTGAGACACTGCTGAGTAAAGCTCACAGCATCACACAGCAGTTGCCTGGTGGAGCTTTCTGTAAAACACAGAGCAGAGCCTGTACGCTGCAGAACATGCACGGATTACTGAGGCTTGTCGCCCAGGGATACAACAGCTGGCATGACAACAAGGTAACAGACATGCAGAGAGGAAGACACAGCAAAAGAAAAAAGAGCAATTCCCTGGCGAGGCTGCTGCTCACTTGACAAATCTATTTGCAATTGATGTAAAGGTTTGTCAACATTAGACTCCGTGCCCATTTTACCCTCACGGTCAGTTTAAGACATGAACACACCGTCTAGGAAATCCATGCTTTTCATATTGTCAGATCATTCTTTTTTTGTTGTATGCTGATACACCTCCAGGTTCTTCCCTTTGAAGCTGCATTCCTCCCTCTTTCCAGCAGGAGTGCCCCATGTCAGCTAAGGACGAAAAAGAAGGCCTGAATAAATAATGTGAAAACTGTGAATGCTACTGCATCTCAATAGGACCGAGGAAAAAACACACTTTTGTGTGTGTGAGGATCAAATATCTTACCCTGATGCACAAAGAAAACCAAAACAAGCATTCTGAATTGTGCTGGGCACGTTAATGGCATCAACGTATGGCCCGATTTGACCGGAAAAAGACGCAGGTGGCGTCATGTTTACGTGACTCCCGATTGTTAAAATGAGTCTCTAAAGTAACGCTAAACTTTAGAAACAGAGGCACACATACGCATTTGTAGCCCTGCTCTTTGAGTTTAATAAACAGACCATTCCAGTTCTACTGTAGGCGCGCTAATCGGCGTTAAAGGAGCTAACGCAGCTAACTGAGTTAACTTGTAAATGGTCCTTGGACTCTGGTGCCGTGGCACGTAAAAATGTCAAACACGTCACGCGCGTCTTTTCGGTTAGCGTGCCCAGCACTAATCCTGAACTATGAATATTTACATTCACATGCCACAAAATGAACTCTCAATCAGTTCCAATCATAATTGTAGTGAGAGTTAAGTTATCCATCCATATATGTGCACAGCTGCACATTTCTGAGCAACAGCTAATTGCTATCTTGATTTTTTTCCCCCCGATGTGCTCACGTTCTTCTGCAGCTTGGTCTTGCTGATGTCCGAGAGGCTGAGGGCAAACAGCGCCTCCCTGGCTCCGATGTACAGCATGTCGTCCTCTTGGCTGAGCAGCAGGGAAGTGTAATTGAAGACCCCGTCCACAGAGAATCTCTTGGCTGACCTCTCCTTTGCATCTGCAAAACAGCAGGAAAATGAAAACGTCAAGGTGATTATCACGGTGTGACAGGACAGAACAGGAAGAACATTTCCTGATGCTAAAACAAAATGATTATCCTTCAAAAGGTCTTGCTTGCACTAGACAATAAAAGATCATATCCTTGTTTTCAAGATTGCTGGTGGTTCATCGATCAGTAGACTTTTTGTTCAGAGCATCTGCAGGAGGATGAAATCATTACTCCATCTGACACTCATTTATAAACTTAAAAACAGACGACATGGCTGTGCATGGCATAAAATTAAGGCCTCAAGGGGCCAGGAATATGATTCCAATTCAACATATGTGCTTGTAGGTCGTCATTTAGGGGCAATCACAGGACGTGTGGACTATCTGTGCACATCAGGGAGAGGATCCATGGTCACGACAATCTGTGCACAATTATGACACACGCCTGTTTTGTGTTTACCCAAAAAACCACTTATTACCAACATCAACAAGCATCAGCATCCAATGACCACTGGAATCCCTGTTTTCAGTTTTCCAAGGAAATCTGGGAAAGTCTTGACTCGAAAATGACTCACAGATCGAGCGGGACACAACCTGACGTACAACCAACTTCTAAACATCATAACAAACAGCTGAGTTTCAGTCAAACCAATTTATGATATAAATATTGGGAAATGTATGTTGTCATTTCGGTATCTCCCTCTCTCCTGGAGGTGACTGTCATCTCTGTTAACAGCTACAGTAACTCCATTAGAATGTCATGTATACTGTATTTATGTCTCTCTAAGCTCTGCTCCTCTAATGTGTAATGGCATAAATGGTCAAATGTGCACTGTATTTACATTTCATGACTAAAAGTGCTCTAAAACTCTAGCAACTATAATGACAAGTTTGTTCCGGTTATTACAAACGTGATTTTCTTTCTCGTCTTTGGAGTCGCAGCTCAGCTTCACTTGATCGCTATGAGACAGCACAGAATGATGGATAAATGTGAAAATTGCCACTTCCAGGGAAGTCCAGCATCTCTGGGAGTCAATGGAGCAGTGGCATGGACGCTGGGCTGAGGGATTGATTTTTTAAATAACCGGGCCTAAAAATGAGCTCAAAAGACCAGCAACCGCCACTGATCCACACCATTGCGTTATGTGCACATTTTCACATACAGGCCAGCTCCTTTGTCGCTGTGCTCAGCACTGACAGCAGTGTAAAAACCTCCTCTACAAAACCAAAAACCAATCTAAATCTCCTTTACTCTGTTGCCCGCCTGTCCTCTTCACATGAATCTTTTCAGCAGTGGGCCATAAGTCCAATGACTTAGTTTTTTCCCCCCACATCAGTCCCTTCCCTGCAGCCTCAGGGAGTCCTTCTGATAGAGCACAGATCCAGATACATTGCTCTTTTTATAGCATGTCCCTGAGCATTGTAAACAACTCTACAGTGTCATAGATCAGCGGCCACTTTTCGCCATTTTCCAAAGTGAAAGGGACATTTTGAATCTTTGGAGGCAGTTACTATGAGAAGAATGAAGTCCCTTTTTGAGTTTGACTTCTAATGCATAAAAACTGCTTAGAAACAGCAAATCTCAATGTTCATGAAATCGTCTGTATAGAGTGCCGTTTCTGGCCAGGATGTTAAGACTTGATATGTCAAGGTTTACAGTTGTGTATCTGTGAACCCGTTCCTTATGTGCATCAAACTCTGCTGTTTTTGACCATCTTTGTAAATGTTTATCCATTGCATTCCATTCCAAACATATTAAACACACTCAAATGTGCAGCTCATGCCAAAATACTGGGGGTCATGGAGACCATTTGATTCTCCAAATAAGTGGCTTGTATCTAGTAGTATAATTAATAAGATCTGTTGCAGTTAAACTATGTACAGCCTTTTCTCAATTTTTGAAATAAGTCACTGTTGAGCAAAAGAAATGGAGCAGCAATTAATTTTAGCAGCGTAAACTTACTAATACGCTTGCAAACAAACAATGGCTCATCTAACACTAAAGGCACTTTTGGCAGACGATCGTCTCCTCCTTAAGGGAGTGAACTCCAGCTGCACAAGTCACATCTTGTCCAAAATCAAATATGAGGCTCTCTTCAGATCAACAGCTCTTATTCAGTTGAAAACATCATGACATCTGGATTGAATGAAGAGAGAGGCCTGTCATTAAAATCAGGGGGGAGAAGAAATAGAGAAAGACTTCCTATTGTCATCCTTGGGTCATTTTGGGCAGAGACCAATACCAAGTTTTCCAAAGTGGAAAAAAAAAGTTGGTTTTATTGCAAGGTAAATTAAATGTGTTGAAAATGTCCTAAATGCCCATAAAGAGAGGGATACTTTGTCCCAGCGGCCCCCGCTGTTAGCAGACAAAGACGTGCATCTCACTGCTCGACAGGGGAACATATCATAGCTCGACTGTCACAGCTCCCCTGGGATTTGGCTATTCACTGGAACCAAAAACAGCCTTCCCTCAGCATATTAAAACTCCGGACATAAATCACAGGGACATCCTGTTAGAGAGACAACAAAATAACGAGCAGAGGAGAGCAAAGTCGTGAGACTTTTACATGCCCATTTTCTCACTGGTCAAAAAAACAGGCAAAACACAGGTTTAATTTAGTTTTTAAAAATCTAAATTCACTGCCCGCACAGAACGACTCTGCAGTCCACAGGGTTTTAACCAGCTTTGGCTCCGACTGGCATTAGTGGAAGTGCATGGAAGCGGGTGATTGCACCAATTTCTTCTTTGTCTGCATCATTTTTGTCAGAAACATCATTTATCTTCCAGCAATTAGCCATGAATGTTCTCACTTTTTACAACTTGGGACAGAACTCGAGATTTTTTTTATGTAATCTTTATTTTATTACCAACTAAAAATCTGAGTTGAACAGTAAGTGTGACTGTGACATTGTCCGTGAGCTCCATTATGATTTTATTGTCTTTCCCTCCTCTGGCTTGTGTTGTCTTTGGCGTGTGTATGACATGACGTCACATATTACACATGGGTGAAGAGTAAAAAAAAAACAAAAAAAAAACACTACACTACAGGGCAGGCCAAATTTGCCAAAATCATACCCACTAATTTTAGTGTGAGAGACTTCTAGACCACAATTAAACCTTGTATTAGCATCAATCATCATCAGTACAATCAAATCCAGACTGTACAGGTCTAAACTGTCTCGAATGCATGCTCAGATCAGATCACAACAAAAAAACACATTTTGAGGTGGTTTGAGGAAGGATGACATGATCGCAATCTGGATGGATTAGAGAACGTCCTCTACAGCTGATGTCATTCGACCAGCGGCAGTTTCACAGTCATGTGTTGATGCATTTAAAGCCACATTATTAACTCTGACCGCCATATGATTTCTTTCAGGGAAATGAGAGCTTGGATTCCTCTCATCTCATATCTCAGACACATTAAAAACAGTCGTGTGTATTTAAATAAGTGGGGGTTGCCAGATCCAATCATATGTAGTCACAGGAGACGTTATTGAACGTTTGAACAGTCCTACTAAAGTGATCTGTACATGATTGGACCACTGAGGACAGATTTTTATACCATCTTTAACAGTGGGTGCTTCGAGAGCTTACTTGGGGGTGGAGGGTAGTCGGGTGCTTTAGGTCAAGTACTGAGGAGTTGTGGATTGAAATGATGAGTAACAAATGTCAGTGCTGTGTCAAACTTCTACTGATTTCAAACATACACTCCATGTTTTCCCCTCTCTGTGTCCTTCACTCACATATTTTGACACACTTGCACCAAAATGCTGGGAATCCACAGAGAACAGTGCCTTCACAGCCAGGCTCCATGTCCATTCATCACCCCGCCGTTTAATAAGCCAACTGTCACCAAACCTCAGCCTCTGCTAATGGTGATCACCAACTACCATCAGCATGGCTGCGTTATTGTCAGTGCTAACACGCCAAATTAGTTTGTACCACAGGTTCTTTGAATTTCAAGTCAAACTCAGTAACTGCCTCATTTCTCCATGCTTATCAAAGTTTGCAAACTATGCTCAAGAAATTGGACCAAAACTGGCATAGCTGAAAGGATGCATCATGGTGCAGCATGATGCAACAGTCGTCTCTTCTCACGGCAGATAAAAACCTCTTGGCAAGTCATTAGATTATATTCATTCAATGTGATTCATCAGTAAAAAGGTAATGACGGCAGAAAATAATGGGATCAGAGGATTTGACATAACAGCTGCTCTGTGTCTCTATCATGGGAGATGGGGATCATAAAGAGAAACTACTTGTACGCATACACAATGAATAGCTACTAATTATTAGATACTAAAATAAAAAGATAATATGCACAAGGTCTTTAATCTGAGCCCAAAAATAACAAAAATCCCCACATCTGCATGTTTTAAAGGACATAATATATTATTATTTATGCACGTTAACCTAGTTCCCTGGTGTTCTAATGAACATGTCTGTGACATGCTTTGGTCAAAATACCTTAAGGATGAAGCACCACAGCAGTTCAATCACCCTGCCAAAACAGCCCTGTTCAGAACGCTCAGTTTTGAGTGCCTGTCTCTTTAAATGAAAATGAAATGGAAATGAGACACAGGAAACTACGTCAGCATCACTCCGACAGCTTACAGCAGTTAGCATTTGCAAAAGCGATCATTTGCCAACTCTAGCTGGCACATTGCTGTCAACATGTATCCACTGGACACGCAAATCCTCTGAGGCTGGAAGCTAGAGTAGAACTCTGTGCTGCACTGTGCAGCCAAGAATAGAAGAATCTGCGGACTTCCGTTCTTCTGGATACTATTGCCCTCTTCGGCATTTTCGTGTTTTTTAGGGTCAAAGCAGAGCTCCGCGAGATAAAAATTCAAGGAATGTCTCATTGTGACTTGGCAATTAGTGCGGAAGTCAACATTGTGTGTTTTATCTCCTGTACTTAGACTGAGGCGGACCACAAAAACATGAGCGAGTCATCTTTTTTCACCCTTTGCCTACTCATAGGGCCTCCAGAGTCGCAAATATAAGTATTAAAATGATTAAAAAGTTGATTTTGCATCATATGTCCACTTTAAATTATTGTTGGTACCATCTTCCATATGCACACAATTTTTCTGCATATACCAGGTTCAACACAAACAGCCTTGCTAATGTTGCAAATGCTACATTTGCAAATGCTGTGAAACAACCTCAGGCACCACAGCCTTCCGTTCCTAAATAGTTGAACTGTTTCTTGACTCTTTACAGACGCAAAAACCATGAGATAAACACGGGAATGGCTGTAAAGTATCTCACACACACACACACACACACATCTGTGTCGACCTTAATTATCAGACCACTAAATTTGCACAGTGACATCAATTAAAAGGTCCGGCGTGCAAGAATTATTGACATCTGGTGAGACTGCAGTTTTTTTGCGACAAAGAGAGGACTCCTTTGATCACCACTTTCCCCAACGAGAACTATATCAGGGACATTGGCCTTTTGCATACCCGTTTTTCACAACTCTCTCTGCCATTTTCTCCTTCTTTGTTGATTTAAATATCAAATTTAAGTGGATGGAACATACTCGGCTTCCGCTTCAAAGCTTATGTTGCTGTAGAGACGTGGATGCACAAGATGGTGGCCTCTGTTAAGCAAAGGCCTTCAAGTACATGTAAAAGGGTGATTCTAAAGGCACTGGAAAGCTAATTATTTTTTTTATTATAAAAAACCTTTCCTTCAGGAAAAAAAGAAGCAGCAGGGTAAAGTGATTCTGCATTGCAGTTGTTGGTATGAGCCTCCTAAGACGCTCCTGAAAGACCTCACTGTAAACATGCACCGATTTACTAACGGGGGGACAACGGGGACAAAGGAGTTCACTTGTAGCCGGGAGGGGAAAAATCCAAAGGAGAGTGAGTTCCAGAGCAGATACTAATCACACTCCAAACTCTTCTTATTGTATATACAGGACAAACATAATAAAAAACAAAACAAAACCACTATCCATCTTCCATCCATCCAGCTCGTCAACACAAGCTACACAACCGTGCAAAGCTCGGAGGCTCCGACTGACACGTTATGACAGTGAGCTTGATGGCCGACGCTGGAGCCCCTGACAGAGGTCACATCAAGGTCACTGCAGCACTGCTCCTGCTGATATTTGGGCAAATAGTCATTTTTATTGTCAGCGACGATGTGACCTAAAATGAGCCAGCAACACCCAGCAGTGGAACACGGTCAGCTCAGCGAGAGGACAGAACTCTGAGGAGACAGCAGAGACGTTAGAGGCCACGGGGCAAATGTCAAAACTGCTTTTACATATTTTCCTTTTTGCTGAATTTTTCCACGCTGCAGCTGTGAATCACTTCCTGAACGTAGTCCATCTACAATAAGCGAGAGAAACCAGGCTCACATGTGCGTATCATGGTGCGGCTTTTCTGTAATCTTCTGCGTATGCTGGGTATATTATGTTCACATCATACTGAGCGACAGCTGCACCTTGCTGATAATAACCAGAGCCTGACAGGGGTTTCACCACATGTGAGGATTTTGCAGCAAAAAAAGATGTTAATGTGCAACACGATTACATGCGCAGAAACGCACCATGGCGGCGACAGAAGTGCATGAAAAAAAAAAAGTAGAATAGATGTGTTGAGTTGCACGAGCATTCTTCGCCTTCTGATGGAAAAAAAACCAACATAATCTCTCTCGTACAAACACACAGACTCACACCAAGGATGAGGTCACTGCATGAAACACAACACATCTCTAAAAGCACATAACAAGGGGGCTGACACAGGCAGGCTGCTCTTGCTCTGTAATTATTGGCTCTTAGGTGTCATCCTGATGCATCCTAGATTGGCACACACACCTACACAACACTCAGAGAGAGCAGAGTGAGGGGGCGCGCTGGCCCATCACTGCTGAAAGCTGACAAATCCTGGATACCAACTAAAAGAGACAGGGGGACAGCGTGGTATAAGACAAGGTTATTCAAACAGACTTGGAGAGACAGATAGTTGGTATATTTTCTTCACTCGGGATTTAAAACAGACGTGTCTGTGCCTGTCATGTGTGCGACGGCTCTTCATGTCTCTCACCATCATGCTCCCAACTCTCTCGAGGCATGAGAGACAGTACATGTGGTACTGGCATCTGATGCACAGATTTTTTATTTTCAATGCTGAAGCTAATTTGATGCCTATAACTGAAACCAGGAGTGAACAACATAGTTTTAGTTATCTCAAGTTTCACCAGATTTGCAACAACACAACAAATACGCAAAAGGTAGCAATGCAGAAGCACATATCCCTGACTCAATCTCATTATTACCTTCTTTCCAGGGCTTAAAACCAATAACCTTCATATCAAGCATTTCTGGGAAGGGACATGCAGGTTAAGGGTTGCTTGACGTGATACTGGGCAGATTTTTAATCAGTTTCCACTGATTCAAAAGGTTTTCTTTACTGTCGTAGCTCCGTCTCACATGCAAACCCAGGGGAACTGGCCTGATAACTAACACTGTATCTACGGCTCAGCTGAACGAAATAAGTCATTTTGTGTCTGCGCCGCATATATCCAAATCCAGCTGGCACACACATAGTTGCAGATGGTTTCTGTGTCAGCTAGAAATCCCATCAAAGCACATGTTGATACATCTCTCTGCAGCCAGTTGTCAGTCTGCACACTTGTTGATTTGTAGGATACGGTGCATTCTCCCTCGCTCTCAACTGGCAACTCTTTACACGCCAAGACTTCTTCCACTCTAGGCTTTTATTTTCTTCTCAGCTCTGGCATCCACACCATTCTGACATTTTTGTGCCTTGAAAACAACGTTTGAAAACTATGAAACAGTTGCTTCCTCGTTGGCCCTTCTCACAATTTGAAAAGCTGTGAACAAAAACCTCTTGAACCCTTACTTTGGAGTTCGTGTTTCACATCATCTGTCCCAAAACAGAAATCCTTCATCTTACGTTTTGCCATAGCTGTTTCTCATTACTTACTCTATTGGTGCTTTTCCATTATACAGTTCTAGCACTACTCGCTTTGGTATCAGTCACATTGTTTTCCATTACTATAGTACCTCCTCAACCTGGGCGGGTTCATCACTGTGTGGCTGCACAAAGCTGCTGTGACGTAGTTTTTATACACGACACACACACACAAACTAGTGATGAGCAAAGCAGTTGTCGGTATAACTGAATCATTAGAACCAGTAATTAAAAAGATTAGTTCAGTACATCCTGCATGACCGGAGCATAGACTCCGCCTGACACAGTCGCTGAACTAAAATACAACTGAACGGGTTGTGATTGGGCTCATGATCACCAGTACTGTTGCTAAATACACCAGACTCCTTGAGATTGTAAAAATGTCCTTGCTAAATGTATTTTTAACCGATCTACAGTTGGGCCAGCATGGGAATTGTTGGGGAGGGCTTTTGCGACAGAAATGTGCAGTAAACAGCAATGAGTCAAAAATACAAATGTACAAAAATTACAAGATATGTTAGTCTTGGTCCTCATTAGTTGCACCTATGACTCTTCCAGTGACAACACCCCCTGCCAATCAGTGGCCGGCAGTCGCTCGACATCATATTTTAGTATCGTCTGCTACTCAAAAAAACGAGTAGGATTGAGCCGAGTTGTGCTAGAATTGTATAATGGAAAAGCACCATATCTGAAACTAAGGATCTGATCTGAATCAGCTTCCTTTTCATAGCGAGAGGCTGTCAGGTGCGCATATGTGGTCATGGACTATGTATTAAAATCATTTGGACACAGATCCTCGTTTATCTAGTAGTATAGATGAAGCCCAAACCATGTGAACTTATTGGTGTTACAATAGGGACAGAGATTAAGGAGGATCCCACAGATAGGGGCTGATCTCTGAGGATTAAAACCGGGTTTTACAATTAAAAGACACCTACTTCTACACAGTTTATATACCAATAATAACCAAGACCGTGATGACCCATCACGTCACAGTCATATCAGTAAGCAGGTGAGTCCAAGATCTCCACACCAGCTGCAAAAGCTTCCATATTAGATATAGAGTGGGACTCTGCCACGACAAGATTAACCTCGCACAAAAAAGGATAAAACTCTCTCTCTCTCTCTCTCTCACCACAGCTGCAGGCACAGCAAACTGTCGACTTGTGTTACTGATCAAGTCGTGAAAAATAGCTCCAGAAATCAGAAAACTGAATCCTTCCACTCACTATACAGTGAAGGCAACCAACCCCAGGCCTCACACACTTCACTTTCTTTTCACACGCATCCACAAGTCAGAATAGACGGCATGTGGAGTGTATTAACATACTGGAACTGAATCAGGAAAGTTCTGACTTTTAATGAAAGATACATGAGATGGCTGCTTTTTTAACCGTTTCACTTCTTTCTCCACTCAAATGTTAAACCTGGACTGAAAAATACACAAGCGCATTATTATTTTGGTTTGGCGTGTCACGATGTGTGACGGTGGCGCATGTTTTACTTATATGAAAATGTGCGATTAAATTAAATGAGAGTCAACAAATGACTGCAGTCACTCATTAGAATAGGAACAGGAAAATCTCTGAATCCTAATATGAAATTATCCAACATTTTGCAGCTTTATAGGAGAAAATAACTGCAAGTAGCTGCATGGTTTTTAGTGCATGATAAGAAGATACAGTACACTCTTAGAAATAAGGGTTCCAAAAGGGTCCTTCTACAAGGGCTGAGGTTCTACATGGAACCATTTGTTTCGGAAAAACCCTTTCCCAAAGAAATTATAAAAAGGTTCTACCTGGAGCCAAAAAGGGTTCTCCTATGAGGACAAGCTGTGGTTCTACTGAGCACTTTTATTTCTAAGAGTGTACTACTACACTTCCAGATAAAATCATTGTGTTGTGACTAGTCAAAGTCCTATAAGCAGCTTCAAATCCAAAATAAGCTGCGTAATTTAAGTAAAGCCAGCAAAAAAATTGGTAAGGTTTAAATAAAGTGTGCACAGAATATCAACAAAGTCAGATATTGATTCTGCTCTGAGAGGAAGAGAGCACTGCGATAAAAGCAATGCATTTATTCAACACATTTTGGTCCTGAATGCAATGAGGGGAAAAAGCCTTAAAAAACTGTTTTATTTTTTGTTTCAAAAGTAAACTATTTTGTTCTGTGACTTCTATTGAAGAGCTGTCCACAGTGATTTACAGTCATCACCACAGAGACCACATCAATAGCAGAGCCTTTGCTATGCTTCAAACTCAAAAACTACTAAAATCACAAATTAATAGTGATCTGGTGAATATTGTTTTTGCTTTGGACCAATCTATAGAATCTAAAAGGACCCTTTAACCTCACATTCATCTTTGTCCATCTCAATTACTTATCAGCTGCATTATTATTCCTCGCTGCTTGCCATGTACTTCAAATCAAATGTTCCTGATCGAGATCGAGAGCAAACTTTTCCGTGCGTTCCCCCGGAGCGTGCAGGCGATGAACCCATTAAAACGTCTGAGACAGACGGGAGTTGATGTGCGGTCATTATACTCCATTGTTGCAGCTGCTCTGGCTTTTATACGCAGGCAGTCGTGAGGGCCACCTCTGCTGGAAGCCGCGCGGACAGTTTTTCTTTCAGGATGAGTGGGTGTGTCCTTGTCAGGTTTTAGGTGGGCACTGGAGCATGGCTAAAACCTCAGTATTTGGCCCGACGCCTCCCCTCCTCACACTGCCAAGGTCACTGGATTAGCATGCATGACAGACAGCGCACAATATTCGCTTAACATAAACCAAACGTAAGCAGGAAAGGGCACTGTACTCTGAGCATACACAGCACGCCTGATGGCTCAGATTAAAAGGACTGTTTTATTCTTTTAATTGAAAAGATACGGGAGACTTTCTAAAGGAGGTCAAATGAGGACAGAGATAAGGGCAGGAGAATATAGACTGTTATTATAACTGTTTATTCAAATGAGTCAAGACAGAAACATATCTCGATAATTGGGAGATAATTAAAGTTTGAGTTTTGCTCCTAAGAAAAACTTTAGTTTCTACATAAAAACGTCTAAAAACGATCAAGACTAACAAGAGGTTTTTGTTGTTTTTATATTTTGTCTTTAACTTTTGACTCGTTGCCATTAGCTGCCATTTCTGACGCATGGATTATGTAAATAGTTATCAGAGGTTAGAGCTCAACAAGGGTTAATTAGGAAGAATTGATGGTCGTTAACAGCAAGTCTGACATTTTATGACACTCATAAGTGCTGGTGATTTGATAACTCAAAAGTTTGTGGACCTGTGTAAATCTGTGTGTTCCCGAGTGTGTTCGTCGTGGGGTTAGTAGTTGCTTCCTCCTCGATGTAACGATAATGTTTGCCTTTGTGATGCAGGGACTCATCACTGACTGGGGCAGCGCACACAAGTCACACCGCACTTTTACCGTCTTCCTCTCTTGCCGTCAGCATACATAAAGGCTACGAGCACCTGCTTGACAGTTAGAGTACGATTCAGAACAAAAAAAAACAAAAAAAGTACAGAACGCATGTCTGGTTGAGTTGGGGCTTGGACCAAAATAATAAAAATACAAGTCGCCTGGTGGGTATGGTCAATATTCTCTTGGGTTCCGACAGAGAAACTCTCTAATACTCATCTGCTCAGAACATCTGAAAGAAAGACACCAGCCTCCAGCGTGTAGCGCTGTTAGTCATCAGAAACTGCACATGCTGGAGTTTGGGTGTCTTTCTTTCAGATGCATGCCTTAGCAACACTCGCTGCTTCAAATCCCATGATCCTTTGTGCTGCCCTCTCTGCACAACAGCCATAATGAGAAACAGACCAGCTCTCCCACTACAACGACCACAAAAACCTCCACTCACTGCGCACAAGAGATTAGCCTGCTCATTAGGAGAGGAGGAAGGAGCGAGAGGATAGAGGGAAGACAAAGGACAAAATGAAAGGGGACACTATTCCAGAAAAAATGGCTGTGTTAAAGACAAGGTCCAGTCTCAAAAGAACTGATCAGGTTCTCCACATTTTCTTCCAGACTGAAGAAACAAGAGTGGATGAAATGTTAAGTGTCATTAGTTGGGGTTGAATTGTAGTTACTTTATGTAAAAAGCATATGAGCAATGCTGCACACCAAGTTAAGAAAGTGCTACATGCTACTAGGGGTGGGAATCTTTAGGTGCGTCACGATTCGATCATAAAACAATTGATGCATCTTGATGCTGTGTTATTACCCGCCGCTATGTTTAACTACAGTGCATTTGTAATGAGAAACAGGAGTTTAACTATTTTCCATTATCATTTATTAAACTAAATGAAATGTGTAGACTGGAAAGTTTCAACTGCATCGTAAGGAAGTAACATCTTGAATCACAATTCACATATTTCAGACAAAAACGTAAAATGAGTCGTGCTTTTATGTGCAATATGTTTAACAGCTCAGCAACATCAGAAACCGTGTGGCTCTCATTCACAGCTCTTATTTGGAACATGTGACATGAGGCTCCAGTCATCGGTGATAAAGTGTGCAGTTACAGTGACGTACGATTTGGTGGCAACAGACGTCCAAGGCCGTGACTACTGTTTTTGTTTCGTTGTCGAGTGTTGCGATCGCTACTGTACCTCTGTGTTCCCCATAAAGTGTTGGGGTGCCTTTTTGTACCGTCTATTTTACGTTAAAATAATCCGAATTTGTGAATCGATTCAGAATCGTCCACGTCTCATCTACTCACCCCGAGTTACCATCAGTGTTTTCTTCACCTTGTTACCAACTGAAAAGCTGATATGATCTCAATAACAGAGCAAAAGCAAAGTGAAAGAGAGAAGATTTGCTCAACACTCCAATTCAGTTCTTTGAGAAACATGTCACATGGCTGAAGTTTGTGAACGGTGTGTTGTTGATGCCAATTTCGAGCTGGTGCATGTGAATTTACAGCGCGATGCCTCACTCCGTTGGGCTGAGGAGTGTGAAAAACATCAAATTGCTGTGTTTTTTCAAAAGGGAGGAACTTCAAACACAGACAGGTAGTGTTTACAGCCATATAAGCCTTTACTTTGGTTGCTGTTGGATCAGCATATTTGGCTGCATAGCCAGTTCTGAAAAACAGATGTAAGAGGTGGGGAGGAGGGGGGGGACTGGACAGCCAATTTAAATAATCACCATCATAAACGGTGTTTTTCAAAAACAGCTACAACACAGGATGCTACAAAAACATAAGTGTGAAGTGACACTTCCCTGAAAAGCAGGCAATTTCCAGTTTCCACAGCCAAGCAGAAAACTGTTTTTCCCCCCACTCCTCCATTTGTCAAAGGCTCCCATAATGCATCAATCAATTACCAGAAAGCTGTCAGCTAAACAAACAGAGAAACGGCACTAGGCTTTAAATAATCAAGGCTTAATCCACAGCCATTATGATGAGAGGAGAGCTACAATGTGTGGGAGAATAATTACATGCTGTGGTTAAGTCAGGTGGAAGGAGGTTTTCTATCCAGTCTGTAAATGTACCTGGGGAAATGATAAAGTTCAAAGTTGTGAGACCACTTGTTTCGCTCAGCTGACCATCACAAAAGTTGACTGGTATTGAAAGAATAATGTCAGACTATAGTATTGACCCCAAAACTGTTGCACATTTCCATCAGCCTGAGGAATGGCGTGTTATTGCAAAGTGACATCTAATCTTAAAATAATTGCATGTATTTAAGACAAGTGGTGTTTGTAGTGCAAGAGGCTTTTAATTGGCATGTGGGTGGGTGTGTGTGTGTGTGTGTGTGTGTCTGGGGCCTGCAGGCACTTGTGCCACTCTGCTGCGATGGCTGCTATACTACAAGATACGGCCCCTTTTTTATTTTCCTACAGTTCTCAACTCTCTTAAAAGAAGCCGACTTTATGATAAAACTCATCTATTGAGCTATTTTAAGAAACGCAACGGCGTCTCAGGGACTCTTGTCTGATTTGGGTATCTGGATTTGATCATAATGCCAAATTAAAGCAGAAAATGTGGTCTATATTTGGCTGTTTTTATTCCCTGTAGGAATATATTTGCTATAATTGCTATATACCGTATATTTTAGCCAAATTATTATTAGGGTGAATTCCAATTCCTTGCTTAACCCTCAATCTCAAAAATGCGCGCTCCCACTAGTGCAAGTGCTGTCCCGATTCTCAGAAAAATTAAGTTGAGGGGCAAGTTTAAGGGCTGTATCGCCCTCAATATTGAGATTTTCCGAGACCACCCTTGGGAGCAAGGGCTACCCAGAATGCAATGCGTGTTTTGACAAAACAAAGATGGCGTCGAAAGCAGCGTAAAGAGTACGCTACAAATTAAGTATGTTCTTTGTTAATAGAGATATAAAAATTATTAAAACCATTGTATTATCTTAGTTTAGGCCCATATTATGAATTACTGACGTCATTGTTGCGTTTATTTTTATTTTACGATCATTTGTCAATAGCCGGCGCGCACACGTGATTGTTTGCTATCGTTTACTTTTCAATAAGCCGTGGTGTGTGGTAACTGTCAGCTGAATATGTCCGTGTTGTGGTATTTGTGTGAGTATCATCTTATAACTAACTGACAACCTAATAACTTGATCATGCAACTGAAAACCCACCTCACGTTAACTAGGGTCACTTTTTCTTTTTAATGTCCTTGACCCATACTCTGGTTGTTGTTTTTGTTGTTGTTATTGTTCTTCGTTGTTAGCTGTATGCACTTTCAAGGTGAAGTCAAGTAAATCTCGTTGTACAACTTGTATAATGACAATAAAGGCATTCTATTCTATTCTATTCTATTCTATCATAATAAATAATCATGACGTAAATGTGTTCTTCTTTTTTGGACGCAGCTTTCGCGTTATTCTGTCCCCCACAGTCTGAAGACGTATCTGCATTTAAGGGGTGTCCGATTTCTAAGTGACAAATTAACCCTCAACACTTTTTTGGACAAATATTCTGTGTGGCCCACAAAACACCAGCTATTTTCCTTTTTGGCCCACTCACCACACTACACACAGCTTTATCTGTTGTGTCTCTTTACTACTGATATGCTTTTAGTGTGGAATTTCACCCCCAATTGTACACGTGTCTTAAAGTTTTCTATGAAGTAACATCACAGCAGATCTACCTCTTCACATTTCTAGCAAAAAAACAACACATACTTGATTCCAGATAGAAAGAGACAAAAGCGACAGCTGGTTTAGTCTACTCTGTAAATTACACTGTAGCTGGCGTTCGCTTTTAAAAAATATAAACTCAACTATAGACGGTGCACTTTATGTTGTCTCATTAAGGTAACGCCGTCTCATCTAAATCACCACCTGTGAAAAACATCATAATTATGCCGTTGATTGCTCCATGAACGGTGTCTTTCCAAAGGCCATAAAACTCCTCAATAACTCCCCCAACATTTCTCCTCCTGCTTTGCAATCCACACAATAATGAACAGAAAGTATAAAAACTGTGATCAACATACCTTGCCCCATAATAACCACAATTCTAATTATTATTATTTGTGGCAACACATTCACTTTTAACTAGGTGCTTACTAAGTAGCATACTAGCCCTTTATTAGTAAATATTAAGCACATATTAACAACTTATGTAGGAAAAATCTTAATTCATGTCGTAATAGAGGTGGAATATGGTGTTAATACATGCTAAATGATTACTAATAAAGGGCTAGTATGCTACTTATATATGTTATTAAGCACTTAGTTGGTGAATATGTGTTCCCTAATCTAAAGTGTTACCTTATTGGTTATAAATTAATATGATTTATGTTAAAGAATAACATCTAAAGACATGAGGGAAAAATAAAAAGCACTGTAAGTCAGTCAATGTTTCTGGCAATGCTCTCAGTTATAACAAAGGGTGTTTGGTGTAATCGTTTAGACTTACTGTATGAGAAAGTGATGCGCGGTGTGACGTCATCCTCGGTGGTCGTTGCCGACGGGAAGTAGCAAGCCAACAGAAGTGCAGTGGCCACAAGGCACTGGGCAGTCACGGCTAATGTCCACATGGTTGCTGGATCCTCTCACACAGTCACACACAAATACACACCGTCTGTTTTTAAGATTCCCTGGTATGCATTCAGAGATTTAGTTTTTCATTCTCATCTTCCTGAAGGCTGTAGGGGGAGGAGTGAACGAGTCCTTGGCTTGTTTCTTGTACTCCCAGTGGTCCTTACACACGGTTAGTAGACTCTTATCACAGAGAAGAGAAATCCTTCCTGGATTAAAGGCTGCTCGTTTTCAACCACTTGTGGTGTTCTTCTATGGATCTGCGCTGAACTCCTACCAGGGGCCATTTAGTTTCCGACGTTGGAGCTGCAGAGAGAAGAGAGAATTATTTATGTTTGATTCCAAAAATATGTTTAAAAACCCAAGATGAAATTCTATTATTGATATCCAAAATCTAATGCAATAACGTCTGCGAAAGCAGAGGAGCTAATTCGTGCGACTGGGGTTCATCATAGAAGTCGCTCTGCATTAAGAATACGAGAGTAATCATCTTTGGTTGATGTCATATCTCAGTCCTGAGACTTTAATATCTGACTGCAGCGCGCTGGTGGCTTCAGCTTGAGCCTGGATGACAAAAACAACTGTTTTGTTCTTTATGCGTTAACCATCATCACACTGTCAGAAAAAAAACACAGACCAACTACTAGCGAACAAAAACACACACGTCACATGGCGGCTTGAAGGGTTTTGTAATTGAAGTGAAAGCCTGATTTGCTACCAACTAAGTTTCTCTGCAATAAAGCATCGCAAAGCAATCCCTACATTTATAGTGGAGATGATGATATTGAAGTTTGACTTAAATGAGAGAACAGTGATTCTGTGATTTGTTTCAAAAGAGGTGCAATGAACTTGACTCTGACGTTTAACGGCTTGGTGCGAGTGTGCCAATAAGGTGCACTGTTATGTATATGTACTGCATGTGCTTGTGCCGAGTTGATTTTTAATTTGATCGGGGGGTCGGCTTTCTTGGAAAACACTTCCCATCTGTTTCTTCTTTCTTTTTTTGCCAAGCAAAATAAAGGACACAAGCTGTGCAGCTTAATGGAAACCTTACTTCACTTAAACCTGCAATAAGGAAGATTTAAGCCACAGACGGCAGCAAACTAAACGCAACAAAAAAAATTAAGCTAGTTCGGACAGTGGAGATTATTACGGCGAATTGACGAGTCTTTGTTCATAATTGTTTTTCTCACCACCAATACCTGAGGGAATAGTGGCAGTGGTAAAATGTGAGACAATAAGGAATACGGCAATTGTGATATGATACTGGTAAAAATCTCAGTAAGCAACAATACAATACCAAAAAAAACTTTGTAAAATATCCTGTAAATGGTTCATGAAGCACCAGATCTATGAATGTGGGTGAAGAATTTAGTGATCATGTGAACCATGTGGATTTTTTTTTTTTGCAAAAACCAAAACAGATGAGTGTAATTTGACTATTGGTAGATCGTCATGGCTGTGATTTCTGTATACAGTATTGGAGAAACAGTGGTATTGAGCAAAGTAACAAGTCCATTAATTACGAGTCTGCCGTTTTCTGACGAAGCCACCTCTCCCTGAAACATCTACATTCATATGTGTGTGAAACAAGTAATCAACAGTATCCCAAGAAAAACACGGACCCCTGAGTTTAGCGCTCACCACTCCTTATTTGGCCGACAACGCTGGACGTCTCCCACAAGCTCCCACATACATCGTGACGTTTATAAAAGTAAACACTGGCGAGCACATGGCGTCTCCGGTTGAGAGCTTGCATCACTGCAACAACTCCCACAAGATCTCTTTCAAATATTTACGGTAGATAATAAATCAAACAGCAGCCCGAGACAGGCAGGGGTCAGCAAGTGGCCCCTTTCTCGTCTGGTGTGACGCTGCACTGCTGTGGAGGACCACTTAAACAACTTCTGGTCAACGTGGATGATCTGTAACAATATGCAGGATAAGATAAACAAACCGCAAGCCCATCACTAACTAGAATGCTGGATAACAGTCAGGTTGTTGACTGAATGAGCTGTTGACTTGCCGGCTGATAGAAAGCAGGCTGACAGGCCACGCTTCTTGTTTCAAATATATTTATTAGGAAACCAGTGACAAAACAGAGAAATTAACAGTCGACAGTTGAGTTTCCTTGTTTTTTACAGAAGATGAGAAAAAGTAATCCCTGACAAAAAAGACTAATGACTAATGACAAAATTAATAGCACGTAAACAATGCAGATGAAACAAAAAGGACAGGACAGAACAAAAAAATAAATAAAACAAAAACAAAAAAAACAAACAAAAAAAAAAGAAACAGTGCCATGTTCCTGTATAACCTTCCACCTCCTCCTCCTCTGCTGATCACATTCAGGTCTACTGAGGAGTGCAACAACAAGCATGGCAGCTTGGAGAATATACTTATGTAACTCCAGAGGCCTTTAAACCATTAATGAAAACAGATGCGCGTCTTGAGGGAGGGGTTTCTCTTTCTAAGGAATGACAAATTCTTTCAGGCTAATTCTGTAGGATAAGAATGCATGAAGTCAGATCTAAACACGGGCCACGTGGCAAAATAGTGGTTTGCACTGTTGCCTTACAGCAATAAGAGCCAAGTTCATGACCTGGTACAAACAAGGGCCTTCTTGCATGGAGGTTTCATGTTCTCCACGTGTGTGCATGGGTTTTCTCTCGGAACTCCAAAAGGTGAGAATACTATTACTACTATTCCTAATGGAAACAAACGAATATGGACCGTATCATAACAAAACAAACTTTTCCAGTCAGTGGGAACATGCCCTGTGTCAGCTGGGTGTCATGTGGATGATAAAGTGGTAGACAATGAATGAACAAACATCTCAACACCCTGGCAATGACCTTTCAGTGCAAGGAACATAACTTAGGGTCATACTTTCAGCATCCACATGTGAACTCCGGTTGACTGTGGATGCAAAGTCTCAGGGCATCACCAGCTTTATCGTTTTCACACCTGTCAAATACTGTGATCATCAGCATTTGGATTGGAATGCTGTGACTGACAGTTGATCTAGTGTATTATCAAGCTGTCAATGAGTGAATGAAACAACACGTGTATGTAATGCTCAAGCATGTCATGTCATGGTTGCAGTCCAGTTTGAAGAGCCCTAACCAGGGTCATGCTCTTGTTCAAGTGTAAAGGTAGGTCACACAAAATACTTGACCTTTTTTTCTGAAAAACATGCTATAAACAAATGGCCACATTCAACAGAAGTGATTTGCCAAATCAACTACATTCAACAAGATCATACCTATCAATATTTTTCCCCAATGACTCCAAATGGAGTCCTAACAAACTTTACAAAATCCTCATTTCTGTAGTTGCATGCAAGTCTGCTTTGCAGCTACCTGAAGACTCAGTTGCCAGGAATTTGAAGGTGTGTTCAGAAATAAACAAGTAATGTCAATATAAACCCCTGGCCCCTGGAGAAAAGTGGGAAACCTGAGGTATTTGAGGAATGCAAAGATCAGAATGACTCATGGATGTGATGCATACAATCTTCATATAACCAAGTCCAGCACCTAAAGTTGACAAGACGGGTGCTTCACAGCCCAAAGGCAGATCAGTCCACACTTAGCAAGGCCAGTGGGAAAACTAATGTAAGCAACACTTCACTTGTCCTATTTACTTTTTCATGTCTTTGGCTTGACAACCATGTCATCAGGACATGCATTTTAGTCAAATGAATCATGTTGTGTCTTAATCCGCTCTGAAGAACAGTTAAGCGTGGATCTGAAAGAAAAAGCACTAAATGTTTAATAAATACGAGATCATATTTGACAGCAAGTGCTCAACCGTAGAAAGTGAGCTTATTAGAAACAACAGTTACACAATTTATGGGATTAGAGCTCTACTCCGCTGCTACAGACGACCCACTGCACATCCCATCTGCTCGTATAGGAGAGGGTCTGGTGCCATATTGCTTTGTGATACAGATTCATTAACCTTTCAAAGCTGCCAACCACCCACCCTAAGTGCCTCATTACTACCTGCATCTGTTAAGAGGAGAAAATAGTGGCAACGGATAGATTGGACGATGCACTCTGCCAGGTCATGGTGAGTTCAGTGGACAAGGAGCAGTAACAATGGTAACCACTCGGCAAGGTTTGTATAAACGACTGTGCTTTGTGCTCGACGATCATGCAGCTTCTCAGTAATTAGTCACTGAAAAGTGACTCTTGACTCAGAGCAAGACACTAAAGGCCACAGTATACTTCTCCGACTGCGTAATGCATTTTCCGACTGCGTAACTACGTAAATACAACGTAAGAGCGCAACTATTGCAGAAAACAAGCCTTAATACAAAGTTTTAAGGCTTGTTCAGCCACTTTAATTTACCTATTTTAATTTATAATAAATTAAAAACATTTGCATTTAAAACACAGCTGCAAATACATATGAAAATGTCTCTCAGTTGTGGCCTGATTTTGAGGGTGACATTCCTGCTCCCTGTAACACAAGGAACAAAAGACACAACCACTTATAATCATTTTCACGGGGTAAGAGAACAGTTATATTTTTTATAATTAAGTTGGTTTTTTTCACATAACCATCAAAAAAAACAACAACATGGAACATTTGGTCTAAAAGACTGTTCTGGATGATATCTGGGACCATTGTGTTGGGCAGAAAAGATCTCAGTAGGCAACTGACAGGGCAAAGACTCCTTGCTGTGTCCGTCAATATAACTCACACTCCGCTTAGCTGCAGGATTGCTGTAAAACAGGGGGAGTTCTTACACCCTCAGACAAAAACAAAGTTGAACATTACACGACAGTGATTCCTTTATCTTCCATCAAAAACGTAATTAAAATATCATTAAAGGCCCAGTGTGTAACAACTAGTGACTTCTAATGGCAAGACAATGTAAACTGAAAGTTTACACAAAGTGAACGTTTACATTGTTGGAGTATGTCTGACTCCACCGCCATAGGCGGTGCTAGTGTGTATTAAATCAGTTTCCTGTTGACCTTTACATCACAGCAAAGTGTGAACTTATATCTCACACTGAATGCGTGAGAATTGAGAGCTCTGTTAACTTGTTGGAACCGTGCTACATTTTGCTGACAGGCAGACATTTGAGTGACGTGGCTATCTCAAACCTCTATGCTAGCATGAAACGCATCAGTTTTATTTGTGCGCTTTGCACTTTGTTAATATCCAGAGTTCAAAATGTTGTCTTTCAAAAAGCTAAAAGCAGATTTCTTGCAGTTT
Organism: Microchirus variegatus; assembly: GCF_963457635.1. Taxonomy (NCBI): domain Eukaryota; kingdom Metazoa; phylum Chordata; class Actinopteri; order Pleuronectiformes; family Soleidae; genus Microchirus; species Microchirus variegatus. The sequence goes on along the minus strand of NC_139815.1, from coordinate 12,839,369 downwards.
TCTATGTCTCTAAACCAGTTCCTACACCGTTTTTAGCACCAGTGCTAAGCTAATCAGCACATCCTAGAGTCAGCCATACACATGTGCAAATGTCACTTTAAAGGATGCAGTGAAACAGGACACATAGGAAAACCATGTTATACCATAAATACTTTGGCCCAATGCAGCAAAAGTTTTATTTGGCACATGACTGATCTTGATGTCAATTAAATCCATCTCATAAATAACTAAAACAATACAACAAAGCAGTAAGGTTTGTAAACAAAACATTGGCATCTGGTGTGAAATAATTTTTATCTTTAAGGTTTCAGTTGAGATGTAACAGTTCTCAGCACAGACGCAGCTATCTCCTAAATAAATCACAACTGGGTTAAAAATAACCCGAATAAACCCCCCCAATAGCCGAGGCAGTAGCAATTGTTTCCTAAGCTGGCAGAGCTTATAGTAAATGTATCATCACAGTGACTCAGTGCATGAATCAGCATGTCTGAATGAGAGAGCTCAGTGATAAAAAACGAAGGGTCATGATGTCACCGACTGAAAACTACAGGGAGCTCCTCTATCCTCACCTTTCCTCATACATAATGTACATGAGAAGTACATGGTCTGTGATTAACCTAGGTCATTATATTAGTATAATTTTCTTTAAAGCCCTGGCACTGAACAACAAGTTCATACGATTGTGGAATTTTAAAAACAGGCAAAGAAACCTCTAAGAGCATATGTTGAGGTCCTTAAACGTCTAATTGTTTTCACAGGAAAAGTGAAAGGAGTTAATGGGAAATTCACATTTATCAGTGACAAAATCTCCAGGATATCCTCTCAACAGAAAACTTCATGTAGATTTGAATGGGTTGTCATTACATAACAAGGTCCTAGAAAAACAAAACCATGTCTCCTGTAAGTTTCAGAGGAGGGATGAAATACTCATTTCTAATTAAATGTAAACATTGTGAAGATAATAAAGGGACTAGTCGACCATCAAAGCTGGGCAAAAGCTGCTGATCATTGCTACATCGTCAGGTAGTAAGATTTTCTCTTGGCTCCGAAATTGAAGCCTCCATGTACACATAAACATAAAGATTTCAACTTAAAAACAGATAAATAAAACATTTATGCTTGCTCAAACATTTAGGTCTACAACATTGACCTATGCACAGTTGCGAGTTTGGACGCTGATGCCTGAAGAAAAACTTCCACCACAAGAAGAGAACTGATGCACCGATGTCATGTATCCTCTCTTTATCCTCAACACAAATGTGTTTATCTAAAATCCTCATATAATCAAATATCATTAGCCAAAAATATATGAAGTAAATGAGTTGATCACTTTAATTTCCAAAGCATTAAAATAACTGAAGATGGATAAGGCATAAAAGGCAGATTTTCAAACTGCCTGTGTGGTTTACTGCAAATAAAACTGCCATATTCAAAATATCTTAAATGACTGTTGCTTTTCCTTGTACTACTGCATTGAGCATACATGTGGTTCCTGTGTCTATTAATTATTGAAGTATTGATGGCTGAATATTATACATTCTCCTCTGGTATGTCCCTAAGCACCAATATTTTGTTTTAAATAGGAAAAATAAATTTGGAGTTTTGCTAAACAAGGAGCACACCTTTTGTTTAAGTTAATGTCTTGATATTCAGGTCTGGTCTTAACCCTGTCGAATCAATAATGCAATACCCACCAAGTAAGAATTTGGATTGGTTTTCTTTTAGATTAACAAAGCCTAAATTACACTGGGTTTGGCGTGTCATCACAAAAATCACACACTCATTGGTTAATCTGCCTCTTTGAATCAAACCTTCTTCTTGCATGTTAATTTGAAGGTTGACCACTGAAAATGCATTAATTGGCTTTGCGTTAATTAAAATTCTCATTGAAAATGAGTTGAAAGGAAGAGCAAAGAGCGAGATGAGACACTTAAAAGTGAAAATGTATAAGCTCAAAAGAGGATCTGAAGAAATTTCAAGCTTTGCTTTTACATTAGTGCACACACTGCTCAGTTTCACCGTGCAGGACAGAGCACTTATTTCAAACGAGTGAGTGAGGCACAAATTGCCCAGAAGATAATTGCTTAAAGGAGAGTTGGAGTCACCCCTATTCCCTATGATACACTTTTGCCCTCGCCTTAAATTATTCAGCACTGACAGCGAACAGGGAGAGACCAGTTCTTGAGAAATTTGTGCAAGTCAATCATCCGACCGCAGTGTGATTGGGAGTCATCATTTCCCAGACTTGAACAAATTCAGACTGGTCACAGAAAAACTATGGGAACCTTAAAGATTTGCAAGCCACTGCAGAAGAAATCACTTAACTGGATTATTTAAAATAACAGCCATTAGTCTTCTGGCTCAGAGTAAAACAGATTACACTGAGCCCATTTATGTGCATCATAGAAACTTGTGAAAAACTAGCTTTTAATCATTCAGTCTAATGAAGTGCAAAGACTAAGCAGGGAACGATCATGATGATCAGGGAAGAACATCTTGCCCAAGGGCAGAACACCATCACAAAAAGAAAAAAGGGGTATTTAAATCTCCACTTGCTTGGGCCTCCGCAGCGTGTCAGAATAATTTAATGATTTCCCCCCGAAAAAACGTCAGTAATGAAGGCAACAAAAGAAAAAAACGGCATCATATATTTCCCTGCCACTCTGTTATTATAGCGGAGTGTACAGTACACAAGCAATAGTGGGGAATCGATTTACTGGATGAGGTGTGTCCAACACTGCTACACTAGGGGGTGATACGCTTTCTGGTTTAAAAGCAGGGCAAACATTTAGAGTTGAACAACCGTTGACTCTCACACTCACATCAATGGTCAATTTAGAGTGTCCATTTAACCTTAACTACATGCTTTTGCAGTGTGGGATGAAGCCGGAGAACCTACACTCTCACACAGAAAGACCCTCAGCCAAAGCAGTGACCTTCTTGCTGTGAAGCAGCAGTGCGAGCCACTGCACCACCGTGTCACCCTACCCTTTCGCCAATCACCTGACAGAGCATAACGTTAGTCTAGACTATACAAGACTGAAATTTATTCTTCTGCATATCAGCTTCTTATATTAGTTCAAGGGTATCGGCTCAAGTGGAAACACCACGTCACTCCCTTGCGACTGGTGTTTTCTTGACCAAAAAGTCTATTCCCTTATAAAACTTATCCGCCACAATCCGGGCAGGGAAAAAAAGAGCTGCTGGATGTTCTCCTTTGTTGACCATTGTGTTGTTGTCTGTTGTACCTGTGCAACAACAAACTAGAAGAGCACTCAGAGAGCGCAGACCTCCGCCAAGGCAGCTCAGCCCCCCCACGGATCACGCCCAAAACTGTATCACTTGTTCCTGGTCCCATTGCAGACATTTGCTGAAAATTTCATCCAAATGCGTCTGTGACTTCGAGTTATGTTGCTGACAAACTCCGGTGAAAACATATACCTCCTTGGCGAAGGTAATGGGAAAGGGAATGGCTTTGAACATGACACATCGTCATGCCACATATCTCGCAACACAGCCACTGGGCACAGTGACACCCCGCCTAGGGAAACGGCTCAACTGAAGGTACACGTGAAGGAGTAGCTCATTCAATCGCATTATCTGGACGCGTTTGTCCAACTTGAGAAACTCAACACAACCTCAGTCAGACGAACACCTTTTGACGTATTTTAAAAATGAGTTTTTAGGCGAATGAACACAATAATTCACTTTTTGTCCAGTGTCACATAAAAGTGCTGACTGTTGCTGAGAAATTACAAATGACCATGCAACACCTTTCATTTGCAGTGTGGAGTGTGATCAAACACTGTGGTGCGACGTCATGTCATCACACTTCGCTCTTTGAGGACCTTGCCATGGTTGCAACACAATTCATCTGCTAATTACACCATCAAACCCAAACACTAGTCCTTCCAAAGAAGGTTATTCATCTCATTGAGAAAAATGTATTAATGCAGATTAACCGATCATTTTCTTAACAAGGTCTGACAAACAGGGCAACAGGATTATAAAACGTCTGATGATAATGCCCTGGCTTCTGTATTTGCCTCATCAGACCCACACTGAAATAACAGTGTGTTCTAGTGCAAATGGTGATGATCGGGACCAAGAGCATTGACCACAGAGCTGTTCACATCACTCATCCCAAGTGGAAACATGACACAGTTTGTACGATGTCGTTTGTCAGGTTTGTCGCTTCAAGGCAGGTGGCTGTTTACTCTCAGCAAACACATTGACTTCAAAAAAAAGGAACAGCTGGAGCACTTCTGCTTTGTTTACTGCCAGGTAACAGCTCGGTCTCTGTCTTTGCAAACAGTTGTCACCAATAAAGGAAGTAATAAGTCAAGTGAGTGGTCTCCCTTGGCAACAATCCCGCTGATAATTGCTGATACATGTGGCAGATTATGAGGAATGGGGTTATAATTAATGTATTCAAATAAAACAGTTAAGGTGGGGGGGAGGAGATAGCAAATGCGTAGGTTCTGGTGAATTGATTTCCACTTAAACGGAAATAGGAGACAAAAATAGCGCATTTTATGAGAATGGGCATATTTGCTAATTACATGGATTATTTCTTTGACGCCTTTGAGTTTATCTTTTTCTCTTTTTAAAAACATGTGTTAAATAATACATTTGCATATCAAGACATCTACTACTGTTTAAGTCTATGGAACCTGACACATTTTGACACTTGTCAGACAAAAGGCAGTGACCTGAATAATTCAATGTTTACAAAAAACCTGACTGGGTCAACATGTGGTTGCATCCAATCCTGTGGCATGTTATTCCCAACCAAAGATTTGTGAACACACCTTTCTACAACAATTATAGGCTTAATATACAAATATTATAGTACTAAACTAAGTTTAAGTTGGATATCGTGGTCGTCTCAACCACTCAGTCTTACACGTACCTGACAACAAAAATGCCCGTCGACCTTTGACCTTTCCCGTGTTGAACCTCCAGCATGAAGAAGCAATTTAAACCACTTTTGAGTGAGGACTACTCAGTGCACTTACATGACCTTAGAAAATAAAATCTAACTACTGTGCAAGTCTGGCTACATTGATATCTTTTCAAAAATACAGGCAACCATGTTAGTCCAAATGAAAATGTAATAAATTAAATTTCTCAAAATCGTTGAGAGTCTTATTACTACAGCTTACAGTTTTTAAGTTTTTGAGAGTTCATGGTCTGCTCCGACATAATCTGGCAAATACAAAAGAAAAGTCACCTATCGTAGCAGACACACTTCATTCAGTAAATTCATTCCAAGCTACTGCTTTTATACTGTGACAAAGAGAGTCGTCTATTTAAAGAGCGTTTAAAGCTACAACTGTAGCCTGACTGGCATAGAAACGGTTCTGTATCAAAACCTAAGTGATAAAATGTAATGTAAAAATTGTGGATCACAGATTTTAACAGTTCATATTTGTCTGGATAGGTAATGACAAAATGGGGGAGCAACAGAACAGGAGACGGTTAGGAAAATGAATTGTGTGGCTGATTAGCATAGCCTCAAACATCCAACCGCCTCCTGAGAACTCCTTTGGCCCAGCATCTGCACTCCTGCAGGGCCTGGCCGGCCTTTCTACAGGAACCTGCAGGTAATGCTGAATATGAATGGCCTTGTATCCGGCAGACAAAGCTATGCACAGACACGGTGGAGACAGTCAGCAAACAGGATTACAATATGACTTTAGTGGATGCAAATGTCAACCATTAAAGCTTAAAAAAAAAAAAGTGAGGTGTGACTTTTGGCAGTTTGGGTTGCTTTAGCACGACAAGAATTCTTTCTAAAACTTGTTGCCAACCATTCTAATTGTGAAGTAAAAACTGAATCTGCATTTATGAACAACAACCCATTTGAAACTGTTGATGAAAAAGCAGCAAGGCTGTTTTCATGCATGCTCTCCCTGTTCCTCTGTGCAATCTGGCTTCAGATCTTTACCAAAGAAATCACAATTTTCCCACATCTCTACACAATGTGGGAAGCTGCACAGGGACACAGGAAATGCAAATCCCACCAGTTAATAAAGGCCTCCTCGGTCCCTCTGGACACTACATGGGATATCACTAACCTTTAGGGGGTGAAAAGCATCAGATTCGATCCCCTCCCCAGTTTCACTTCCCCTCCGACTCTTTTACCACAACCCCTCCACATGCTGACCATTCCTCTGCCTGACGTTGTTACAGTGGGCGAGGTGCTGGGTGGAGTCAGTGTGTTTGTTTTGAGTGTTTGAATGTGTGTAACTATAACGGGTGGGGGTCTGTGTGTGCATAATGTGTGAGAAAGAGAGAGGGGAACGAGGGTTGTCAGGACAATTTTGCAAGTGCATGTGGAGAAAAAGTTTCTGCAGCTTTGTTTACAGCCACCGACGCTGAGACTATCAGTGTCATTAGTGTTATTGATACACTCACACGCAATGGGAAGGGGAGGAGGAGAGGAGGCCTACAGGGGGAAAATGCTCCACTGGTCATTCACAGTCTGATTACAGCAACGCACAACAGTGCAATTTAAACAATGAACCGAGCTTCATCTCCTCCAGATTTGCTCCATCAACATGTGATGAAGCATCGTAACACGCCCATTCACCGTCAACTTCTAAAACGCATCTTAAAACCCATTTTTACTCTTTGGCTTTCGACCCAGTATGAGACGTTGGTTTTCATCTTTTTACAGTATTATTCTTTGTTCTTAGGTCTATTAGGTCACACGTTTGTATGTTATATATATTCATCTCTGATGTGCAACACTTTGTTTCAGCTGTTGTTGTTTTCAAAGTGCTTTATAAATAAAGTTGGATTGGATCGTATAGGGAATATGAATTTAATATTTTCAATTAAATACAATTATACATCGTAAACACAAGTTGGTGGAGCCTTCTGTCCATAATCTACCTTCATTTGTTTCGTACATCTATTTTGATAATCAATTTATCAGTTTGGATGTTTGATTTTTAAATCGTTAAAACAGTTTCTCTGATTATTCAGCTCTTCAAATGTAAATATTTTCTGGTTTCTTTACCAAGAAATCAATAAAACTGAATCACTTAGGTTCATGGGCCAAATTAGGCATTTGAGAACATCATTGTTTTACGAGGTTTGAGAAACACAGATCATCATTTTAACATATTGATTAATTATTGTAATACCTGCTCATAGAAAGAAATAATCGACAGAATTTAATGAAAATTACTTTACTTGCAAAAATGATAACCAACAACGCAAATGATGTTCTTCAATGTTTTGTTTTGAGGGTGTTTTGTTTTGACAAACCAAAATTAATAACTAATGAATTTTGTTATATGGAGCAAAGAAACCAGACAACATTCACATTTAAGAAGCTTTAACAATCAGAAAACTTGTTTTAATTATTGGAAAAATAACCAATTTAACCGATTAATCAACCAATTATCAAGTTGTTGACGATTCATTTATTAAATCGGATAATCGCTGCTGTCCTAATCTATTAGCTGACTGTGTAAAAGTACTAGACACAGATATGGGAAGAAAACTCATCCCAGATAAGAGGAGAAAACAGGAAACCACATTGAGCAACTGTGACCAAACAATCCCACATGATGTTTACTGACATGTGTGATTAATCTGGAATTTCACCGACGTTTGTCTCAAACACTGATGAAAATATGGATGGGAGGATACCGAAATAAAAAACTTGAGCAAGAGTCTTTTTGGGATTGTATTAGATTCTACATTTTTATCAGTCTGATATCTGATTTTGAGCATTATCGGACCGATAAGATACCATTCCCCTCCCTATAATAACAACCACAAACGTCTCTCCTGTATGTGTGGACTCTACGTGGAAACAGAACAGCTGTTTTACCCACATGGGTGCACTGAAAACACAGAGGTCACTCCATCCATCTGTCTCATCGCATCGTCACCTTCCTTCACAAATATATCTGCACAAAACTTCACCCACAACAGCAAACAATTACTTATTCAAATGAGTGCATAATGAGGGGCTTTGGCTCACGTGCAAACAGAAAGCACGTGCACAGATGGAGGTGACACCATGCTAATTTCAACGTTGAACACATCGGTCACAATCAGCAGCAGCTTGTTAAAAAGTCCCCCAATTATCATACTGTATGAAGGTTAAATGCAAATACCTTTAAATCAGTCAGAGTCATTAATAATAACAGACAATAAAAGCCTAATGTATGCTCCCGAATGGTTGTATTTAGCGTTTATCTCGTCTAACTGCCTCAGTGTTACTGTTAACCCTCACTGTGATAGCAGGACTTTAGTAACATAGGACTTTAAAAGAATAATTTTCTCCTCGTTGTTAACGTGTTTTTTTACACTCGAGAACTAACGAACACCGAACAAGATTTTACCGTGAGTGAAGGAGCTGCCGGGGAGAGAAGAAAAAACAACAAAAAAGGCGAAAAAACCTCGAGTCACTGTTAGCGTCCTCACAGTAGCTGCATTTTAGCAAGAAAAAAAACACATGGAAAACAAAAAAGGCCGTTCAAATCCGTAAAGTGCACTTCAGCGTGTAGGTCAGTGCGGGCTGTATGGGGTTCATCCTCCGGGAGACTAAAGTGAGCAGAACCTCCTCTTCTACTACAAACTGAAGACTGGTGTCTATCAAGCCTCCACAACTTTAGCTCCGCCCACCGCACACGCTGCCTGTGTGTGTGTGTGTGTGTGTGTGTGTGTGTGTGTGTGTGTGTGTGTGTGTGTGTGTGTCTGCTAGCAAAGACTGTTTATAAAAAGCCTGCAACCAGAGCCTGCAGGTCCACCACTGCACGACTATAGCATCAGCATCATAGCACAAGTGCAAATACTGGAGTACAACATTCACATATCTGTACTTTGTTATTTGTAACTGAACAACAAACTATACCCCATTGCAACATGGGGTTAAGTGTCTTTGCTCAAGGACACCAATACACTACCAGGAATTGAACACACAACCTTCCACTTGAAACACAACTCTCCCTACCACTGAGCTACCATGGCTCTATCCTAACTCCTAACTTGATACTTGAATATGATAACAAAAGTTACTTCAACTTCTACCAAAGTATGTTTCTGATAAGATATGTGTAATTTTGTATTACTTTTAAGTTATTTATACAAGACCGGTATCGTTACACTAATTATTAAGGCCAACATAGACAAGCAAACTTTACTGTTACTCCACTACATTTCCTAAATAAATTGTGTACTTTTACTCCTACTACATTACCTCCACTACATTACCTCTAACTATCATTGTTACTCGTCACTACCAAATAAAATCAGAAGAAGAAGAGTTGGTTATGGTATGTATGTATTTATATAGAGCTTTTCTAGCCTTGATGAGCTGCTTTACACTACAGTTTTCACCAATTCACAAATCTTTTATACCCATTCACATGCTGCAGTGTGGGGATAAGTGTCTTGCTCAAGGACAGATAGAAGGGCCAGGAATAGAACCCACAACCTGCACTACCACTGTACATTTTATATTAGAAAAATGACCATTGATACTTAAGTCCAGTAAATGTCATATACTTTAAGACTTTTACTTCAGTAATATTAGACAAAAGTGACTTCAATGTCTACCAAAGTCATTTTCTGGTAAGATATTTGTACGTATAGTCAAATATCCATTTTAGGTACTTCATACAAGACTGTCCCTCTGTCATTAGTGTAAACATGTAATATTTCAACAGAAAAAATAAATATATGAATAAAATGTTTTTTTTTCCTATTTCTCCTTCTCTTTGTACATGTCAACATTAAATATATATATATATATATATATGTGGAGGATAAAGCGGTAGACAATGGATGGATGGATGGATGGATATATACGTATATATATATTTATATTTATTGTTTTGCTTAGAGTGGTGGTTCAAGAAACCAGTAAATAAACAGTGGTTTTAAAGTTCCAGTGTGTAGAAATGTATGTGAATTAGCGACATCTAATGGTGAAACTGCAGAATGCAACAAATGGGGAACTTCTCTGCTCAAGCCTCCTTTCCCCAAGCACATCAGTGAAATAGAGACAACTCTCCACTCTGTCATTCTATTGTTTATGACTCAAAGTTGTGCATTGCTTACAACACACTTAAATATGAGCATTTTTGACTTTAAAAATTGTGCAAAGAAAAGAAAAGAACAGAGGTGCAGAGACTCTATTCTCACAGCATCATCTCTCTCAAATTGTGACAGTGACAAATGTCTTTGCTGTAAGGTTTCTTGCTTTGTCGTGTTGCTTCTCTGTTCCTCTTTCCCCCCGCAGCTGTCACATAACCAATGACAGCTTACTCCGTCCAGCCAAAAGGGAACGACATGAGTTTACGTACAAAGGAAAAGGACTTGAGCATAACCAGACTCAACCATCCATGTAATCTCTTTTCATTTGTACAGAAAATAAAAAACATATTGCAGGCTGCTGCCAACTAATTGAGTCTGTTTCCCCCTGGGCTCTGCTCTGCAACAAAAAAAAACGATCATTGTCCTTTTTTTGACAAGGACGGACACAAATCTCACCGTCAGACATTCTCACCCACATGGAAGTTTAGCATTTAGCATTAATGATTCGTCCCCAGCTTCTTTATTGCAGTGTCATGCAACATTGTGCAAAAGTGTCTGATATTTTGACTGTTAAGAAAAGTGACAACAGTCAGCAGCAAACCAGGCACTGTCACTCTCTGTTCTGTGTGACTGTATCAAAGGTCATCTCCACTCCGCTCTCTCCACGACATATGTGGCAGTTATATAAAGCCATTACTTTAATGTTGTCTGTGTGCATCACTCTGTAGTCTTTCAAAGACAGACACTGTCTGTCTCTCCCGCAGTAATCCCTCAAATTAAATTAAGGATTTCATTCTGAGAAAATGAAAATCATCAAACTCATGTGCAACTTCTCCAAAGATGGGGAGAATTATTTTCTATTGTCTCTGCAGTGATTTATAGCAAGCAAATCTACAGAAGAAAAAAATGTGGCGTACAAATTAATTTATGAAAAAAGAAACATAAATGAGATCAAATGTCAACTCTAAAAGGAAGATTTCAAGCAGTATGCTCTGCAGCTTTGGGTGAAGCACTTTCGTCCCAAACATCATCTCCGTCACTACACTCTTAGAAATAATGGTTCCAAAAGTGTTCTTCTACAACTGCTGAGGTTCTACCTGGAACCATTTGTTTTTCAAATGTTCTTGGTAACACTAATGGTTCCAATAAGAACCATTTTGATCCAGAGAACTCTTTAAAACCTCTTTCCTGAATAAAGGGTTTTAAAAGGGTTCTTGGTAACACTAAGGGTTCCAAAAGGGTCCTTCTACAAGGGCTGAGGTTCTACCTGGAACCATTTGCTTCTGAAAAATCCTTTTTAAAAGTGTTCCAGATGGAACCTTTATAAAAAGGTTCTACCTGGAGCCAAAAAGGGTTCTCCTATGAAGACAAGCCGAAGAACCATATGGTTCTACTTAGCACTTTTATATCTAAGAGTATACCCATACGTCTGTATGACAAACATAGTGACCATTAAATATGTTATTTTTATCCGTAACAGACTGAACCACAAGTGGATTTCCTGGTGGTGCATTGTAAGACCACTTAAATGTATAAGTCGTCCCATTAATGGGGAATAATACTCGCTAGTGTTGCATATGACAGAGATTGATGACAAGCAGCATTTTCAATATTTCCAAATGTCTGCCGTGACCTTTGACAATTTGTTTCACCGGATAGACCCTCAAGGTTTTACAGTCGTTTCACTACAACTGTATGTTGCTTCTGTGTCGTTTTTGTGACTGATTGGACTAGGCTCAATACTGCCCCCACGATGTCCGGTGGTGCGTCATCGTAAGTTCCCCTGCTTCGCGCATGATGACACGAACGAAAATGAACGCAAAGTATGGACGAAAGGCTCCATCTGTGTCTGTCTTTTGTGTTGAGTATAAATGGGCCTTCAACCCCCTCTTCTGTAGCTAACTATGCCCAAAGCCTGATTTTGAAAAATGCCAAGAGCTGGGATGAGACCTGATTAGGGACAGGAACTAAAACATCCATCCATTCATTTTCTACCACTTTATCCTCCACATGAGGGTTGCGGGTGGTGACATAGTAGCGATAGGCGGGGTACACTCTGGAAAGATCAACAGTCCTTCAAAGGGACATAGAGACAAACAACCGTCCACTCCCGCTCTTGCACTCAAGTTCAATTAAGAGTGTCCAATTTACCTAATCTCAGGATTAAAAACAGCCAATGTCAAAAATATGAATGCAGCAGCTAGTGTTTGACCAGAGAGAGGCAGAGGGTAAGTTGATTCTTTATCATGATATGTATAATTTCAGTACTTTACACTAAACTGTCAAGAGTTGCACCTGGATCAACAGATAACATTACTTGATACCCATAGTCAATCCAATCCAATCCAACTTTATTTGTACAGCACTTTAAAACCACAGTGAAGTGTTGTATCGAAGAATGAATAAAACACAGAATTCATAAAAGGCATAATAGCTCACAAGAGGTGATAACATGCATCTAAAAACAACTAAAGTAAATTGAAATACATAAAAACGTGGATAAAAACCATAATAAAAACAGATCAAATAAAATAAGTAAAACTAAAAACAGCCTTAATTGGAAATAACACTGTTTAGATACACTTTGAGAGAGTTTATTTACAAGGAAAACTCATCAGTCAAATAATCCTCCACCCTCGATCTTGGTGTAAATATCTCAACAAGTATTGCTATATTCATGATTCCCAGAGGATGAATCCTCCTGACAGTTCTCTGGAGCCTATGCCAGGTCAAAATGTGCAAAAAGTGCTTTGGTTTATGAGCAAATACCTGCAGAACTAATGAGATTCCTCTACAGTGCTATACAGGTAGAGCACCGTGAAGCAGGAGAGGAGTAGTTTATAAGCAACAAGGTCAAACTCATCACTCCTTCACTGGAAGGTGTGCTGCTCCTGACCAGTATATGATCCTCCTCCAGCCCTTCAGGCTGTGATGAAGTCACAGCAGATCACTGCTGCCGGTGCCTCATGCACAGCTTACAGCGCCGTGACTTACTGTACGTCTGCGTCCTCACCCTGCCCTGCTGCTCCGGCAGTCTGAAAAATGTCTCACCCTCACTCTGTGTCTCTGCACCCTCCAGTCTCACTTCACACTGATGATTCATGAGCCACTGACGCAGCACTGCAATATGAAACTTTTCCATTTGCCCCTCCGCTACATAAATTACCCTGAATTGGGCTGTTTTGACAAATCATGACAGGAATGACTTTATATCTATAACTCAAACTTTGCATCAACCTTCAGTTCTAGAGAAGTGCCCAGCAGGTCCTAACAGGAAGTGTTTCACAATTCACGAATCCACCTTAGACGACGGCAGTCATCATTAGATGGAAAAAAGAGTTTGGGATTACCTAATGCAACCTTGGAAGAGAGCCTTAATGAGATTAACACCTGCTTTGTCAAATCCAGACAATGTCTGTGTCATTTCCAGATAGTCTCCATTATTCAAAATCCAAAATATTTTCAGACATCTTTCCCATTGTGAGAACTGTGCTACAGCAGAGACAAATCAACTCCATCGCTTTGTAATATGTTCCAGATTAGAGCGTTTTTCAAAACACTGTCTGACACTCTGAATACACACATACTGACAATTGATCCACTCTTAATCTCAGTTACGACAATCTCCAAATCTAAACAGAGCACAGATGCAACGTCTTTCATTTCATATTGTATAATTATAGCAAAAGAAACTGACGCTTCAGAAGAAAAAAAGGGGGGGGGGGTGCTACGGTGCGTAACATTTAAAAATAAACTGGCAAACATTGTCAAATGTTTCCACACAGTGCTGAGTAAGCCTGTCAGGTGGACACATGACTCGCTCTCTGCGTTTCTCACAGCAGCAGTGTTTGTGATGGTTTATGTCAAGACAGGCGGCGGCAACAGCAACACCGCGCTAGTAAAGCAAGACGGCTACAAACAGGTTGTAGTGTGATTGAAAACACAATGAGATGAGCCCATGAACAGTTTCAGAAATTAAGTCTACGGTTCAAAAGAAAAGGGTCATTTGTTCCCATCCTCCCCCCTGCGCCGCTGGTGTATGCACACAAATGCTCCCTCAGTCTGGTCTGAGAGTTTTGGTTGACAGAGCCTGTTTTTAGATGGACACAGCAAACAAACTTCTGCTCACAAAGACTAAACAAAGACATACCATAACAGCAACAACATATATATATATATGTATATATATGCTCTGTGGTCACAGGATTTCAAGGTAAAACAGTTTTCCCATTCAAAAACTCACTCAGCCAGTGAAACACTTTAGATCTTGATACAGTTTAGAGAGAGTGACAGAGAATGATATTATCTCACTCCATCCTGGAAGTGTATTAGCTGCTAGAACAGTAAAAAAATATCAGCTTACAGTACAGACTGTATACAAATATTGTGTAGTAACAATTGGAACACAGATAATGGATAATCAGTTATAAGTTACTGTTCACATTTCAAATTTAACAACATCTGGTGTTCGTGCGCAACTACAGTGATTTTTCTGAATGAAAATTGTTCAGGGCTATGCCGCCTTTCAAGTCATTCCGAGATAGTTTTTTTTTTTAGACTAAAGTCAGCTCACTGTCAAAGTGCATCAGGGCAAATGGATCATTTCCTGAATTTCAAAGATTCATTAAAATTATTCCTTAAGAGGTTTGCAAATATTTTCAACGGATCCTTGTTCAGGGCGATGCCGACTATCATGATGGTAAATTTCAAGTCATTCCAAGATACTTTTTGTTATTTTGCAGAAAGTCAGCTCACTTTTTGTTTTTCTTCATTTTAAATTGTGTTAATACACTATTTTAACATGCAGTAAATTGTAAATAACTGCCAGATATTGAACATTATTCTGGAAAAATGGGCAAAAGCATTAAGTTACAGGACATTTTCTGCCTTTTATAGTTAAAGCGGACCTAGACCGGAAGTTCCAATTAACGCTGTTTTTTAGTGTGTATCTGCGTCATTACCTTGTGTAAGAAGCCCTGAAGGTTCTAAACAAACATTTCAGCCACTGCTGAGAACGCTGTGTTTTATTGTAATCTCGGGCTCTAGTCCGGGCACATCCGGTTGTGTACATTGAACCGCAGAAGAAGAATAACCTCTGTTGTGGAGGTGTTTCACAAGCGTCAGTGTCTTCTGACTCCGGGTCAAAGTCATAACAGGGACTGCGGCTGGGTGTCGTGAAGAAGCTATTTTTAAACATTGTCAAAACAATGTTTTGATAATGAGTAGCAGTGCATCCACCGTTCCAGAGGGGGGAGCTGCGCTTCTGAGAGCGGATGTGCTGAATATACTGGTCAATCACAAGACTCTGTCTTCTGGGTGAGAGAGTTGAGTCTCAAATCTCGCGGCTGGGAAACACCGTCAGAAAAGAGGATTTCTAACGGCTCGTTTACAGCAACTAGGAGGTTTTTGACCATAAAAACAAGTTAATGTATGTAAGTAGACATAACATAACTCCATAACTCGCATATATGTGCAACTGGACCACTCTAGGTCCGCTTTAAAATAGGCAAAAACCTCCAGGTTTGAGCCCACTATAGAAGTGAAATAACACAACCAGTGACACAAAACAACAACAGTCCAAAATTAGTGAAATATTGTTCTTTTTAACTTTTTAAACTATAGATGACAGTTCTGTCTATATTCAAAAATAAGAGTTGGCCTCTGTTCCGCCCTGCTGCGTCTCTCTCTCACTTTCCATGTTCACACATGTCACGAGTCGTCCTGTGTTTTTAATTAAAAAAAACTGGTGGCGGGAAATAATTAAAAAGGAGATGCAAATCATGCCATCGTCTTTATTTGGTTTGTGCTTTCATTCCTGACATGTTCAATCGTCTCAGAGTAAGTTTCCTAAGATTCTGTATTTCATCATCACTGCGTATAATTAAAGCCTAAAGGTTTCCAAGTGAACTTGTCCCCGCAGCTTACTGCGCTGCATTTTACCTTCAAGGATTCCGCAATGTTTACGTTCAGTGTCGTGTTGTGACTGCATATTTTTACGTCTTTGAAATTTTTCTTTCAAGTTGCCTGTTTGGTAAAATGTCACGAGGGGAGGTGCGAGAGAAAGAATTATATCGCGTGTCGTTTCTGCTCCGTGGCTAAGCAAAGTGTAAGGTCACGCAAAGAAAATGAGACACAACAAACTAAAAAGATGAATGCACAGCAGGAACGATGAGAGTCTGGTGTTACGTGGATATTGAACTCTTGATGAAACTGTGTGTTTACACTGGGCAAAAAGCATGTGCTGTTCATATGAAGTGAAGGACGTTAATGTGGTTTGTTTTCCCCTTAGGGAAAAGACGTAAGTGTGTGTGTGTGTGTGTGTGTGTGTGTGCATTTCCTTTGTCTGGCCCTTCTCTTCATGGTTCTGAAGCAGGTGGACTGTGGATGCAGCAGAAGGAGGGCATAGGTGAAGGTCCTGCACAGCTGCACAGTGAGAGAAGGAAGAAGGAGGAGGAGGACTGAGGGAGGGAGGGAGGGCCAAGGAAGAAAGCCTCCAGGCACTGAGACTGAATTAATGATTTTTTTTTTGTTTTAATGAAATGTGCAGCATAAATAACGTTATCCCTCTCGCCATAAATATGGTTAAGGATTAATACCATCCGACGTGAGAAACTGCCTTTATGTTTGTGAGGACTAATGGCCGATTTATCCATTAAGGTTTGTGCGGAAATCACCATTTAGAGCAGCGCCGCTGTCAGGAAAACAAGATATTAGTAACTCTGCAGTGAGTGTTTTCAGCAAATATCATGATTCAGACTTTGGTGGATAATTATATAATTATTTTTCATATCAACAAAAATGATCCTGGAGCCCTGTCCTTAATATTAACTTTAAGTTTTTTTATTTTTTACTTTTTTGGAACAGTTAACAATTTAGAATGAAATAATTCTGATAATTGGTCTGCCTTTGTTGAAAATTGTTTTTTGTCATAAGATTGCAGGATTGTAGTGTTGACTTTTTGTGGGGTGAGTCAGGTGATGTAAGAACCAGGGCAGCTGTCCTGGACCAGTTTCTTTTCTATAAGCAGAAACTGCAGTCACATGTTTTGCTCTTAGGAATACTCTGTTGTTTAGAGAACAGTAGGTCCAGTCTTCTCTTTCACTCTTCAACTTATACACTCTTAGAAATAAGGGTTCCAAAAGGGTTCTTCTACAAGGGCTGAGGTTCTACCTTGAACCATTTGCTTCTGAAAAAACAAACTGCTGCAACATTCTTGGTTACACGAATGGTTCAGTAAGAACCATTTTGATCCAGAGAACCCTTTAAAACCCCTTTCCTGAATAAAGGGTTTTAAAAGGGTTCTTGGTGGAACCCTCCAAAAGGGTTCCAGGTGGAACCTTTATTTGAGCCAAAAAGGGTTCTCCTATGAGGACAAGCCAAAGAATCTTATATGCCTCTACTTAGCACTTTTATTTCTAAGTGTATATACTGTACACTCAGCAGTTTTCCAATATTTAAAGTAAGAACCTGTGTCTCGACAGATAAGAAAATAACATTAAGATGTGCTTTAATGAGAATATTAACATTGCCCCTTTGTGCCAAGTTGAAAAAGTGCAGCGTATGACTGCCAACATCTTACTTGCAAAGGTCCTCAGAGCAGCGATGAGACAGACCCGGCGTCGACCGTCAGCTGTAATGGGTTTCAAACAGGAAGAAATCAATAAACGATCTCCTGCATGGACACGTAGTAACCTTTTAAGGACCCAAAATTGTGCTTTCAAAGCCAATGTGAAGTGGCTACACGGCTGCACTTCCTCATCGCCTGTTGGTTTATTAGTTTGTTGTTGGATCATCATCCTAATTACTTCCCATTTGTGCCCACAGAGAGTGTCAAACAGCCTCAAGGCAGAGCCGTTCCATCGATTAAAACGTCCTCCAACATATTTGCACACACTGTTCCACGAGGGACTGTGGAGAATTTGAATACGGAGAGCTGACTCCCGAAATAAATTAGTGGGTGGGTGTTTTTGTGTGTGTGTGTGTGTGTGTGGTTCTAGCTGCAATTAATGAAAAATAATGAGTTGAAAGGCAAAGGAAAGCTAATTTGTCTGTTAGTTAATTAGAGAGTGACAAGCAGATTATCTAGCATGGAGAATATATTGTTTGGTTTGCAGCCAGAGAGCTGGTCTCATCCGATAGATAATATTCTCCTTATGATTTATTTTCTTCAAGTATGGATTGCGCCAATATCAAGTGACAACATGAATGGAAAAAAGAAAATCTATGTGATGTGGGAGTGGAAAAAAAAAAAGATTAATTACTTATAAGAGTGTCCACACGTGAAGCAGACCAGCAGTATGAAATATTAACAGTTCAATGCACTGGATATGAAAGGTTAGTTTTTCCAGTGCAGTCCCTCACAGAATGGGAAGTGGTCAAACCACAGCCCAGGAACAAAACTGCACCACCAGTGTCTTCATTCGTCCACTTCCATTATCATTAATGTGCCATTTAGCAGTCAAACGCTGTGGCCGTAATAAAATTACTTTTCTTATTAGCCTCTGTTAGTGCACATAATGAGGAAGGAGAGCACAGAGGAGCATTTGCAAGTGTCCAAATGTCACAGACGGACGAGTTCACACCACATGTAACACACCCTGTTTTGTTAGTGACACAACAGCAACAATCTATAGAATGACACTGCCAGGGCTTTAGATCCTCCCCTAAAACATCTGCAAACTACATTATCACAGGAACTTTAACTGAACAGCAGCTTTTCCTTTTCACGTTCATGTGAATCAGCTTGATTTCTCTTCTCAGTGTCATTTATATTCAAGGTGACTGACAAGAGGAAACCAGATAAGACGCAGCAGCAGCAGCAGCCTGGAGCATCTTCAGGTTTCTTAACTAAAGCTACACACACACACACGTATATAAACAGACTTTGCATCTCACTGAAAACACACACACACACACACACACGTGCACTTCATCTTCCAGCACCTCAATGAGCCAAAGAGCCTGACTCAGTGCAATCTATTGCCATGGAATCCAGAGCCAAGATGACCGGCGTCTGTAGTAACCGAGCAGCCCTCACACCACTTTCACTACTCCCAGTCAGCTGTGAGCCTCTCCTCGTCTTTTCCGTCCTTTTGTCTTATTGGAATCTGCAATCGCCTGCTGTCATAAGAATAAAGGAAGGGACTCACCATGTTTCTCCCCCCCCTCCCCGCCGTCACGGTGGAAGATGGGAGCCAGGTGGAAGTGAACGGAGGCTGCAGTGTCGTAGGAAT
This sequence comes from Microchirus variegatus, assembly GCF_963457635.1. Taxonomy (NCBI): domain Eukaryota; kingdom Metazoa; phylum Chordata; class Actinopteri; order Pleuronectiformes; family Soleidae; genus Microchirus; species Microchirus variegatus. The sequence continues at coordinate 12,820,074 of NC_139815.1, read as the reverse complement.
CCCCCCTCTGTTAGGGTATGTGTAAGAGTGTGTGCGAGAGGGAGCGTGGTTACGTGTGTGTGTGTGTGTGTGTGTGTGCGTGTGTGTGTGTGTGTGTGAATGTGTGCATGCAAGTGTGTGTGTGTGTGTGTGTAGGGAATCAGAGCTGATCCAGCAGATGCAGGCAGGAGCCACCAATGAGAATGAGGAGGAGAGAGAGAGGAAAAAGAGGAGTGTGTGAGGGATGGAGGGAGGAGAAACAGCATAGGAGGGGTCTGGTAGCATTACATCATGGACGAGGGAATGGTAGGTTTGCAGAGGGCGGGCTTTGGGTGGGGGAAGATGTATGTGTGTGTGTGTGTGTGTGTGTCTGCATCACTGTATATTCTCTCCCTTTACAGCGGACCACAGGATGATTGAAGATCCACGCTGCACACAGCGCTGTGTTGTCATGGTGCCTGCACCTGTGTGTGTGTGTGTGTGAGTGTGTGTGTGTGTGCATTTATCAACAGCTTTAGTTAAGAAGAATTTCATAGATCATGTTTCCAAACCTCTCAGTAACTATAAATAAGTATTGTCACAGTTTTCATGTACAGCTGTACACTCTTAGAAATAAGGGTTCCAAAAGGGTCCTTCTACAAGGGCTGAGGTTCTATGTTGAACCATTTGCTTCTGGGGTTCTTGGTAACGTTAATGGTTCCAGTAAGAACCATTTTGATCCAGAGAAACCTTTAAAACCCCTTTCCTGAATAAAGGCTTTTAAAAGGGTTCCAGGTGGACCCTTTATAAAAAGGTTGGAGCAAAAAAGGGTTCTCCTATGAGGACAAGCCAAAGAACCTTATATGGTTCTACTTAGCACTTTCATTTCTAAGAGCGTAGGAATACTCTGTTGTTTAGAGAACATGCAGTAAGTACAGTCAGTTTCTTCTCTTTCACTCTTCAACGTATACACTCTTAGAAATAAGGGTTCCAAAAGTGTCCCTCTACAAGGGCTGAGGTTCTACCTAGAACCATTTGCCTCTAAGTTCCAGTACCATTTTGATCCAGCAAACCCTTTAAAACCCCTTTACCTGAATAAAGGGTTTTAAAAGGGTTCCAGGTAGAACCTCTTTATAAAGGTTCTACCTGGAGCCAAAAAGGATTCTTCTATAAGGACAAGCCGAAGAACTTTATATGGTTCTACTTAGCACTTTTATTTCTAAGAGTGTAGTCCAGATGCTGGATTACGGTGATGCCATATAGGACACTAACTGTTTAGTAATTAAATCTCAATCCCATTTTTATTTCCCTTCACAGAACACACATTCACACAGATACTGGCTAATTGCTCCCTTGTTAGTGTGAAAAAAGCCCCCGGTGGAGACCTTGTTAGGAAGTCACTGACATTTCAGGTGAGTCTGTGACATCACAAATCTCTTGAGTGAAGAAAAAAAAAACCCGACATACACATACTCTTTTTGCCCTACAACTGCAGCAGGCACCGGACACTGTGCACAGCAAGCAACGCCAAAATCGGAGCATAGAAGAGAATGAAGAAAGAAAAGGGAGATAGAGTGAGAGGGAAGGGATTTAGTAGGAGAACAATGACGGTTCAGGGTCATTCCCACACCTCTCTCCTCTCTCTGTGTGTGTGTACCGACCTGACACAAGACGGGCAGAAAACAAGATAGCGAGGCTGCAGCTGGCAGAAAGACTGTGATAAGATCCCAGCTTTCTGCATTGATTTTCATAAGTTATGTCTCCATTTAGCCCCTGCGAGCTCTCTCATACACTCTTATTCAGGAGACGGCAACGTCTCACTCGTGTCTCTGCACAAAATACAAACTATTTTTATATCACTTTTAGCACGTGTCTGCAGTTTGTTAAGTGTCTTGAACGTTTATTTAACAGACAAAAGGACAGAAAATCCTCCTGTTACAGGGTATATGCAGGAATCCTGACGTTAATTTAAGACTTTTTCAAGACCTTCTCAAAATATTTGAAGAGCTTTATCGCCGCTTCAAGCTGTAACCGGCAACACACATTTAACTTACAGAACAGTTTTAGTTTGCAATTATAGCAAAGCCAACGTTTATTAAAATGAACAACCAGTAACGTCACATGTACGCGCGCAGCCCCGAGACGATCTTGCAGGGCGAGCATGCCTGCACATCGTTGTTTTTAACAAACACGGGGAGGAAAATAAATACATTCATGCATACTTTTTGCAATCAAACTCCATGGACAAAATAATACCTCACGAAATCGCGATTAAGACTTTTTAATACTTTTTAAGGCCCTTCATTCCCTTTTAATACTGTTTTATTCCCACTCTTGTGACTTTTACCAGTTAACTTGCTCATCTTTAACTGTGTAATCTATTTAGTCTTGGGTCTTTTTCTTTTGAGTTTAATGAAGGTGATTGAATTATGTACAAAATAAAATGACATAAGTCAATGGAAACACAGAGACATTTCTCTTATCTCTTTGTTTATTAAATTAACGTTCAAGTCATCCAACAAATTGCTGGTTTTAAAGCAGACCTAGACCGGAAGTTCCAATTAACGCTGTTTTTTTGGTGTGTATCTGCGCACATTACCTTGTTTATGAAGCCCTGAAGGTTCAAAAAACAAACAGTTCAGCCACTGCTTAGAATGCTGTGTTGTATTGTGATCTCGGGCTCAGCGAGATCTCTGAAAAAACCTGGTCCAGTCGGGGCACTATAGTCCGGGCACATGCAGTTGCGTACATTGTACCACAGAAGAAGAAGAACGTCCATTGTGGAGGTGTTTCACAAGCGACAGTGTCTTCTGACTCTGGGTCCGACTCCGGGTCAAAGTCGTAAAAGGGACTGAGGCGGTGAGCCGTGAAGAAGCCATTTTTAAACAGTTAAAACAATGTTTTGATAATGAGTAGCAGTGCATCCACCGTTCCAGAGGGGGGAGCTGCGCTTCTGAGAGCTGACATGCTAATTACGTCACTTCAAGGTATTGGCCAATCACAACACAGTTGGGAAAGCTCTCGTTGGCTGGCCAATCACAACACAGTCTGTCTTCTGGGTGTGAGATTTCAGTCTGAAACAGCTCGGCTGACGAGAGCTTCAGTGAGGAGAGATTTCTATTGGCTGATTTACAGCAACTAGGCGGTTTTTGACCATTAAAAGTTAATGTATGTAAGTAGACCTCCATAACTCACATATGTGTGCCATAGGACCACTCTATGTGAGCTTTAAAATGTTATTGCAATTTCAAATAAGAGTGTCTTATGGAAATGAGGTTTGGTAGATGTTAATAAATGAAACAGTGGGCCGTGTGATCACGTCCTGAAGTCTCCATACCTGTGGAGATTTTTGACCAAAGACAGGTTCATTATGTGTGATAGTTCAGGAGGAGGATGGAGCAGCGCTGCATTCTCTGACAAGCACAATAATTCAGCGGTCGGGCCATGGATTAATGCAACATTTCTACAGACACAATAAAGAGGCAGTGACTCACGATTGCCCTCCATTACAGCATTTAAATCACTGTTACATCACAAGGCCAGAAGTGGTGCCACTTGAGTTTATCCTTGTCAATATTATCTGAAGAGATATTTACACACATGCTTGATTATCCCTTTTCCTTCCTCAAATTAAAGCCAGTTGTGTATGATGTGTTGACATTGCTCAGGCTCATTTGATCTAATTTCAATATGTGACGTGATATTGTGACTGCACTCTGGCAGCGGTCATTAAGCCTAAGATCCCCCGTCCTCGATATACTGCAGAGTTTTCAATTGACTTTAATTAAACGTGTGTCCTTGTAAAGGTTAGAGTAATACAGCACTAATCATTTTAGACCAGTGTGTTTAACAGAATGTGTATTACTTGTATATCCTTCACTTCCTCTTCTTCTTCTTCTATTTCTGTAACCTAATCTAAATGGCTTTGACCTTTTCTTTGACATGACCCATTAAAGGTCTTCTCGACTCACCACAAGTAACGGGACAAAGACTAATGGCCCTGTGCCAACATGTGAGCGGATGTGAATCATTTAGACGACATGTTGTTTCAAACACATAAAGAACATGTACACTTCCCAGAGCCTGTTTGTTGTTAGGAACCACTGGGAGACACCGTTGTTCGGGCTCTTCTCTATTCATTCATTCATTCATTCATCGCCGAAATCTAGATCAGATCAGATATACTAGTGAGGAATTATAGGGTGAGGATCATGACGTCAGAATATACAGTGGAGCTGGTCAAATATTTTGCACCGTCTGTAAATAAGTAGCATTACAGCGTTCAAGGCTTTTAATTGAAAGATAAGAAAAAAAAAAAACAGCAGCCAGAAACAGTTTACATTGCTTTTTAGAAAAATTACCATATCTGGTGCCATTTTTGTGCGAGTTGTTATGTGTAAGTTTCAGCAGAGCTGTATCTTCCTGGTCTTATAAAAACAAAACCATGCCCTATTGGGAAGGGGCCACATCTAAAGTCAACACGGTGGCAGCGTTCCCAGGCTCTGGAAACCAAGCACTTATTAAGAGCGCTGACATCCAGTGTTTTGTTTCCCCCATTTTTTTTTTTATAGGCTTATGAAACTTGACATTTATTCTGCTTTTTTAAAACTTTATGATGGGGTAATTATAGCAAACATTTAATGTAATGTCCAAAAGAAAAAAAAAACACATTTAAAAACAGATGTGTTTTTTTTACAGCTGACAACTTTACTTACTGTTAGGAAGAATATGCAGTTGGCTAAGGAGCCTTAAACAAACCTTGAAAGTTGAAACCAGAATTAGTTTTAATGTTTACACCTGTGCTTTTCCTATTGTAGAAAAGTCCTCAATGAAAAAGTACAAATATTTGTCTGACCATATCTAGACTTGCTGTTCCTGAACTCTTCCTCCTCCACTTTATCAAGGCTGTTAGAGGCTTGTGCTGTTTCTGATGCACAAACACGCGAGTTCCTGTTTAAATGTCACATCTGACTTAGTAATATTTACCACACGTTTACTTGCATGCTATGGACATGACATTTTATTGAATTACAGAAATAGAAACGGGATGTGTGCAAGGAAAATAAAGTACGAGGCAGAACTAAACCAAAAATTGTCCACATTGCCATTCACTCAGTCACAGGAACACCACACTCAAAGAAAGACAAGGGTATTATACTTTCCAATCAAATTAGTTAGCAATATGATGACTATTTAGGTGTTAAGTTTGTTTTCCCTCTCTCCGTCTGCGTGTGCAGCAGCAGCAGCAGCAGCATGGCACTGGCTGATTCCGTGCACCATGTGTTTGATCACCAACTCCCACCACAGGCGGAGTTCTGGGGGGGAGTTTAAGGGGTAACTCAAACCCAGAAACCGATTAAGAGTGCTGTATGTGATTTGTTGTCTTCTAATGCTTTATGTAGTCGGTAGTCTGCGCATATCACGCCACATTAGTTGCATGAAAAAATGTTTCCCCCTCAGGGCAAAAGTCTTAATCCTTGTATGACTGCCAGCTGTATAAAGACCTCGTCACCGGAGTGTTCAACCTGCACAACTGAGTGTAAGGTTTGCTTTTGAGATGCACAATCTAATTGATTGTCTTTCCTTGCTTCAGTGTGGATCATGCACCAGTGCTCGAGCATCTCCAGTCCAGCAGGGCCACACTCCTGCCATCGCCATCTCCGCTCACACCCCAGTTTTTGGTATTATTATTATGCTGTGCAATAGGTTGACGTGTGTTAATGCATGACACGTTTCCATGACGACTGACCGGAAAAAGAAGCATGTGACATCATGTTTACGTGCTGAGACACTGGAGTCCAGGCACCGTTTACCAGTTAGCTCTGTTAGCTGCATTAGATCCTTTTAGCGCCAGTTAGCTCGCCGGCAGTCAAACTGGAGAGGTCTGTTTATTAAACGAAAAGAGCAGCAATACAAATAACCAGCGTACTTGCATACTGCATATGTGTGTCTCTGTTTTTAAAGTTTAGCGTTACTTTACAGACTCATTTTAACAATCCGGAGTCACGTAAAACATGACGTTGCACGTCTTTTTCCTGTCAGTCGTCATGGAAATGCCCCGTGCGTTAACGTGCGTTAACGTTGACGAGCTACATTGTAGCTCAGACGCCAGTAACTGGCAACCCATGGTTGCTCGGCAGCTGAGACTCTACTGACTGCAATGATTGGTAGACGGCGGTAGGTGGCGCCACATGCCAAAACATGATTTCAAAACATAAACATGATTTGTGGTTTTTTAATGCAAATATTTTGGCTGTACTGTTGTTGTTGGTGAGTTCAGTTATATGAACATTATTCCTGAGTCTCTGTGATATATTAGGAGGATTTTACGGGAAGTTTTAGATTTATTACATAATGCACATTTAATTGTATTCACACATTTTATGTAGCTATTCATGTCTCTACATTCTGGGAAAATATCAGAATACAAATTCACTTGTAAAACACAGACAAAAACACGGATAACAATGAAGGATAAATTAATTAAACATTTGATAAGTGAACATAATTCCCAGCACACTCCACACCGTGTACGATAAAGCAGTTGGAAGAAACAGATCAAAGCACCAATTCATTGTGGTGTGGAAAACCTCAGTGTCTGCCTGACAGGTACATGTATTGATATTGGTGTTTTACATTTACTCTGCCAAACCAGAGCTCTTTATAGTCTGATTTACTCTGCTTTGGGAAATTGTCTCTTTTTCTCGCGTCAAACGGGGAGTGCAAAGAATCTTAATGCACAAAGGTGTCCCCTGGTGTCGCCAGTTGTCCCTATCAGCCCAGACCCCCCCCCCCCCCTTCTTCCACAACCATGCCTGCACTGTTCGCCGTCGTCATGGCAACCCCATGACCAGCCAGTCCTTCTCGCTCTCCCGTGCTTTCTCTCAGGATACACAGGGACGACTGTTCTTGCCCCCGAGCAGCTGAAGAAGGACTCACTGAGGTTGTTCAGAAGAAAAGGTGACAGAAACGGTTGCAGGAGCAGAGACGGAGCAACAGCTGAACTCACACAGACAAAAAAAAAACGTTGTATGCTTTTAAAGGCATTGACTCCTCCAGTTCAGTTTGGAAACCCAATGGACTCAAACATGGAAAGTGTCCCAAAAAAGGAAAACAATGACATGCTGTGTCATTTTTAGGATAGATTACATAAAGATGAAGGGTGAGCAAAAATATTGTGTTGCTTTTCTGCTTAAAACATCTTGTTCATGGCAGGAAGGTCAGGATTTAGAGCATTCAACTTTGTGGGGAGTACATTCTTTGCTGTCTCCCTTAAGATTTAGATTTAGGCATTTATCACTTGTATACAGTTGTATAGCCAAGAGACTAATGAACCTACTATAGCACATTCATTTGCAATGTCTGTGTTTATTCCACATAAACAGTTTACACCTCAACTGTAGTTGCTGTGAGATACAATAGCAAAATGTGTATCAAACGGTTTAAAGTGCTCTTTTTTTTCCGAAATCACACTACTTAGTGTTCACACAGCATGGATCTGTGCTGCAGGTGCACCTATGGTCGTTTGCAGTGGGAATAATACACAACTCCTTATATGGACATCCTGGGGGTCTGTGTTTATAGGTCACATATTCAGGCTTCAAAATACTATATAAATAATATATATATATATTGTGTTCGTCTTCTCACGTTTTGCTGAGTCAAAGTTATGATTCATTTTATATCACATTTTTAGTAGCGATGTAAAGTAGCAATAATTATGCAGGATATACAGTAATAGTCAATATGAAGTCAATATAAAGTCAAAATATCACCGTTTTTCATTTTCCGTTTTTTGTTCAAAATTCAATCCGATTTAAAAAATATTGAGTACTTTTTGCACAGGTGTGTTTATATAGTTGGCAAAAATGTTTTTTTTGTCATCAGATTGCCTAAGTTGTGCAGAAAAAAGTATATAAGAAACTCTATATTCTTAGTGCACATTCTTATTGCCTCTGTATATACTGTACATTTAAACATAGTAATATAAGACACAAAACAGTGGTATTTATCTTTTTAACCACTTCTATGAAGAAGAGTCATCTATTGTCTGTTTCTAAATTAAATAAATAATAAATGATATAATTTGACATTAAACCTCAGATCTCTTATTCTATTTGCAGTCATTTTCCCAGACTATAAGAGACTCATTGACATGTAATCGAGACTGAAGACTTTTAGAAGTGAAGAGTGGGTTCAATGAAAGGCTGTCCAGGTGGTAAAACAACGTCTTCTTTTAAAAGTGACATGTAACAGTGTAGATGACTTTGAAACACAGGGGCTTCTTTAAGCACTATACATTTTTAATGAAAACATATTGGCTTGGCCACTGCCTCGTTCAGTTTAACTAGAACAAGAACAGACACCTTGTTGATCACTGGAGGGCAGTTGTCAATTAACCTTGTGTCTCATTTTTAGCATCACATCGACATCACACCGTGCAATAACGAGTAAAAAAAAACCATGGGGCCTTTTCCCACGAACTGAATGATTAAATGAAGAGAATGGTCATCGTTTTGTCTCCTCAGCTGTTATCCATCAGCTTTAATTGCTTTGCTTCTTGTGCTTGAAGGAACTTGTACTTGTTGCTGTGTGTCTGTCCCCACTTTGGCAGAACAAATTGTTCCGTTCTGCACAAGATCTTTTCGTTTCATAGAGCCCTGCAGGTCAAGGGCCTCAGAGCTGAGTGAGCCAAAGACTGCATGAGAGGCAGGTGCAAATGACTTTTTTCACTACCATGTCCTTTTGACAGTGATCCTGTGGATGAAGGTGCAGCATTACTGCACAGAGAATTAAATATTCGTCAGACTGCGCATAGATGTTCTTACATTTCCAGACACTTATCTTTTTGAGCGGTACTGTTTCACGTCACAGTTCATCATTTACATTCACAACCTAATCCGTCCTTACATTTACAACATTACCAACCGGAGTCACGCTCTCACATCACAGCAGAAAGTATGTGTTGCGCTGCGGTTTTTTTTTTTACTTACAAATTTACAAATTTACCATTTTTATTTTATACGTCAGAGATGCAGAGCACTTGAACATGATATAAAGAATGAGAAGTAATTTATGTGTGAAAACATCATTATGTTGGGGATAAAACAACTGTACAGTCAAACAGACACTTCATATTTACTTTATGTAAAACATGATCAAACTGAGGTAATCCCATGAGATTATACCGAGGTTTTACCTGTTTGAACAATGTTTTTATGTTTTATCTTAAACTGCTGCCAACTGCGCTTCTCCCCCGCGGGATTACACCTAAATAAATAAATTAATAGTCAACCACTCAAGCAGTTTCCTCTGTAATATAATCGTGATTATGCAAAGGACGACATTTAAACTTCCTCATCAGCAGCAGTGTTCTCTCAGACGCCGTCTCCCTCTCTTTTGCTGCTGTTACACTTCCTTCTAAAAACATGCTCAAACTCACGCATTAATATTTTCCAACTCCAGTGGGTGAAGAACGTCACCCTCCGCTTCCCCGTTGTCATGGGGACTCGTCGAAACGGGGCTCCATTCATGCTGTCTTTTTATACTTGTGGTGCACGCGCTTAACTCGAGGTGAAACTACTCTGAGTTGAACAAACTAACTCAAATCAGCTGTTCTGAAACCGAAAAAACTCAGAGTTTCCTTTCTCAGAGTAGATCAACTCAGAGTTCAGGGTTAGACTCAGAGTTTGTTGAACCGGCTTTGTGAAACGGACCCCTGGTCTGTAATCATATACGGATACATGAAGAGTTTGAACATGATACTAAATATTTGTAAGTTAGGTTTTTCATAGTATTTTTCAGTGTTGTAATTTAATAGTACAAATACTTTGTTACTGTACTCAAGTACAAAATTCATGTATCTCTACTTTACTTTGTTATTTATATTTCTAGCAACTTTTACTCCTCCTACTCCTTTTACATTTTCCCTAAACTATGTTTGTTAAACATTTCTACCACATAAAAATCAGAAGAAGAGTTGTCAATTGTCACACCAGGACAGGAACTTCAAAAATTACTCTTTCAAGGAAAGCTAAGAAATAAAAACCACTCTTTTGAGGGAAAAACGACTAACAAAAAGAAGGCTAAAACTAACAATCAAATCACTATTTCTAGGAAAGCGAATAAACAAAAAACACTCTTTTGAGGGAAAAACTAACAAAAAGAAGGCTAAAGCTAACAAACAAAAAAACACTCTTTCGAAGGAAAAAGTATGAACAAAAAGAAGGATAAGCTAATAAACAAAACCACTCTTTCGAGGGAAAAACTACTAACAAAAAGAAGGCTAAAGCTAACAAACAAAAACTACTCTTTTGAGGGAAACACTACTAACAAAAAGAAGGCTTAAGCAAACAAACAGCCAACCTTTCGAGGGAAAAAATACGAACAAAAAGTAGGCTAAAGCTATGAAAAAAAAAACTACTCTTTTGAGGGAAAAACTACTTACAAAAAGAAGGCTAAAGCTAAAAAACAAAACCACTATTTCAAAGAAAAAACTACTAGAAAAAACAAGAGCTTGACAAAGTAGCAAACAAAAGTACAAAAACCTGATGGCATATACTGATAATTCCTGACAAGACACAGGCATGGGAGTTATGCTAGTTCTCTGATTCACAAGATGAACACAACAAACAAAGGGAGACACAGACCATAATATACACACGGTAATGGGGAACAGGTGGAAACAATCAGGGTGGGGCAGACAATCAGACTAGCAGGAAAACACAAGGGGAAACTTACGTTAAGTTAGAGAGGGTAGAGACATTTCAAAATAAAACAGGAAACACAAGACAGCTAAACACCACCAGCTTTCTTGGTCATGAAAGTAATGATTAGAACTTTTCTATAGTCTCGATGAGCTGCTGCACATCTTTCCGACCCATTCACACGATTCAACATGGGGTTACGTGTCTTCCTTAAGGACACATATAGACTAGCAGGGCCAGGAATTGAACCTACATTCTTCCAGTTGTAGGACAACTTGCCCTACCACTGAGCTACCATGGTTCAATCCTTACTCCTCAGTTTAAAAAAATACCTTTACTTCTAAAGCTTAAAGGGGAAATAAGTAGTTTATAGTGCCATCTAGAGGAGAGGCTGAAATTTACAACAAAGACCTGCTGCTCTGCTCCCCCCTCCCTTCCCTGAGCGCTACGGTATCCGCAGCTGGTCAAATGTCGTCCTCGTCGTCTTTCTCCGTGTCAGCAGATGAGGTTTGTGAGGCAAGGGAGAGGGCGAGCTACCACGGCCGTAGCAGACGAAGCGGAGAGAGAGGAGGCGGGACTTCCGCTACAAGTAAAGAGACGCTTGTTTTGTTCTCTCGCGTTTGTCCTTACAGGCTCCGGTAGAAACATGGCGTCTCGCTGCTAACAGTGGCTATGCAACCGCGGTCCGCGGTCATGTTATTTTACATGACTTTTTGAAACACTACGAAAATGAAACAAAAACTATTATACAGCGACTAAACAATGCAGGAGCACATAATATGTATAAAAAAGTGGATTTTGGGTTATATAAACCCATAAATACTACATATTGTACCTTTAAGTACATTTTATATAAGAAAATTACTTTTGAGACATTTACTTAAAAAGTCACTTAAAGTTCTACCAAAGTCTGATAAGATACTTGTACTTTTACTCAAGTATCCCTTTTAGGTTCTTTATATGGTATCATTGCACTAATTATTTAGGCTAAAAACTTAAACAGAAAGAAGGTTTGTGTTTTAATATGCATATGAGTGATGGCAATCGAAAGGCAGGAAAAGAGAAAACAGGATCACTTAACCTCTTTCATGAAGCAGCTGAGGAGAAAAACGACAAATATGGAGTTCTCTCCCTGACTGTGACCACCCAGAGTTGACAGAAGGAGAGATCTGCAGGAACAGCTTGTTTTGTTGACGCTGGCAATTAAAGACACAGAGCACTAGAAAAAAAAAAAAAAGCTAATGAGGTAATTACTCAATCATAAACACAAACAGTGACTGAGGTAAAAGCTTCTATGATAAACGAGATACTCTGTCCTCCTTCTGACCTGTTTCATCTGCTTCCGTCAGCCTGACAGATCTTCCACAATAATTCAAATCTCTCCCAAGCCAAAGGCTTCAAAGAGGATTTGTAAACCAAACCTTATATGGGATTTTGAGATCCACGTTCCATCCTCACACACACACACACACACACACACCGTTATCTTGTTGACTGCCATTGACCTGGAGCTGCACTAATGGAACCTAATTGCTTCCATTTTTCCAAAAGAAAAGATAAAGATATAGCGTAATGTCTAATCATTTGGAATTTAATCATCTATGAACTTCTCTTCCTCACAAGTTCTGACTGGACAGTCACAGCTCGATATAGTTTTTAGAATTGTATCATATAAACTGTTGTGCTGAACATGGTGTTCCACAAACACATAATCTTCTATTTGTGTAACATTTGTAACAAGATGCTCAGATGTTTTAGGAAATTATGAATCCTTTACAAAGCAAAATAGTAGAGTATTGTTCTGATCCGGGTCACAAACCTGTAACTTCTTATTTAGATCAAATTACAAGCATGATAATATAGTAGTAATATGATACTAAGGGATGGGAGGATACCACTTTTTTGTGTCCGATACCGATATCACAAACTTTTCTATCTACCGTTACTGATATTAGTCTGATACAGTCATTTTAGACCATCTATGAACTATGTGCAACACATTTGTGCTGGGTCATAGTTCTCCAAGTGTGTAACAAATATTGTTCTCCCAAAAAGAACAAATAAGCAGATCAAACATGACTCAGCTCAAATGCTCTTGCTAATTTGTATTTACATTTTTATATGTCCGATATCCAATCCAGTGATTTTTTTACTAGAATTGGACCGATACCGATACTGATACTGAATCCCATCCCTAATGATAATAGTGTGGTTAGTATTGGCTTAATAATAACAATGAATGAATCTCAACTTTGTTATATGGTAATTATCAGTTTTGAGTGACAAAAAATATTCACATGAAGGTATTACACTACCGGTAGCCTATAATACTTCACATTACCAAGCCATTAACTTGATATTAGTTTGGAAATTACATAGTATTACTGTAATATTATCTCATTATTGCCACATTATTACCAAGAAGGAAATGACATTGAAATTAAGATGGCATGACCACAATATTACATCACTCTTTACAAAATTATTAACATGCAATTACTGTACTGGATTTTATCTGATTGGCAAATTATTGCTTGACAGACTAAAACACAGTTATTGCTTTTTGAAATAGGGTTAGGGTTAATTATAATGGAAATGAATGCAGCCTGTTCGTAAAACTATAAGGTGAGATTGTATAAAACCATGAGTGGCAATCAGCCCTTAGTGAGCAGTCAGCAAAAGAGTCAGCTAATTGTACACTAGTTAATCATTCATTCCATAAAAGACTGCCACTTCTAGTCACACCAACACAGTCAGTTTGCAAAGCAGCCAACCAGCCAGGCGGCCTGTTGCCCAATTAATCAGCTTGGCAGCCAGTCACACACAAGACTGATGACATAGTGGGAACATAAAAGAAAAAAGGGGGGAAAAGCTGACGGAAGCTTTCCTCCACTAAGGGCAAATATTGGCATAGATATGAAGCACTTGTTCAGCAGGAATTTCTAAGTGGAGGGAATAGAATGAATAAGTGACTCCATGAATTAATGGATGAATTGATTCTGTTTAGGAAACATTTTTGTGCAGCCAGACGTCAAACCATAAATATATTTAAAGCTCCAGTGTGTCGCCGAATCACTGCTATTGTCACGACCACCCTGAACGTTCAGGCTTCAGGTGAACCTGCAGAACGCTCTGAAAGGACCACTCTTCTTCAGGTAACTCCTTCCTTCACAGATGTTTTGGAGAACTGGGGTTAATTCCTTTCATTCATGTTTTATAAAAACCCAGGATAATTCCTTAATCCAAAGTTCCCTCCATCAGTTTTGATGTCAAATGCATTACTACACTCTTAGAAATAAGGGTTCCAAAAGGGTTCTTCTACAAGGGTTGAGGTTCTACCTGGAACCATTTGCTTCTGAAAAACGGTTTTCCGAAGAAAGGGTTTTTCAAGGGTTCTTGGTAACACTAATGGTTCCAGTAAGAACCATTTTGATCCAGAGAACCCTTTAAAACCCCCGATCCTGAATAAAGGGTTTTAAAAGGGTTATTGGTGGAACTCTCCAAAAGGGTTCCAGGTGGAAACTTTATAAAAAGGAGCCAAAAAGGGTTCTCCTATGAGGACAAGCCGAAGAACCTTATATGGTTCTACTTGGTACTTTTATTTCTAAGGGTGTATGTGTCCCAACAGACACAAAAACACAACACTGCTATACTGAGAAACACACACAGAGCCATGTGGATCTGATCAGACTCATTTGATAATGGTTTGAATATTACAAAACCTTTGTTTATATTTAAACGTTGCAAACTACAGCCAATAAAAGAAAGAGAGAGATACTCAATACTACAGTCTATTTTCAGTTGACTGGAAATGTAGCATGGAAACCTCATTGTTTCCCCCTCTGTGATTGGCTTTCTATAATCTATCAGGGTCATGTGCAAATGTCAGCATGGCCACATTGGGCCGAGTCAAATGTTAAGGACATTAAACTCCCCAGAGTCAATAAGAGCTGTCAAATGGCAGCAGACATCCATTCACGGCTCAGTAGGGGAAGGTCCAGCAGTTGACTTATTGTCTTATTGTTACTCACACAGAGCCTGAGGCACACGCCTTCTTTGTGTCTCAATAGAGTTTTGTGCAAAGACCAGTCAAACAATGAATACATACATATTCTTCGTCTGAACACACCGACAACAGGAAGAGTAAAAGTCTTTGAGATGAAACAGTGATGTGTAATTAGTGCGGTGGCTGAGTTCCCTGTGATGTCAGCCGTTCTGATGATCCTCGTGGGGATGAGATCAACTTCCTCCTCGTCATTCTTGGCTTCGCGAGTCTACTTGATGACTATTTCTTGACGTTATAACAAGCACGTATCATAACACTTAAGAATTTTATGTTTTACAGCAGCTGTTATTTAATATATTACCCTTTATTTCATCATAAAGTCGCTCTACAGTGTGTGTACCCTTACGTAGATTTGCTTTGCTGTTTTAAGACACGGGCACATTAGTCTTTACAGACAGCACAGACATGACGAAGATAAAAGTGCTCCAGGCTTTACTAGTACATAATAACACCAGTTCTGTTCATAACATGGGCCACATGTGGCCAAAAAGTGCTAACCTTTCCATTTTTAATGTTAACAAAATGACTCTGATAAAATATTTACAGAGCTCTGCGAGTAGTTTCGTATTTATTTATTTTTATCTTTATCAGAGACAGTGTATTAGGCTCAGCAGAGCAAAGATGGCAGTACCAGATTCTAGCAAATTTCCACCCGTAGTCCACAACACTTATTCATTTCCATGACATACATACATCCATTATTTCCACCTTCATTCAGAAATTGAACATACCTAAAGTGTCATCATCATAAATTCCATTTAAAGACAATAAAATGTCAAATTCATCCTTATACCGAAAGCTAAAACATCAAATTCATCAATATACATAGAGTCAGGTACATAAATATTGGGACATCGACACTATTCTCTTCTTTTTGGCTTTATACAACACTACAATGGATTTGAAATGAAATTAATGAATGTGATTCAACTGCACACTTTCAGCTTTAATTTGAGGGTATTTGCATCCAAATCAGGTGGACAGTGTTGGAATTACAATACTTTCTATATGTGCCTCCCATTTTTTAGGGGACTAATAATAATAATAATAATTAGGGTTCGAGCACGACTGTGCAAGAACCCTCTTTAAACTGTAGTTATTATTATAATAATAATAATAATAATAATAATAATAATAATGATAATAATACAAACAATCAAGGAGGTTGATGAAAAAACACTACCAAAAATGTGTATGTGCAACTGAGGAGAATTAAATTAAAGTGGAAGGAAGAAAGTCACTGGAAAAATGCCAGAATCAAAACAGAAAATATGCTTTAAGGCCGTGGAAATTTGCTTTATTTGCATTCATTTTAACGACTTAGGGCCTGATTTACTAAGATCCCAAGTAGAGAGCGCTAAATTGCGTGAGCGAGCATAAAGACTGCGCCTGCTACTGGATCACGTTTTGCGGGTGACCTACTAAGATTGCAACCGCAATTGACTACAGGCGCAGAAGTGGTTAAGACCGCCCTATTTAAATGAGGATTTTGCGCTAGTCAAGGGTTGTCAACATGGAGAAAGAGCAGACTCAACGGAAGCGCAGAATGAAATTTGAAGCCACTGAACAGAAAGTGACGTTCTGCGATGAGCTGATAACTGAGATCGAAGCATATATGACGTCCTTGTTCCCCGGGTCCATAGAAACTTTTTATATTATTATTATTATTATAATCCTGCGTAGGTATTTTGGACAGCTCCATCATTACCTGACGTATCAAACAAAGAAAACTATGGATGTTAAAAAAAAAAGGTGCTGCTCGCAGCTCTCTCCTCCTGACTCACCTGCAGCTCACTGACAGCTGCACGGGAGCGCTCTGCTGTTTCTATCAAGATTACACATAGGTCTACTTTCAATGGATGTGTGACTTTTTTGTCAATAAGTAAATAAATAAATGATCATCACAACGGCTTTTTAGTCCCAGTCCTTTCCTGGTTTCATCTGTGTTCATTCAGTCAGGCTGAGTTTCCATTACGCGTGCCAACAGTCTTCGATCTGACGTCAGAGGCGACAGGACAATCGATATAGATGATATATCTATAGCTGATTCAGATAGTTACATTAAATAGTGATTGTTGTGATTATTTATTGCATTTAAATGTGCCTGGAACTGTGGAAACCTGCCTGTGAGGTTTTGGTGACGTTTGCTCACTGTGCCGCCTGCGCTTCACCGTGCACAGAGAGTAGACCAGGTTAGAGCTGGACCCGTTAAGGTAAAGCAGGGTTCCCCGTTCCTCCGGGCTTAACCGGGGAACATAGGTACGACCCCTCCTTGAACCACAAACTGCAGACCAAGGTAAGCCCATACCAGTATAAACATGCATTTCTCCTCTGGATATCTATATTTAATTTATTCAAATATACCAAATAAGAAATGAATGTGCGTCATCTGTGAACGCGAAGTTGAACACGCTCTGGAAAAGCGTAATTTCCCGATTTACAAAATGTATTTTTGTTTATGTATTTCTCAGAGGATATGTGCATAACCGCAGCCATGTTTGTGCACCACTGTGCCAGTTAAGACCTGCCTTTCAAACATGCTAAATATAGCAATCAATTGCAGGTTTGATAAATCACTTTGCTCATGCTAAAATAACATATTTACATTTTCTCCTCCCATCTCACGCAAAAGTGTGTGTAAACGCTCCACATTGCATATGCATTAAGGCAAGAACGCTAAATGGGTTGCGAGTGCTATTTTGCCCGTCTGAGGGACACACTCCTCATTGTACCCTGTTAGTAGATCAGCATCAGCGCAAATTTGCGTGTGCAATCCAGTTTGCACACGTTTTTGCACGCGCAAAGCTTTAGTAAATCAGGCCCTTAATGTATTATTTTATCTTTAAAATGTAAAAGTTATTTTAGGAGAGGTGCATCGGTGATGAGGTAATATATATAACACTTGGCTCTAATACGACACATAATTAGAGTTTGAGAACAATGGCTGAAGACAAACAATTTAAAAACAATTTAAACAATTTAAAATGACATTTGAAGCAGTGTTTTATTTATATTTTGTTTGTCTCCAGAGAATATGGGCGACATTCAAAGCATATTTGTTACCAGCTGGACTGGAGGCTTCTTGGAAGTGACTGATTCAGGACCAGCCGACAAGAGCAGTAATTCAATTCACATGCATTGCTGATGTTTGTTTGTCTTGTTCCAGTAAAGCAATTCTGATTGGATTGGGGGAGTTTCGTATTGTCAAGGAAACTTGATTCTGTCATTATTTTCACGACTTTCCAATCTTTGAACCTTGATTTTTTTTTTTTTTTACAAACATCCGTGGAAGGCTGCTCCAAAAAAAAAACCTTAGGAAAAAAACAACAACCATAACATCGGTGTCCTGTTGCGTGTCAACTGTTCAGGAGACATGAATCATGTTGCATCGTTATTGTACAAACCGTCTGTGCAACAGCCAGACAGCTGTTTTGTACTTGTGGAATACTGGAGCATAAATAAATCACTATGTTTAGGCCTTGGTGTTTTAACAAGTTAGAAGTTACAGGATGCAGGATTTAATTCTCCTTTGTAGCACTTATACACTTACTATACGGTCTTATCCTGCTTATATCACCGGGCCACTATATTAGGTACAAAGGACACCTAATTATGTGGCACAGGTGGCACCTGATGTGGTCTTCTGCTGCTGTAGATCTCCTTCAAGGTTTAACATGTGCATTCCCTGATGGTCTTCTGCAGACCTGGCTGCTACAACATTTTTTGTCCACACAACTACCACTGTTTGTGAAAATCGCAGTTGATCAGCTGACTCTAAAATACGCAGACTAACCACTCTGACACCAACAAACACACCCGGTTCAAAATCACTTCAAAATCCACTCCGTTCCACATTCTGATGCTCAATTTGGACTTCAGGGCATCTTGCTAATGTCTACATACCTTGATGCGTTAAGATGCTGCTTTGTGATTCTCTGATTTATCAGATTTGATATTTAGGTAACACTTTATATTAAGAAACACATATTCACCATTAACAGGGTGCTTACTAACGTGCATATAAGTTGCATACTAGTCCTTTATTAGTAAATATTAAACAAGTATTACCACCTTATGTAGGAAAAATCTTAATTCATGTCATAATAGAGGTAGAATAAGGTGCTACTACGTGCTTAATAATTACTAATAAAGGGCTAGTCTGCAACTTATATATGCTAGTAAGCACCTAGTTGATGTGTTTCTTAATATAAAGTGTTACCGATATTTATATTAACAAACAGATGAACAGGTGTACCTAATAAATTGGCCGATGAGTGAAGACTAATCAGAGATCTTGTCAAATAAGTCACTTCGTAATTGCAATTAAACGGTAAATGTTAAAGTAAAGTTTGCTATAAGCATCTTTTTTTGTGAATAAACATGAGACAAATGTGACGGTAGCTCAGTGGTAGAGCGTCATGTTTCAAGTCGAAGGTTGTGGGTTTGATTCCCGGCCCTGCTAGTCTACGTGCCGATATGTCCTTGGGCAAGACTCTTAACGGGTATGAATGGGTATGAAAGATGAGTGATAGGAGTGAAAATGCACTGCTGCACTGTATGAAAGTGTGAGTGAATGGGTGAATGGCAAAACTGTAGTGTAAAGCAGCTTTGAGTGGTCATCAAGACTAGAAAAGCGCTATATAAATACAGACCATTTACGACTACATTAAATAATAACTCACAAGACTTCCTGACATCTTTAACATTAACTGGTTTCTGTGAACATGATTTACCCTGAACTGAAAAACCAAGGTCAAACAAACACCAACAAGAGCCAGTGGTGAGGGTAAATGACCTGCTCATTATACAGTATATCACCTCGAAGAAAGAACATTTGTTTAGCTTTTCTGCTCCTCTGGCGTCAAGAAAAAAAAACATATGATGTGATGATGCGCAAGGACATTCAGTGTTTGCTTGTTTGTGAAGCTACATAAATGTGTATCCGACGAGTCATCATCTGCTCCCACACAATCAGCGGACAATACAAGACGAGAAAGGATGCAGCTTCTGCAACACAATGGGCTCTGACAACGTGGAATTACAGCCTCTGCAGCTGAAAAGTGGCTTTTTATTTGAGTGTGCTCCCTGGGATGGCACTAAAGGGTGGGACATATATCGAATAAAAGCAAAGATTCTCATACAAAGGTGCAAAAGGGGGGGCCACAGCTCTCAAACACTCTCAGTCTGACAGAAAGTCAGTGGGGAGAGAAATCCTGGATGTGGAATGATTCATATAGAGACAGAAGCATGTGATGCATTGGTCTTTGGGCTCTCCAAAAACCACAGCTCCTCTGAGGAGCTTATATTATACTTTGCAGAGCTGTGTGTTGATGCCTGCACTGGGCTCATTGAACAGCTGTGAGGCAGACTGCAGGTGAAAGATGAGTCAAGTCCTGAGGGGAGACATCAATCATTAATGGAATGACACATCTGATAAGAAGGGCAGAGACAGACACAAGGTAAGCCAGGAGAGAGCAGACAACAATCACCCTCTGAACACTGAGGATCTCTGACCTTGTCCAGCCAGAGCCGAGCCCACGTTACAGCACATATGAAACCAGTCAGTCCAGAGGGGGAAAGAAGGATATGATGCAACGTGTGACAGGGGCTTTGAGTCATTTTCCAGAAACTCTCATCATATCCTGTACTTCAGTTTCATTCTATCTAATTATTTCTGCGCATTGCCAAAATTGATTTTTGTCATGCACTGCAGGTCCCACGGTGTCTCTCAGTGTTTCAAGACAGAGATGTCGTGATTAACTTGTTTTTCTTCCCAATTTAGCCTCAGAGTATTCAGATTGTACACTGATATCATCTAATTGTCCCAGCATACAGCAGATTTCATGTTAAACATCATAAGTTTGGTCTGTTCTGTTGATACTGATGAATATAAAAAGGAATGACAACTGAAAAAGATTTAACGTTGGAAAGTGCGATTGTACTGAACTTGTTTCCTGAGTGCATTAATGTAGACATGTATTTGTTCTAGGGCTGTCAAAGCTAACGTGTAAACCTTTGCGATTAATACAGCTGATATTAACGCGATACAATAATTTAACGCAGTTAACGCAAATTTGTTTACTGCTGGTGTTTACTAAAACGGTCACTTGCCTGCAGTCAGAGAGGAGAGACTAAATTAGAAGCCTATAATTACCTAGGTGTCACGGCACACTTATTTGACAATGACTGGAAGTTGCGATCCTTTTACTTGACTGTCGGCTAACTGCTAAGACCTGCGCAGAGGAATTCCTCTACATTGCCAACAAGTGGAAGTAAGTGGCAAACTAAACACTCTAGGCACTGATAGTGTCCGTAATATGCTGGCAGCTGCCTGGTGACTTCCATTTGGACACCTACCCTGCGTGGCTGACTATGCTTTCCTTCTCTCTCTCTCACTTTATCAATTTTTTTTAAATGTATTTACAACAGCCATAATTTGTACATTCAATTTCCTTTGAGCTGATTTATGTTCCACTTTGTCATCACATTTTATCATGACTTTGCCTTTCTGATGTTTGTTTTCTTTCCATCACATAATGTGCATGTACTTCCATATTGTTTAAAAGCACTTAGTGAAACACCAAAAATGAGAACCCATACACATAATAGACTCCATTTATGACAACACATACACGCCATGATTCATGGCAGAGTGAACAATGTTGTATATTGCAGCAAATTTCAGCTAACACCTACTAGGCAGGGAGTTTTTATTTTTTTCCCAGAGGAAACATGCAGTTAAATTGTTAGTTCAATTCACTTGCAAAGTTGTATTGTAGATGTACAACATTTCTATAGAGGGGACCTTTAACAATCACACAAATTGACTTGACAAATTCTGACATCTAAAACTCAACCTCAACAGTGAAGTGAGATTCTTACAGGGAAATGGACAAAATGCACCTTTTGGGAGATGAGGAGAGTAATAAGCTGCTTCTGACCACAATAAAGTCACAGAGATGTGAGCAGCAAGGCCACTGGGAAAGTCTGCTTCTCTTTAATGAACACAATTGGTCTTTGAGTGCAACGTGACTCACTGGTAACAGGATGTGCTGAGGCATCAACTCAAGCTCATCGTTTGACCCACATGACATGAGATAACTTTTGACCTGGTGAGATTTAATTGATACATAAAAGCGGCTTCGCGAAACAGTCTCATGGGGATGTGTCGCTGTGACATGAGAGAGTCACTGACAAATGTCACTGTTAACGACTTATAATGGATGATGCTCAATTTTGCTGATGTGAAGAGGATGTTACGGCTTTCATTTAAAGGAAATTACTTTCAAAGATTCTTGTTTTGTTTTTTTGATCAGTCCGATTGTTGAGTTTGAAGTGCATCCTTCACTTCTCTTTTGCAAGCATTTCTTTTACTACTATAAAATAAGTAAGCTGGTAAGCATCCACTTTGTTGTTTCAAATGTTAGATATTCCAGTGCTGAGACTTCCAATACAACAGCTATGGACAAAATTGTATTTATGTTAGTGAAAGCAAAGAAGATTTTTGACCAAAAACTCAACAAAAACATGACTTCCACTATTATGCCATACCGTTAATATCGGAAATGTCTAAATCCTATTTCAATCAGACTCAAAATGACAAAAACGGATTTCATTTGAAGCAGAAATCCATTGATCACAACTGCTGCTCTTTTAAACCACTGACTTACTTTAATGTATTGCTACCCTTGTAAATGAGTTTTCAATTACAATGGGTCATTTACCTGATTAAACACGGCAATCAGAGATGGCAGACTTCACCCCATTCACACAACAAGCCTCTGACGCCCTCTGTTGGTCATATTGGCAAGTGCAAGTGCGGAAACACAAACAAACAGACGACACCGAAAACAATACTTCACTCCCACTCTGTGGTGTGAAGTAATAGAGGTTCAATAGGTTCAAATGAAGCTGTGAAAGTGGTAAAAATATGAAATATGAAATATGTTTGTAACATAACAGTGAGACTGGACAGTATGCTATTAAATCATTATCAGTTAAATTAAAGTGCTGCTACTAAATATAAAAACTTAAGCTGATGAGCTAAAATAAAAGGTTAACATTGATTTGTCTTAAAACTGTAACATCCTCATCTTCTCTGTTATGTAAGGCCCACTTTGAATTCAGAGTAGAGTATGTTTCCAGCACCTCACATGGATACAGGTGGGTGGATTTCCCCGAGACAGAGTGACTACATCAAAAGGGGGCAGCACCTGTGTTAGCTGCTCACCTTGGGCTACAAAACACTGTGTTTTCAAAGAAGCGTCGGGGGAAACCACTAACAGGTGCACCGCATCTACCCATCCGTCAAATCATAAGCTTTGTAGCAAAGCTCTGCACTGGAGATGAACAGTCACAGAGAAACACTTCAAATCTCTTGGCCGCATTGTATTATCAACCTTTAGCTTCTCACAAGATATTTGCCAACACCACATGTCCGGCTAGAAAAATAAACTCTATGCTCTTTAAATGTTTGAGTTTTAGCTGCATTCAGAAACATCTGATCACATAATGTATAAGATCAATTAGCATCTCTTTTGTATTACCTTAATATTTAATGTGTCTATATTGTGCATTCATTTAATGCATGTATATTGTGTATTCCCTTTTTTTTTGACAGTTTTTACTGCTGCCTTTTAAACCGGCGATCAATAGAATTGTTACAGCAGCATTCGCTCGTTCATGTGGTGAGTGTAATGTTTCAAAGCTATTCTTAAAATGCCATTCGGTCCACATGATTATTCTGAGTGGTATTGTTTCTTTCTGCAAACTCTATTTCTGAGAACAAGTCAAGATACATTATGAATAAATTGAAACTTACTGACAATAGCCATTGAAAGGGAAGAAAATGTTCAGAACAACGTATTCCTTGGTTCTTACTTATGCTTGGCACTGATTAAAAGTGCAGTTTCCAAGGAAACTTGATGGGTCAGTGCCACTTTCCACACTGTGCAACACTTAACTTAAGGCAGGAATGCATTTACAGCATGTAGAAAGTAGTTGTAAGAAGAAGCAGGTTGAACTGAAATGTCATTTGAAACTAAAACCTTAATTTTAATACATATAAGCGCATGGAATTGCATAAGGATTAGCAGTTTCTTTAAATGTCCTTCAAGTGCAGCATGGACAACAGTAATGACAGCCTCACTATTTATTGTTTTCTCTCTGCACCACATCACAGTACTGAAATATGACTAAAAACACTTAGAAAAGTATTAAACCGCACTTACTGTTACCACAACCACACGTGGTGTCATTAAACCAGTCAATGGCAGGACTGATGTTTTAACGATTATAGAAAAAGAAAAAGACAAACAATACGTGGAAAAAGCCAGTCATGTTATGTAACTCATGAACCAACGATTCACCACGCTGTCTGCCATGATGCTGTTTCCCTGCATATTGCTCTTTAACGGTCGTTGCCCACGCACTGAGCGTGTGGTATTTCTTGATGGACAGGTGGATCATTTATCTGGATTAAGAAAAGTCTTTTTCAACTCAAAAGCTCAGAGCAGACATGATGTAATACTATGAATTCAAGTGATGTGACCGCATTATATATGGTTGGATGAACAATCTTAACACAAGTATTATTGCACTTGATAGATCGAATTTTACAGAACATTTACATGTACTATTCGCTCATCATTTAGCAGCTTCTCTGGCTTCAAGTGATTTCTTTTGTCTTTGTCTGAATAGTACAGTGAACAGTGTGTTATGACAGTGAGTCACCCGTTACCGTCAGACAGCCATGATGGCTCAAATTCTGCCGTTGTTGATAAAGACTTCTGTCCCTCCGTCTGGACATTCTGTCTCCATGCTATCATATATTCACCACTGAGCACGGCCGCATATCCTGAAATAGTCACCACGACAACGCCGTCCAGCGAGCTGTGAGGCAGTAAGTCCTGCAGGCGAGCGGCGGCCCTACGTTAATTGCTGGTCACTCATCAGGGGGTGAGAACGACTGTGCTTAAATTAAACCTCTCTCACTGGAGTGGGATTCTTGAGACACTCTGACCCCACTGTGGTATTTCCACTGTTGTCATAGATCACATGCATCTCCTGCAACGTTGAGGAATGTGTGCGCAATAATCAATACGATGTGCACAATTTTGGCTTTTTTTAGATAGCATACTTAAAGCAGCTGTATGTATAAGAAATGTATTGAATTAAGTCATATAACGACGATGATATGCCATTAGAATAAGGAAATACTAGGTTCACCGATAACACTTTAACCTCTAACTTTAATCGAGCTAAGGCCATGTACATCTGACTCCGCCTCCAACTCCGCAGGGCTCCTTCTACTTCCTGGTCAAAGCCCAGGGACAATTAGGTGCATGTACAGAAAGCCGAGTCCAGTCCGACTAAGCGTCTACAGTACATGCAGGATTAATCAGACTATTTGTTGTATTATCTAGGTATGTTAGTCCGACTAAGACGAGCCTGGACTAATGATTAAACTCATGCTTGCAAAAGCACTGATTGACACAGCCAGTTTATTCACAAAATTAAAATATTTTGTATATAGCCAGCAAATAGTGTTTATGTTGTGGGAAAGGGATATAAATATGGCTGCGTGTAGCTTCATGTTTTGGTCCGTGCAGGTTTGGCTCCTCAAATTATCAGGCAACTCTGAGTCTGAGGGGGAGGGGGAAATGCTTGCCAATATTTTTTAGGTTAGATTGTAGTACCTGGTTTGAACTCTAGTTGTATACTCTATAGCCCCCTTAAAACTGTACTGTCATTTTAAATATAAACACACGTCCCTGACATTCAAACCATTGTCAAACAAGTTCACACAGTGCTAATTAATAATATTATCAGCTCCACATGATTCTCAGTATATTGGTGTTTATATCGCTTGTTGCCCGGTGACATTCCCATGCTGCACACAGGAAGTGACATCAACAGTGCCCAATTAAAGTGAGACTGTTGCAAACGGGTTAGAGTATGACTGAAAAAAAAAAAAACAGATGCGCCCACAAAAAAGTTATAGAAACTAATTCTACTGCTCAAAATACCTGGTTGTACAGCAGTGTGATGGATAAATGCTTATTTCCCCTGGCTGCCTCTGCACTGCTGTTGTTAGTCAGGTCCAGTGGTGTCGTGTGGTCAACTGTAGTGGGTAGACTGTCAGCACGGGTTGCCAAACCTGCAGCACAATAACCTACAAAAAGATGAATGTTATTATATTTAGTGTTTTTAATGAAAACGACAGTCATCTCTACTCTTTATTTGCAAAAACAAATGTGTTTCAAAAAACGGAGTTGATACGTATGAATGCCCATTGTTAAGTGGTTATACCTGCGTATCATGTAGACTACAACACTGGACAGGTCTGATAGTTTTGCTTGACAGAGCAAGTTTTCAGATGAAGGACCCTGCAAATAATTTAATTTTGTTCACAAAGACCAAAGTGAGACATAATAATATCATCAATAACAACAAAAATCATCAGGAGTTATGCGCTGCAGTTTTAAAGACTATCAGTACACAGACTTATACATTTAAAAAGAAAAAAAAAAGAAGATGAATTTAAATTCTTGAGTGTGCTTCGGGTTTTAAATGCTTCATGGCAACAGAGGACATTTATTTGAAAGAGGGTCTTACACAACAGCTTGTGCATTCTCTGGGGATTTGGTTCAAATTTGAACACGTGAACTTCAGTTGCCCCAGCACGCCCTGCCTGTGCGTCTCCGGAAAGCACTGAAAGCTCGGAGCGCGCTGTCAGAGGACGTATGATGTAATACTGTTACACCCTAATAAAAACACGCTCTTGAGTGAATGGGAAAACAGAGGATTACATTGCCTTGAATGAATAGCAAACATATGTCAGCCTAAAGTTAAAATCAACTGGGTGCAGTGCACTTGGCTCTTACATTTCATTGTGGTCCTATATTTGTGGAATATGATAAGATTGTTAAGTGTGATCCTGTTTGATCTTTAGAGCTGGGACGAAATAAGTGATGACAGCAAATTAACCTAACATTAACCTGACATGGATCAAAAATTGTTAGATTTTATTATTTCCATCACATATCCATTTAAGATTTAGAGTCTACAGCATTGCACACACACATGCAAAGAAGGTTAACCTGCAGAATTTTGCAGAAGCTAGATCCTGTTGAGTTTGTGTGTGTGTGTTTGTTTGTTTGGTTGAAAGAGAGCACAGTAACTAGTGGACAATCTAAAGTGATGAAGCAGATGGTAATCATGATTTAGACGGGCAGGGCAGAAAAGGTAGGCGTGGAGAGATAGGCCTCGCTGTTAAATCAAACACCCACAGAAATGGCATTTTATAGCTGTTTGCAAAGACTCCACTGTACTGTACATCTTCTGCACTGCACAAAAAAAGCAGCCCCTCAAATTATCATGGTGGTGCATCATGATGAACCAACAGTATGAGAGCAGAATATTAATACATTGGCAAGGGAAAAAGCGAGAGCGGTTTATTCTAAGTCAAAGCATTGCCTGCTGCATATTTCCACAGATATTCTGCCTGTTATGTGGAAAAAAAATCACTTTTTCTGCTGACAAATGGCAAAAACACAGAGGCATGTGCTTTGGAAAAAGTGTCAGAGAGAATGAAATAGACTGTTTTTTAACAAGCCTAAATTATGACTAAAAACTACTAAAACACCTGCCTCACAGAGTATACCCCATATTACAATCTTAAAATCTTGAATGTTACTTTGGCTCACAAAAGATTTCAAAATCACAGTGAACCTGTATTGATAGATATTTGAATTGTGAACTGAGTTGTGAGCAGTGGCTGCAGACACAGATAACACACACATCCTTTGCAACTTGACTGTGGAGTAGTTTAATTTAGACAGGAGCAGTGCACAAAATCATTAACCTTGTCTAAAACAAAGAGAGATGCACTGGAGCAGGTTTAAACAAAAGTGCTCTTTTCCACCCGTAGGCTTTGGGCAGTTACGTAACACAAAATGATTAACGATGATCCTCAGCAACAAATTAAGTTTATCAGCGAGTATAGAGTATTATTGCCGTTGTAGTTGGAGACCTTCAGTGTCTAATGCTGTTTTAGTTGACCTGCCTCAATCTGACTTTGACAGTTCAACAGGAACACTGATGTAATAACAACGTTTTTAAATGAATCACTCTCGGCGAGGTAAAAGGGGACATGTTTAACGGTCGAACTGACTCAGAGTGTTTGTACACTCTAGGGTCAGACATGTCAATTTGTCCTGAGACATTTAAGCACCCCTTTCCTCTAAACATTAACAGCCTCATCATAAAAAATATGAGACAGCTTTTAATAGAAGAATAACTCAAACCATTTTCATTTGACAAGGCATTTTTGCACATAAAGACAAACTCACTTCTCTTTTATCTCCACCTCATGCACTATTTATTCTTTAAATACTAATACACATTATGTGCCTGCTTGTGCTTACACAGAAAATGAATTACTTATACCCCCAAAAGTGACATTGTTATTATTAGTAATTCAAGAGACAGTGGATGCTTGCCAAGTGATATTACAGCTGTTCACCAGTAGGTGTCAGACTTTACATGGATGTCACGTTTCTTCATTCATTCATCTACCACTTTATCCTCCACATGAGGGTGGCTGGTGCCAATCCCAGGGTAAGGGTTAGGGTTAGGCACTTAGTTGTGATGGTTAAGGTTAAACGAAGGGACTAGGGAATGCATCATGTCTATGATGTGTCCTACCTAAGATATAAAAAAAAGGATTGCGTGCGTGTTGCATATTTAATAATCCCATTTTAATTTCATTTTAACATCATATGATTCCTAAGGGTTTAAAAAAATCCATCACTGAGCTTTATTGTTTCAAAGCGCCAGAGAGAGAGGAAGTAGGCAGATTTAAGATTGAGTGTTTAATAACCCAAATGATATCAAATATAAATCAACATAACATATATCTGAAAAGGAGAAACCTGACTGATTCTTACAGAGATATAGTCACTATGAGTCATTGTCAATATTATACAGTGTGCACAGACTGGTTTGGGAGGCGAGGGGAGAATAGAAAATAAACAAATTGCTAAGTTGAAGTGAATCATTTAAATTCAGATCTTTGCATTTGTGTGGGCTATTGCTGGTTAACTTGACACATTTGACCTTTCTGACTTGTCAAACATCTGAAGACATGTTTAATGCTCAGTCAGTCTCACTCACTGGAGTGACAGTGCCCTCTAATGTCAGACTTGTGTATATCTCACAGAAATGACTATGATACACACATCGTTAGAGTGAATAATAATTCCCATTTTCAGCATTCGAATTAGCTCAGATCAAGAGCCGAGCAATTTACCATGAACAGAGTTGAAGACAAAAAATGAATAATACTAAATTTTACTCACAAGAACATATGAATTAGCCCTCTTTAACTCCTCTTTAGCCATTTTAATGTTATTTCAGACAACCTCTATTTGAATTTGAAAATATTTTTAAGCTAACTTGATTTATATTTTAGTAAACAACAATCAATTTAATATGGGCATGTTGCAATAAAATGTGCCAAAAACAGCTTCTTAATGAATTGTATAAAGCAACTTTAATAACTTCAAATTATATTTTTCCTTGGAAAAAGGGTTAAAATAAATCATACATAGGATAATGCTAATGAAGCGATGCTACTAGCATAACATTTACCATGAACATGAAACTCTATAAAGTACGAACCGACATTAAAAACAACCCAAAACACGCACAATATAAAATAAAACATGTACAGACCTTGTGTCGTCGTCAGCCAGGTGCTAAAATAAACCACGAAGAATGCAATTAGACTCCGTTTGCGGCCTTAATTAGGGTTCGAGCACGACTGTGCAAGAAACTGTAGGGATTATAATTTGCACTATAATTCTCACATATTTTTTCTACTTCCGGTATTTTGCCCTTCCAAAATAAAAGCATCGCAAAAACAGCCGAACTTTAGGTTATTTACAGAAAGATTGTTTTAATATCTCAAAGACATTAAATCATATTTAAGGCACCGGTGACCACCCTAAAATAATTATGATTTGAGTTTAATTCTTTTAACATCCCTTTAGTGACAAAACATGATATGTTTTGATTATTAGTATTTAACAAAAACATGCAGAGTTTAATTGGTCACTTCAATAAACCATAGGCATAAGTGTGAGAGTGAATAGTTGTTTGTCTCCTTGTGTTGGTCTTGAGACCCCTGTTGTAAGTGATAATGTGTGATTACTGTATATTTTAGACATCCTCTTCTTCTTCTCCTCATTATTATCATTATCATTATTGTTATTATTTTTATTATCATTATCAATAGTGTAATATTGTTGTTCAAAGGAGTGTATTATTCATAGTAAAGTTCAAGTGGCTATTAAAGGTGCCATATGTAAGAATGTGGCCAAAAACTGTCCGTACATTCAAATTCAAAACACCAAGGTCTTTTCGGTTTGGCTTTCCGATGTAACTGGCAACCCGTGGTTGCTCGGCAGCTGAGACTCTACTGACTGCGGTAGGTGGCGCCACATGCTAAAACATGATTTCAAAACATAAACATGATTTGCAGTCTGCAAAATATTTTTTTTAATGCAAATATTTTGGCTGTACTGCTGTTGTTGGTGAATTCAGTTTGTTATATGAACATTATTCCTGAGTCTCTGTGACATATTAGGAGGATTTTTATGGCCAGTTGCTTTAGATTTATTACATAACCCTACCTTTAATGCCAGTCTTGTTGTCAGGGTGCAGACATAGCACCCCCTGGTGGTATTTTGCTGTCACACCAATGCTGTGTGACGTTTCATAGTAAAAATGCTAATTTAATTCCTTATTAAAATAAGAAATTACACAAATAAACAATGAAGGAAGTATCTGATGAAGGTTTCTTCAAAGCAGCACACTGGCACCATTATAACTGTGATACAGTAATGATGATTATGAAAGATTTTGAAGCCAGCTGTGTGAGGGGGAAAAAAGAAAAACAGGAAATAATGAGTATGAAGAGGTAATGTGTAAATAATGGTGATGGCTGCTGTGTGTAGTGGTTATGACTGCACTTTGAGTCCGCCTTTACTTGTGGCGTTGAGGAGGAGCTCGCTTGTTTATTCATTCACGTCAGCCCCTCTTCTCTTCCCTCCTTCCTGCTACACTCAGCCAGGACCCGCCGCTCAAACTGTTTCCCCCCCATGTTCACGTTAGCCACGGTCACGTCGCCACCATAAACCGATTTTGGAACCAGGTAAGTTCTCTCTCTGCTGCTTTGCTTTCTCCCCCATTTCTGCGATAACAGGCGGTTTGTGTGTGAGTATGTTGTTGCCGGAGCGTTGACTTGTCCGGCCCGGCGAGGCAGAGAAAGAAGAACAGGAGGAGGGGGAGTGTTTCAACCGTAACTTATTAAATTCCTCCTGACCAAGGCTTCAAAATGAAAATACGTGCCGCGTTGATGATAATGTGACGGTCTCCGCGTTAACGGACGGCTGTCTGTCAGCGCGGGGCTTTTCCTGGTTTGGACCGAAAACCAACGGTCGATGTAGGTCAGTAACTACAGTCAAAATGTCGTCTTTTCTTTCCTTTTTTTTTTTTTTTACTTCCACATTCTCTCATGCCACAAACAGATGGCGTCGAGAGAGGGGGATGGAGAGAATGGGTAGAGAGGCGCATAAAGGAGTAGAGAGGGGCGACACCAGGCCACGGTGTCTGCCCATCACTGCACCGACACACTGTACACCAACAACTGCACACCTCTTCATGCCCAAACACTGAGGCAGCAGGCCCGAGGTGTCCTCCTCTCCTAGGCCGTGTTCAGAAACAAAGTTTTAACCGTCAAGTTTATATGCTTAAGTTGTTTTGTTTTTTAAAGATACAGAGGAGGGTTTAGAAATGGAATAAAGGGTGAATTCCAATTCCTTGCTTAACCCTCAATCTCAAAAATGCGCGCTCCCGCTAGTGCAAGTGCTGTCCCGATTCTCAGGAAAATTAAGTTGAGGGGCAAGTTTAAGGGCTGTATCGCCCTCAATATTGATATTTTCCGAGACCACCCTTGGGAGCAAGGGCTACCCAGAATGCATTGCGTGTTTTGACATAACAAAGACGGCGCCCGGAAGCTGCGAAACGAGTACGCTACAAATTAAGTTTTTTCTTGGTTAATAGCGATATAAAAATTAAGAAAACCATTGTTTTATCTTAGTTAGGCCCATATTATGGATTACTTCATTGTTGCGTAACATTTACTTTAATTTTATGATCTTTTGTCAATAGCCGGCCGGTGTGGACAAGCGATCGTTTGCTATCGTTTACTTTTCAATAAGCCGTGGTGTGTGGTAACTGTCAGCTGAATATGTCCGTGGTTGTGGTATTTGTATGAGTATCATCTTATAACTAACTGACAACCTAATAACTTGACTGACAAACGGATTGTAATAGATAATCGTGACGTAAATGTGTTCTTCTTCTTCTTTTTTGGAGTTGACAGACTGGACGCAGCTTTCACGTTATTCTGCCCCCCACAGTCTGAAGACGTATCTGCATTTAAGGGGTGTCCCATTTCTTAGTGACAAAATAACCCTCGACACTTGGTTTTGAGGGCCAGTTTGTTTTTTGTATCCTTAGGCCCATAACTTCATGTCATATTTGACATGTGTCTATGGGATGTACATTGTGTCAAACTCGAGGCCTGGGGGCCAGATGTGGCCCGCCATGTAATTTTATGTGGCCCACGAGTGATTGATTGGTCTTCAAAATCTGTGTTAAAATAGGTCTATGCTGCTTTAAGGCTTTTGTTCACGACAAACTACGTTTCCCGCCACTAGATCGCAGTGTATCGTTGTATACGCATCATGTGACAAGTTGAGAAAATGAGATTGAGACTGTGGCTGGCTTTACACGACAACGCTGAACCCACCCTTTCCTCCAGAGTGGAAATCTTAAAAAACGCTCCATCGTTGCGTTTCCGTCAAAAGGGTTGAAAACACAAAAGTGTGCTCTGAGCTGCTCACACTGGCTATCCTCCCGTACGTGGTGACGTCAGAACCATGTGCAGTACAGCCAAACAACAACAAACATGTCAGATTATATCCATCAGTCAGACATTCAAGTTGCCTTAGCTGCTCTGATACCTATCCAGGAGTCCTTTCAGCATTTAAGCCGAGTTAATGTTTTGGTTTTCGACTGTGGGCGCTCCTGGTGTTGTTGTATGGCAGTGCTTCACAGTGCCACCTAGCCACCTGGCATGCATACTACATCAAATTTCACACACTTTTGCGTCACCATGTTCATGCAGATTTCTACCCAAAGACGATTGTCTAAACGTGAAATAGTAAGTGGGAATGCAACGTCACTTTTGCGTTCACAAAAGCCACAACCAAAAACGATGTGGCAGTGAAATCTAGCTTTATTGTGGCTGAAGAAGTCTTTTTCTGAGGGTACGTTTTTGAAGCAGTGCATGAACGTGTGTGAGCAGGTCTGCTCCGACCAGATACAGACTCTTAAAAGTGTTAGTTTGTCAAGAAACACCATCATGGACCAGGTTACACCTTTAATGCATTATATTTGGAACTTGAAAAAGTAATAAATACGGAAGTTTTGCACCTCTGGTGTCGATCCTTGGCGGACAAACATGGGCGCACTTCCAGTTTGAGTCTATCAAACATGCCGTCTGTGCATGCTCCCTGTAGCACAACACTTTCCAGTCCAATTGGTGTGGCGCTGTTTTTTTGGTTGAGATTATGCGAGGAGGTCCCCTGTTTCCCAGACATGCACAGCTCACGCTCCGAGAATACAAAGTCATACAAAAGAGGGAAAGGGAAATCACTGCTTCTGTAATGCAGTGTAACATGGATGCATGTGCAGTACGCTAGGCTGTTATCTGCCCTGTGTATGACCGCTGCTGACATGTATACGTGTGCAGAAAAGTCTCTCTGTGGACAGGGTGACCTGGTCCTTTTAGAATAGGCCTTGTATGTGTATTTCAGGCAAGGCCCTTGCTATTAGGAAACTGCCATTTTGGGCTGCAATGTTTCTGCAGTAGCCTGAAGGGACAAATCAGCCAAAGCATGTTTTTTTTTTTTACTACGCAATCAAAGAAGAATGTCAGTTCTGGTATGCAAAGGCTGCCATAGCTCTGTGACACTCGTGGGAAATGGACGTCTGAGTGGAGGAGTCCTCTGTTTGTCACAGTCTGTCACTAATTCTTAGGCCACACTGGATGTGTAAGCAGTGCAACTCCGTCTTGCTTTTCATTTCGGCGCACATGCTATCCTGATTAGATCGGTCACACTGCCTACATCAGATGTGTCTCATGCGAGTCAGCCGTGCCACTGTGTTTTTTGGAAATAGACCTGTCACCAAGGGGTATCAAACGATATAATTTTAGAGATTTTCATAATATCGTCCAACTGCGATAATGCATGCTGACCTCCTCGACTAAAGGTGCACCTTACACTTCCAGAGTTTCCCATGCAAACAAATTGATCACCCCCCCCCCCTCCATTCATTTATCTCCCTGCCACGCAGCTCTCTCTCTCTCTCTCACACACACACACACACAGACTACCAGCTGATATGTTGGCGCTTCTCTCCACACACAGCGCATGCAGCCAGTCAAACGATAGCACATGGAACGATTTACAATATCATAGTATTTATCTTCTATGAGCGTCTCGGCTTGCAAATCCGGTATGCACTGCAGCATTAGTTTGCAACCACCCTTCTCTTTTGGTAAACCCGGACGCGGCACACTATCAACATTATCTCGCTCCCTGTTTTTTATCTAACCTATCACAATTGAGTGTGTGTGCATGTTTGCATAAGTATGCAGGTGGGATGTGGGGTGTTGACTGGCATTATACTCACTAACCTAAGCCACTAGGTTAGTGAGTATAATGCCAATAAAGGCATTCTATTCTATTCTATTCACACTACACCAGTGTAGTATAGTAGTATTCATGATATAGTATGGTAGTTTCATATTCTAAACAGACTTCTACTAATTGAATAAAGTCTGCCTTGAAGTTGCCATTAAGCCATGTAGTTTATTAAGTATAACCACTACACAATTTTCAGTGAAGCTTCAGTGCATAATATATTGCAAGATCGACAGATGTGAGTCCTGGCATTTAGTTATTATTTAGTTAGTATGGGGGAGTATTTGGAGAAATCAAAAATAATATTTTGCTTGGTAATTTTCAAAGGCAACCCCGGCTCACCAGCAGACACTCTCCCTTTGTGCTGCATCAGATAAGCAACACAGCTTTCACCCACTGCACACACATGGCCCCTACTTTATGCACTGAACCTTTAATTTTGAACTGCCATACATATCCACTGTGTAAAGATAGCATCAGTCCGCTCTGGTGCTTGGAATGAGGCCATATTTTGGTCACCTAATCCTGCATGGACGGGGTTGTGTTGGCCCCGCACTGCAGCAGATAACCTGTAGCCCAGGCTGCGCGCTACTCCTGTGGGGGGTGGGGGGGGGGGCACACAGACTATCATCAGTTGGCTGACTCGTCACTTCAGAGATCATTGATAGGCCACAGGTATCCTCCACTGCACTGCACTAATGAGGGCACCGCATCTCAACACTGGCCTGCCAGGTTCTCCGAGTGCACTTATTAAGTTTCGATTTATGTGATGAAAAGGGAAATCCGCAGTGAGGGATGCTACCATGCACCACGTCTGGTTGAGAGGTAATTTCTTCTCGTACAAGCAGGCGGATGGTTTTCCATCATTCATCTTCTACCTGGGGTGGGCACCGTGCCAATCTCAGCTGACATACGGCGACAAGTACATCCTGGACAGTTCACCAGTCCACCGCAGGGCCACACAGAGACAAACAACCATTCACCCTCACATTCGCGGATATTGCATGTTTTTGGACTGTGGGAGGAAACCGGAGAACCTGGAGAAAACCCTCATACACACTGGGAGAATGTGCAAACTCCATGCAGAAAGGCCCTTGTTCTGACCGGGTCTCAAACCTGGGTCTTCTTGCTGCAAAGGCAAGCGTGCTGCGGAGGGTTTTGTTAATGATAAAGGGAAACCTGAAGACATATTTGGTTCTAGCGCTTATAATCTGCAGCGTTTGTTTATCTTGTCATTCTGTCGGACAGACGCAAGGTAGCACAACTTTGAAGATGTCTGTGAAGAAGATGTAAACAGCCCTGGTGTTGTCTGCCCTCAGTGTTTTCCTCGTGGAAGAAGGAAGTAGTCGTACTGTTCGTTAGCTGGAGCCAATTGTAGTGATATTTGAATGTCAACACCAATTCAACATGCCAAGTCTTCAGTGAAGTCATTTGTAGGGCCCCTCCCAACCCTGGCAACAGTCACTGGGGCCTCATCTACTGCCCTGATGATAACTGTGGATGGTCATTGACTGCCCAGTTGTTGACCTTCTGGGGCAGTGTGACCTGGGCTTCAACAAGGTACCACGTCCATGCATGTCTGAATTTGTGCTGCAGATTTTTAAATGTTTGGCTGAAGATGTTCTTGCACCTTCACCTGTGTCTACAATAGTGTATCTGTTGTCTTTTGTTCTTTATCCCACGTGTCAGGGCCTCCTCACTGCTCATCCTCCTACCTCCCTGAAAGTATGTCTGAGGCGAGTGACCCACCACTGTATCATGATAATTCCTCTGGCCTGTTTTTGCTTGATGGCACGTCTGAACATTTTTATTGCTTTGCAAACTTGCTGTCCCCCTCAACTGGCTGCTATATTAGTTTGTTGGCATGTTTGTTAACCTTGTGTCAGTGGACTATTTTACTGACTTTGCCTTGCCTTTTGACTTTGATGTATTGTGCGTCAGTATTTGGACCAGGCTGCTTTGTTTGAAATACTTAAAAGCTTGCTTAGCGATGATATAATAGTGTTTGACATTATGCAAGATGATCCCCTTGACTTAATGTAATAATATTCTCTGAAAGCGTTGTCAAGATCAACAAAAAGCACTGGCAACTTGTCAGCAATTCAGGTCATGGCTCTGTGTGCAGAATTTATGCCTCCCAAGTTTAACTGAGCAGTTTTTTATTTCTTGGTCAGCTTGAGTTATACAGTGATGAATGAATTTCCTGAAGTTTGGATCGATATTGTGTTATTACACTGCTGCTGCTGCTACTACTACACAATCTGTATGCCTCTCAGGGGATCATAAGCTGTTCATCCATGGATGATCATTGGCAGAGTGACTGTACTGAATGGGATCTAGCCATGCCAAACTAAAAGAACACTATAATCTCAGTATTTCTTAAAACAATGAATCAGCCAATTGTCTTTTTCTGAAATTGAAAAAAAAATACACACAAATTAAGCTTTCGCCTTTCTTCTCCATCCTTCCTTTATGTGGATGTGGGTTATTGCTGTGGTAAAGGGTTTAGAATAGCTGATGATGGTGTCAGCACATTGCAGAGCACAGTTGGGCTGCAGGCAGGGTTAAAAAAAGAGACTGATGTTTCTCGAATCACAAAGGCCCTGTTGGTTGTGACCATGCTGAATAACCTCCAGAGTGTAACGGCAGTTTGTTTGCATGTGCAGTGTGACAGCAATGTGTCTGGGGAAAAAAGGCCCGTGAAGTTGAATTGTTAGAAAAACAACATAAAAAACATCTGATCTAGCTTATTTGTGTTACCAACGCAAGCTGTTTGAACCATATGGGTTCATTAACAATAAATGCAACTCACCCGTTTTCCCTGTTGCATATCATTAACACAGCTGTCAATTCCACACGTTCCTCTTAAATATGTTTGACTTGATATATTCTGTAAATAGAAATTTTTATATTTTCCATCATTTTTAATGGTTATAGAATGGCTGTTGGACTTAGTCCACCACTTTTGTTCAGATGAAATATCCTAACTTGATTTTAATGATCCTAGAGGATGAATTCTATTTATTTGTTTTTGAGCAGCACTACTTTGTTTATCGTCCAAATTCTCGTGAGTCTTCTTTTTGAAATCCTTAAATATACAGTATATTTGTATGGATTGGCACGTTTTGGGCATATATCTATGGTTCCCAGAGGAAAAACCCTGTTAATTAGATGAATCCCTGACTTCTTCTCTATTGCCAACCACGTTCACGTTAGTTATAGGACTGTAATCAACCAAAGAAACACTTGGTCGACCAAAGCCCTGAAATTTCGACTAAAAATCAACTAATCGGGAGGGGGTGTGTGCTTTGCGAGTGCGGCTATTTTAATTTGAAAAGACCCGCAAAGCACCTGTGCGGAGGCTCTCAATTTGAAAAGACCCGCAGCCGCGGCTGCAGTTCAACAGAGTCTGACGGCTCTGACAGCGTTTTGCATTACGTTCATCTGCGCAATACCATAGCCTGTGATATCTGAAAATAATGTACTATGTCAACTAGTAATATCAGAACAATAACTGTCGACCAATCACAATTTTGGTCAAGCCAGAGCGTGTCGACCAATTAGTCGACCAGTCGACTTTGACTTTACAGAAGTGGTTAAAGGTGCATTATGTAATAAATCTAAAGCAACTGGCCATAAAATCCTCCTAATATGTCACAGAGACTCAGGAATAATGTTCATATAACAAACTGAACTCACCAACAACAACAGTACAGCCAAAATATTTGCATGAAAAAAAATATTTAGCAGACTGCAAATCATGTTTTGGCATGTGGTGCCACCTACCGCTGTCTACCAATCATTGCAGTCAGTAGAGTCTCAGCTGCCGAGCAACCACGGGTTGCCAGTTACGTCAGAGAACGAAAACTAAAAGATCTGGGTATTTTGAATTTGAATGTAGTAACCGTTTTTGGCCACATTCTTACATATGGCACCTTCAAATGAAAATTAACAGAAACTAAAGAAAGGATCGCCACAGATATTTCATGACATGGATTTAGACAGAGGGATGGTTGTAATGTGTTCTCATTAAGTGATATCATCAGGTAATTAGTGAAAGGACCATCGTGGATTTTATTGCATTCATTTATACAGAGCGATTGTGGTAATGTGGTTTCATCAAGTGTCATCATCGGGTAACATTATGATTTTATCTTCCACACGTTGATAAATAATGACACGCTCCCATAGAGTGGTCCTATTGCACATATGTGAGTTATGGAGGTCTACTTACATACATTAACTTGTTTTTATGGTCAAAAACCTCCTAGTTGCTCTAAATGAGCCGATAGAAATCTCTCCTCACTGAAGCTCTCATCAGCTGTTTCAGACTGAAATCTCACCCCCAGAAGACAGACTGTGTTGTGATTGGCCAGCCAGCGAGGGCTTTCCCAATACATGGCTAAATACTGTCCTTACCAGCTTTGGCTGTGAGGAGTTGTTACTAGTTGTCTGGTGAGTCATTTTCGGCTCGTCTCTGTCGTGTTGAACATAGTCTCTGTTAGAAAAGATTTAAAGTTTTGTGAACCTGTTTTGCTTCAGGTATATGTAGCATGGTTATTGCAAAATCTGCTAATTATTTAAGATGGATTGGACATTATTTTTTTTAATGACATGACAGTTTATCCTTTCCTCTTCTCTTCTTTTTGCCTTTTCTGATTGCATCTGAGTTATTGGTCCTTTTACTAAGTTGTGACTGAACCGTGGGTTGCACATTCTGTGCGGACCATTGTGTCGATTGCACAATGTGCAACAATATTTAGTGTTAGCCTTCAGGCCTCTGCAATCCACTGCTCACTTAGCTAACTGTCACTTTTCAGAATAACGCAGAGCAGTGGCCTAGTTCATGTCGGACTGAATGGTGTATATTTAACCGTGTGTGTGCATGCATTGTTTTTGTATGCTTTTTTATTGTGTTTCTTTCTCTCATTCCCCGCTCTTTGCTTTTACACTGTCTCTTTCTTGGCGTCTGTGTTCCTGTCACCGATGAGGCTTTTGTCATGACACAGTGCAGCACTATGTCCAGCCATACTGAGCTCTTTATCTGAGTAGTTTTTTACATTTACTGTTCTACATTTTAGCTTCACTACATATCTGTGGATGGATGGGAGTGGGTTAGCTACAGCTCCCCTTTTACAGGGTTTGATGGACGCTTGCTCAGCCATTATTGCTGACACAGAGTTTACACCCAGGCATGAATGGGTGAAGTTATTCAACACATACGGAGTGTTGAAGTAATCATTTTACATTTATTTGAATATTTTATTTATAAGATCTTCTAAATTTGGTTATGTTGGAAATAATTTGTGATTATTTATTTGTAGGGCCACACGGTTGGTGTAGTGGTTTGCGCTCTTGCCTTTGCAGCAAGAAAACCTGGGTTCAAGGAAACAAGGGCCTTTCTGCATGGAGTTTGCATGTTCTCCCCGTGTGTGCATGTGTTTTCTCTGTGTTCTCCGACTTCTTCCCACAGTTCAAAAACATGCAATATGGGGATAAGGTCAAATTGGACACAAATTGGATGGTCCTGCGATGGTCTGGTGAACTGTCCAGGTTGTACCCTGCCTATCGTCTTAGGCCAGCTGAGATTGGCACAGCACCCCCCGCAACCCTCCTGTGAAGGATAAAGCAGTAGAAAATGTATGGATTATTTATTTGTTAAAAGTCTCCAAATTATTATTAATCACCACAACTTGCTGCTGCCAAATTTAGCTCATTAACACAGTAAATGTGCAAGAGCTAGGACTCTTTTACGATCATTTAGTTCAAGAATGCAATTTAAATCACCTAACGTTATGCAGAGACATTCCGTGCTAGGTAGGATTAGCCTCGGCTCTTAATAGTTGCGATAGAAAACCAATCCATTCAGGTCATACATTCATAGATGATTCTTTGCTCGAACTATTAATTAACCGTATGGTTTAGGGCTGCTATTAATGATTGTTTTCATTAATCTGTCCATTATATTCTGGACTTATCAACAACAAACCAAATATATCCAGTTTACTGTTGTAGAGGAGCAACGAAACCAGGAAATATTCACCTTAAAGAACCTGATGGGTGAGGTTAATTTTGAGGTGCTGTGCAATAAGAATATTTTAGCAGCTTTGCTTTAGTGCATTGGTGTTGTGGATTTTTTTGCAGACGGCACAATGTATGTAGCTTCACATCTTCTCCGACCTGGCAAATCCAATGTAATACACTAGTTTCAGCCTCAGAGGGGAAAAGGTTATGTCCTTTATGTCACACTTTCTGTTCCATAGGTTGAATCACACTGGCTCACTTAATACCACAGTTGTGCATTATAAAGTTCAACCTGTAGGTGAGAAATTGGTTGTGGAGAGAGTAGCAGAGCCACGAGGGAGGGAGTGATCGAGACGATGAGGAAGGGAGATAAGGAAGTGATGAAACGGAGGAAAGTGGGTGGGGGTGTCCATGGAAACCAGAGGATGGAGTGATGGGAAAGAAAAGGAGAACGGGGCAATGCAGTTTTAAAACGGTCTGATATGATTACAAGGTGGGCCCAAGGGAGCGTTTAACAAAGCAACAAAGTGGACATTTAGTGGGACTGTAAACTTTGTCTTTTCTCA